>NC_135238.1:145370119-145681508 GCF_051348905.1 Ranitomeya variabilis | reverse complement strand
CGCACATTATCAGAGGGATCAGTTCTGGCGAATTCCTTTAATTTTTCAGCTGCCCCGGATCCTTTTGTGCATTGCATGGTTAATAAGGTCAGAGTTACAGATTGTGCAGACACAGCAAGCTATAAGAGGATGGTATCTGCAGTGAACCGAAGAGCTACAGTCAGGAGAGTGGTAACTGCGGAGGCTCCACTAAGGTGCTATGTACTAGGAAGGGCTCACTGTGACTGCAGTGGCGGCAGCCAGACAGGGGGGGTCCGGGGGGGCCCACCAAAGTAATGGTGCTGGCAGGCAAAGTGTCTTATTATTAAAGGTGCGGGGGAGCGCAGGGCCCAATTCTTCCAGAGCACACTCCGCGCTTCCCCCCAATGTGTCTGAGGTATATGTTCACTCGCACACCTGCACAGCGCTGCAGGGATGAAAAGATGGCGCCAAGCCTCCAACTGCTGGAGCGCGTGCTTAGGAGCTGGCAGCCGCTCCACACACACTGCCTCCGTCCGGACCTCCCGGCTCCCGGTGCACCGCAGGTCCCCAGCACTCACCGCAGGTGCCGGCAATCATCCGAAGGCCAGGGTAAGGTCTCGTCTCCGGCAGAGAGCAGCACCGCGCTTCCTCACAATGGAGCGTGTGCCGCTGAAAATGGCCGCCTCCCCGCCGTGTACTCCTCCAGGGCTCCTTGTTCTCCGGAGCTCTCAGACACAGCGACCACCCCGCAAGGTCCAGCAGGGTCCAGCAGCGGCGAGTATATCGCCGTATTCAGGGGCCTCTTGTGCAGGATATTGCAAGGATTCAGGAGCTCTCCCACGATGCGTCCTCACTCCATCGTTACATAGCCACGCCCCCTGTTCTGTTTCATTATTGCAGTGCTACAAGTGAACCCATGTGTTTCCTTACATTGCAGCCCTCAGAGTAAGGCCGGCGTCACACTCGGCGTAAGACAATACGGTCCGTATTTTACGGCCGTAATACGGCCGAAATACGGTGAAATGTTCCCAAAATAGTGATCCGTAGTCAGGGTGTTTCAGCGTATTTTGCGCATGGCATCCTCCGTATGTAATCCGTATGGCATCCGTACTGCGAGATTTTCGCGCAGGCTTGCAAAACCGACATCTAATGGATTTATGTGCTCAAATGTTCGGGAAAACATATATACAGTATATATATATATATATGTCATTGAGACACATATATATATATTCTGTATTTAGATTTCATTCAGCGCGATATGTGTTAAAAGCCGGTAATTCAATTGCCGGCTTCTCATTTCTCCTGCACAAACCCGACAGGATATGAGACATGGTTTACATACAGTAAACCATCTCATATCCCCTTTTTTTTTGCATATTCCACATTACTAATGTTAGTAGTGTGTATGTGCAAAATTTCAGCGCTGTAGCTGCTGAAATAAAGGGTTAAATGGCGGAAAAAATTGGCGTGGGCTCCCGCGCAATTTTCTCCGCCAGAGCGGTAAAGCCAGTGACTGAGGGCAGATATTAATAGCCAGGAGAGGGTCCATGGTTATTGGCCCCCCCGTGGCTAAAAACATCTGCCCCCAGCCACCCCAGAAAAGGCACATCTGGAAGATGCGCCAATTCTGGCACTTGGCCACTCTCTTCCCACTCCCTGTAGCGGTGGGATATGGGGTAATGAAGGGTTAATGCCACCTTGCTATTGGAAGGTGACATTAAGCCAGATTAATAATGGAGAGGCGTCAATTATGACACCTATCCATTATTAATCCAATTGTAGGAAAGGGTTAAAAAACACACACACACATGATTTAAAAGTATTTTAATGAAAAAAACACAGCGGTTGTTGTAATAATTTATTGTACTCTCAGTCCATCAGGAACACCCTCGCTTGGAAAAATAATAAACGCACAAGATACATACCTTCTGCTGTCAGATCAGGTCCCACGAAGTAATCCATCTGAAGGGGTTAACTAATATTACAGGCAGAGCTGCGATAATCCACTCGCTCTGCCTGTAATCCCCGGGTGCTGAAAGGAAAGCAGTGATCTATACTTACATTCAGTTGCGGTGATGCGCCCCCTGGTGGATGTCCTCATATGACCTGTAGCGTGGGAAAAAGTTCCCAGGCTGCAGTTCATGAGAACATCCAGCAGCCTACATTTCCTTCAGTCGCGGTGATGCGCCCCCTGGTGGATGTCCTCATATGACCTGTAGCGTGGGAAAAAGTTCCCAGGCTGCAGTTCATGAGAACATCCAGCAGGGGCGCATCACCGCAACTGAATGTAAGTATAGATCACTGCTTTCCTTTCAGCACCCGGGGATTACAGGCAGAGCGAGTGGATTATCGCAGCTCTGCCTGTAATATTAGTTAACCCCTTCAGATGGATTACTTCGTGGGACCTGATCTGACAGCAGAAGGTATGTATCTTGTGCGTTTATTATTTTTCCAAGCGAGGGTGTTCCTGATGGACTGAGAGTACAATAAATTATTACAACAACCGCTGTGTTTTTTTCATTAAAATACTTTTAAATCATGTGTGTGTGTGTTTTTTAACCCTTTCCTACAATTGGATTAATAATGGATAGGTGTCATAATTGACGCCTCTCCATTATTAATCTGGCTTAATGTCACCTTCCAATAGCAAGGTGGCATTAACCCTTCATTACCCCATATCCCACCGCTACAGGGAGTGGGAAGAGAGTGGCCAAGTGCCAGAATTGGCGCATCTTCCAGATGTGCCTTTTCTGGGGTGGCTGGGGGCAGATGTTTTTAGCCACGGGGGGGCCAATAACCATGGACCCTCTCCTGGCTATTAATATCTGCCCTCAGTCACTGGCTTTACCATTCTGGCGGAGAAAATTGCGCGGGAGCCCACGCCAATTTTTTCCGCCATTTAACCCTTTATTTCAGCAGCTACAGCGCTGAAATTTTGCACATACACACTACTAACATTAGTAATGTGGAATATGCAAAAAAAAAGGGGATATGAGATGGTTTACTGTATGTAAACCATGTCTCATATCCTGTCGGGTTTGTGCAGGAGAAATTAAAAGCCGGCAATTGAATTACCGACTTTTCACTAACACCGCTGCGTATTTCTCGCAAGTCACACTGCTGGTCAGTGTGGAATCCGTATTTTTCACGCCCCCATAGACTTTCATTGGCGATTTTTTTGCGCAGTACGCTGACAAACGCAGCATGCTGCGATTTTGTACGGCCGTAGAAAGCCGTATACTGAACCGTAATATACGGCTAATAGGAGCAGCCCCATTGAGAATAATTGTGCCGTATGTTATGCGAGTTTTACGGACGTAGTTTCTGCGCTCTTACGTCCGTAAAACTCGCCAGTGTGACGCCGGCCTTATAGTTCCAGCCTTGCAAAAGTCATCAACACGAGGCGCTAAATATTCTCCAACCAAGCCAGACTGTATTGCGCGCTGCTCCTCGCTAAAACCATCCGTGAAAGACAGAATAAATGAGTTGTGTGTGAATTTGAGAAGGAATCAACGAGAGGATATCGCCTTCAGCTTACACCTTAGCACCCAGCTTAGTATGGGCAAAATTGATGAAGGGAGCAGTTCTCCAAATAAATAAATAAGACCCTATTTACATCCAGCGGTGCTGGACCTGGCAGATTAATATCTAGGATTAGGGGAAATGATCCACATCTGCTATAGTCTGCCATGGAATATTACAATGTTATTAAGGTGTTCAGTTCTTTCATTTGGCATGTTACAAGATCCAATAAATATATCTTCTGGTATTTTTTGTTATTAGAACATTAAGTGAAAAATGTTCAGTTTGCCGAGCTATGTTAGATTTGGAAAATGAAATGTAAAATGTATGCCCAATTATTTAACTAGCAATGTGTACATATAAAATGGAATAGAGAATGTTTAGAGTTTTCAGCATCTTATGACTATATTTTCTGTGTATTTTATGAAATTGTGAATCACAATAAATTTTAAATTTGTACAATTCTTATTGAGGTTACAATTATCTGAAAGCTAGATTAATATTTTCTGCTTGTGTTTTTTAAATTCAGAATTAGAACTAATCGTAGCCTGAAGTGTTTTCTATGGTGCGGTCATACAGAATGTCGTGTATGAGCCTTGAGAGCATTTATAATAGCACGGCACATATGGATGTGTTTTGGGTGTTGAACTCTGAGAAGGAAGATAAAGCAAATTAGTTTTAATAAATCTTATCCACATGATGCAGAAAAATGGATTTTTAGAAATTTACATGCAATGTAGTTCTTAAAGGGAATCTGTTACCAGGTTATTGTTACCTAATTTCAGAGCAGTGTAATGTAGGGGCAGAGACCCTGATTCCATGTATCACTTACTGAGTTGCTTACTGTTGGTTTTTTTTTTCTCTTAGAAAATCAGTTTTATGAGTAAGAGATTATCACTAGAGGAATACTTAGGCTATGTGCACATGTTGCGGAATTTGCTGCGGATCGGCAGCGGATTGGCCGCTGCGGATTTGCAGCAGTTTTCCATGAGTTTACATTACCATGTAAGGGCTGTCCCACATGTCCAGATAATTCCGGTACCGGAATAAATCGGTACCGGAGTCATCCGTGTCCGTGTGCCTGGGAACTCACGTAGGCCATACGTGCGGCACACGTGTGCCGCCCATATGGCGAGTGGGTACCACACGGAGCGTGTGGTACCCACACGTGTGGTACCCTGCATCACGCTGAAGCCGCGATTCATATGTTCCCTGCAGCAGCATTTGCTGCAGAGAAAATATGAATAGTGTTTAAAATAAAGATCTATCTGTCCGCCGCCCTCCCACCCCCTGTGCGCCCCCCCCCCGCTGTTCAGAAAATACTTAGCCGCCTCCCTCGCTGCTTCCTGGTCTGGCCGCGGCTTCTAGTGTATGCGGTCACGTGGGGCCGATCATTTACAGTCATGAATATGTGGCTCCACCTCCCATAGGGGCGGAGCCGACTATTCATGATTGTAAATGATCGGCCCCACGTGACCGCATACAGTAGGAGGCGGGGGGCAGAGAGGAAGGAGTGACAGCCAACGTGGGAGCGGGTGAGTATTTTCTGAACAGCGGGGGGCGCACAGGGGGTGGGGGGGCGGCGGACACATAGATCTTTATTTTAAACACTATTATTCATATTTTCTCTGCAGCAAACGCTGCTGCAGGGAACATATGAATCGCGGCTTCAGCACCATGTGGGGGGGACAGCGCTTACTGTTGCGCTGTCTCCTGCACGCACACGGACCCCAGACGGAGAATGTCCGTGTGAGGTCCGTGTTTTACACGGACCCATTGACTCTATTGGGTCTGTGTAATCCGTGCGCTCCCACGAACACTGACATGTCTCCGTGTTTGGCACACGGAGACACGGTCCGCAAAAAATCAATGACATCTGAACAGATGCATTGATTTTTATGGGTCTACGTGTGTCAGTGTCTCTGGTACGTGAGGAAACTGTCACCTCACGTACCGGAGCCACTGACGTGTGAAACCGGCCTAAACCTATGGAAAACAAAATCCGCAGTGCACATGCTGCGGAAAAAAACACGCGGAAACACAGCGTTTTTTATTCCGCAGCATGTCAATTCTTTGCACGGATTCCGCAGCGGTTTACACCTGCTCCATAATAGGAATCCGCAGGTGGAATCTGCACAAAATCCGCAAAAAAATCGCGGTAATTCCGCAGGTAATCCGCAGTGTGGTTTACCTGCGGATTTACCAAAATCAGTCCTGAAAAATCCGCAACACTTTCCGCAACGTGTGCACGTGGACTTAAAGGGGTTGTCCACTACTAGGATAACTCCTTGAGCTAAGTGTTAGGCCCCTATAAAATAAAAAAAACCTATACTCGCCTTCTTTGCTGTCGCCATTCCCTCGGTGTCTGCACTCGTGCGATTGTTGTGACACATGAGCCTGGCGCCCAATCATCGCTGACGTCACTGTCCCCACTTTCTGTCGAATTGAACATGATGACGAAGTCCGGGCTGCTGCTGATCTCAGACTTCCTCTTTATGTTCAATTTGTACGAAGGCAGAGGCAGTGGCGCCAGTGCGTACTGGGCACTAGCTTCATGTGCCATACAGCCGCACGAGGGCCCGGGACTGCGAGTTCCGACACCGCTGGAATTACGCCGGCACGGAAGGTGAGTATAGTTTTTTTTTATTTTATCAGGGTCAAACATTTAGATCAAGAAGGGGTTGTCCTAGTAGTGGACAACCTCTTTAACATGCCATGTAGTTCATCCTTGCGCCCCACCGCTGTTTGGCAGTTTTCTGCCTATGCACAGTAAGCTGCCACTCAGAAGTGTGGGCAGGGTTATACAGAGCTCAGCATTCAGTGAGCACTGCTAAATCTGTAGCAACCAGTAAAGTAAGTGACACATCACTGAGTTCCTGTACTCTGCCCCTATTATCATTCTGCTCTCAGATGGGGTATCAAAACCAACCTGGTGACAGATTATCTTTAAATCCACAATGTGTCAATTATTTCTGCATAGGGTAGAATCGGCTGCAAACCCATGATGAAATTCGTATGTAAAACTTTTGTTGCTTTGCCTGAAAGTCTGGAAAATAGCTATCTTCTAAGGACTCGCTCACATTGTCGTATAACATGGCCGAGTGCTAGCCAATATTTTATTGGATAGCACTCAGCCGAATGTTCTACTATGGGGCAGTGCAGATCAGTGATTTTTTTTTTCTTGTGCCAATTCGACATGAGAAAAGTCACCGCGTACATCCGATAATCGGACCATGTGCACCCATCCAAATATATGTGTAAGGGTGCGTGGCCTAGCACTTGATGTGAGCAGACAACTTCTGGAGCTCCTCCGCCGTGACCTTTCATTATTAATCCTGCTATAAGTCCCTCCTGAGAGCAGGTAACGTTTTGTGCTGGTGGGGGAGGATACCTGAGGTCGGGTACGTGCGGTGCTGCGGGGAGCTGCAGCACGACGCCAAGGCAGGAGCAACGAGCTGGACCCAAGATGGCGCCGATAGCGTGGAGGCGGCTGAAAGGGCAGATGCTGCAAATGCCTCCTATGCGAAGAGGCTGGAAGTTGCTGCCAAGTTGGAGAAATATGCCTGGGTGGACGGAGCAGAGAAAGAGATGGCTGATGAGGGAGAGGAAAAGACCGGAGTGAAAGTGAAATTGCAAGGAGAAGGCTCAGAGGATGACATGATACTTGGGAGGACAGAAAGGGAGGAAGAATGGGGGGAAAAAGACGGTGTGGAGCAAGAGACAGTGGAGGAGCCTATAATAGGGGAGCCCACATTGTGGGACATATATGATTTGATCAGATCCTGCAAAACTGCAATAACAACCCTTACACAAAAAGTGGATGGTGTTAAGGAAGAAGTGGCTAAAATAAAGGCAGACATGATTAAAGTGGATAATAGAGTGGGTGCGGTGGAGGAAAGAGTATGTGTGCTGGAGGATCAACTTTCTAAAATGCAGAAGTCTCATAATCAATGTCTGCAAAAATGTGCTGCTATGGCTAATAAGAATGATGATCTGGAAAATCGATCAAGGAGGAATAATGTGAGACTTGTGGGCATCCCTGAGAAGACTGAAGAGACTGACCCTACAAAGTTTATTGTGGAATAGCTCCACAATAAGATAGGTGCTGATAACCTGTCTAAGTTATTTGCGGTGGAAAGGGCACACCTCATTCCTATGAGACTCCTCCCGCTGAGGTCCCCCCCCCTCGTGTTATCCTTGCTAGGATCCTTAATTATAGAGACAGAGACACTTTATTGAGGAGTGCCCAAATTGCTGAGGGCATGTGTATTAATGGCCAAAAGATCTCTATTTACTCGGATTACTCGGCTGATGTGCAAAAGCAGAGGATGAGATATGGATCGGTTAAAAGGAGTCTGAGTGACCTGAATTTGTTTTACTCTACTCTGTACCTGGCAAAGCTTAGGGTTGCAGCCCTGAGAGCAGTTCACTTTTTTCCAACACCAGAAGAAGCCGCTAAATGGCTGGACTTAAATAAAAAGAAGCTTATAGCTGACAAGGAAAGAGGGACGTGAAAGGAAGATGCTGGAAATGGAGATGTAGCCTTATAGAAGCCTCTGGACCCTGTTTTAATAGTTGATGAGGACCACAGAGGGACATATTGTAATAATGATGTTCTATATATATGCGGAGGAGTTGGGGAGGTGTTGTAGTTAGAGCGGTTTAAAGTCACTGTGGAAAGGTTAGCTAGACGTGGGACTACCCACTCTCTGATAAGAGGAGAAATATACCAACAGAATGGTTATGGTTTATTGTGTTAATGATTACTGGGGAGATAGGGGAGGGTTGGGGTTTATTGTTGGAAAGTGGGATTTACTGAAAACGTGGAGCAGCATTCTATTTTAACCCCTTCCTGACCTTTGACGCAGCGTATGCGTCATGAAAACCTGTGCCAATCCGACCTTTGATGCAGCATATGCGTCATGGTCGGATCGCGCTCCTGCAGGGCGGGTGAAAGGGTTAACTCCAATTTCACCTGACCTGCAGGGACAGGGGGAGTGGTACTTGAGCCCTGGGGGGTGACTTCGCCCCCCGTGGCTACGATCACCCTGATTGGCTGTTGAAAGTGACGTTTTACTTTCAATCAGAGCGATAGTAATATTTCACCAATGAAAATTGGTGAAATATTACAATACAGCCATGGCCGATGCTGCAATAGCATCAGCCATGGCTGGTGATAGGTTCTATCTCAGCGATCAAAATAAAAAAATAATAAATAAACCCCCCCTTTATCACCCCCATAGGTAGGGACAATAATAAAATAAAGAAAATATATATATATATTTTTTTTCCTCTAGGTCCTTTTCCTTTTCCTTTAGGGCTAGAATTAGGGTTAGAACTAGGGTTAGGGTTAGAATTCGGCTATGTGCACACGGTGCGGATTTGGCTGCGAATCCGCAGCGGATTTTCCACTGCTGATTCGTAGCAGTTTTCCATCAGGTTTACAGTACCATGTAAACATATGGAAAACCAAATCCGCTGTGTCCATGGTGCGGAATATACCATGCGTAAACGCTGTGTTGTATTTTCCGCAGCATGTCAATTCTTTGTGCAGATTCCGCAGCGTTTTACACCTGTTCCTCATTAGGTATCCGCAGGTGAAATCCACGCAAAAAACACTGGAAATCCACAGTAAATCCGCAGTGCCTTTTACCTTTTTTCAAAAATGGTGCTGAAAATCTCACACGAATCCGCAACGTGGGCACATAGCCTTAGGATTAGGGTTGGAATTAGAGTTAGGGCTAGGGTTGGAAATAGGGTTAAGATTAGGCTGTGGTTAGGGTTAGGGGTGGGATTGGGTTAGAGTTGTGGTTAGGGTTGGGATTAGGGTTAGGGGTGTGTTAGGGTTAGGGTTGTGGTTAGGGGTGTGTTGGGGTTAGGGTTGTGATTAGTGTTATGGCTAGAGTTGGGATTAGGGTTAGGGGTGTGTTGGGGTTAGTGTTGGAGTTAGAATTGAGGGGTTTCCACTGTTTAGGCACATCAGGGGTCTCCAAACGCAACATGGCACTACCATTGATTCCAGCCAATCTTGCATTCAAAAAGTCAAATGGTGCTCCCTCCCTTCCGAGCCCCGACGTGCGCCCAAACAGTGGTTTACCCCCACATATGGGGTACCAGCATACTCAGGACAAACTAGGCAACAATTTTTGGTGTCCAATGTCTCCTGTTACCCTTGTGAAAATAAAAAATTCCTTGCTAAAAGATAATTTTTGAGGAAAGAAATATGATTTTTTATTTTCACGGCTCTGCGTTATAAACTTCTGTCAAGCACTTGGGGTTTTAAAGTGGTCACCACACATCTAGATTAGTTCCATGGGAGGTCTAGTTTCTAAAATGGGGTCACATGTGGGGGAGCTCCAATGTTTAGGCACATAGGGGCTCTCCAAATGCCACATGGTGTCTGCTAACGATTGGAGCTAATTTTTCATTCAAAAAGTCAAATGGCGCCCCTTCCCTTCCGGGCCCTGCCGTGTGCCAAACAGTGGTTTACCCCCACATGTGAGGTATCAGGGTACTCAGGAGAAATTGCCCAATACATTTTAGGATCCATTTTATCCTATTGCCCATGAGGAAATGAACAAATTGAGGCTAAAAGAAATTTTTTGTGAAAAAAAGTACTTTTTCATTTTTACAGATCAATTTGTGAAGCACCTGGGGGTTTAAAGTGCACACTATGCATCTAGATAAGTTCCAAGGGGGGTGTAGTTTCCAAAATGGGGTCACATGTGGGGGAGCTCCAATGTTTAGGCACACAGGGGCTCTCCAATCGCGACATGGTGTCCGCTAACGATTGGAGCTAATTTTTCATTCAAAAGGCAAATGGCGCTCCTTCCCTTTCCAGCCTTGCCGTGTGCACAAACAGTGGTTTGTGACCACATATGAGGTATCGATGTACTCAGGAAAAAATTCCCAACACATTTTAGGATCCATTTTATCCTGTTGCCCATGTGAAAATGAAAAAATTGAGGCTAAAATAATTTTTTTGTGAAAAAAAAGTACTTTTTCATTTTTACGGATCAAGTTGTGAAGCACCTGGGGGTTCAAAGTGCTCATTATGCATCTAGATAAGCTCCTTGGGGGGTCTAGTTTCCAAAATGGGGTCACTTGTAGGGGAGCTCCAATGTTTAGGTACACAGGGGCTCTCCAAATGCTACATGGTGTCCGCTAAAGATTGGAGCCAATTTTTCATTGAAAAGGTCAAATGGCGCTCCTTCCCTTCCGAGCCCTGTCGTGCGCCCAAACATTGGTCCCCCCCCCACATATGGGGTATTGGCGTACTCAGGACAAATTGTACAATAACGTTTGGGTCCAGTTTCTCTTTTTACCCTTGGGAAGATAAAAAAATTGTTGCTAAAAGATCATTTTTGTGACTAAAAAGTTAAATGTTCATTTTTTCCTTCCATGTTGCTTCTGCTGCTGTGAAGCACCTGAAGGGTTAATAAACTTCTTGAATGTGGTTTTGAGTACCTTGAGGGGTGCAGTTTTTAGAATAGTGTCACTTCTTGGTATTTTCAGCCATATAGACCCCTCAAACTGACTTCAAATGTGAGGTGGTCCCTAAAAAAAAAATGGTTTTGTAAAACTTCCTAGCAAAAAAAAAAATTTGTTTCCAAAATTGTGCTGATGTAAAATAGACATGTGGGTAATGCTATTTATTAACTATTTTGTGTCACATAACTCTCTCGTTTGAATAAAAATACAAAATTTGAAAATTGCAAAATGTTCAAAATTTTAGCCAAAGTTCCATTTTTTTCACAAATAAGCGCAAAAATTATCAACCTAAATTTACCACTAACATGAAGCCCAATATGTCACGAAAAAACAATCTCAGAACCGCTAGGATCCGTTGAAGCGTTCCTGAGTTATTAACTCATAAAGGGACACTGGTCAGAATTGCAAAAAAAAATGCTAAGGTCAATATAGGCTGGGTCATGAAGGGGTTAAGGGGTCAGGAGTTTGTATACATAAGGTTATATGATGAGGGATAAAATGAAAGTTCTTAGTTGGAATATAAGAGGACTGTGAGAGGGAACTTGAAGAACGGTGATTTTGGAATATGTTAGGGTACTGTCACACTATGCAATTTTGATCGCTACGACGGCACGATCCGTGACGTCGCAGCGATCGTATGAATATCGCTCCAGCGTCGTAGACTGCTGTCACACGTTGCAATCACGGCGCTGGAGCGATGCCGAAGTCCCCGGGTAACCAGGGTAAACATCGGGTAACTAAGCGCAGGGCCGCGCTTAGTAACCCGATGTTTACCCTGGTTACCAGCGTAAACGTAAAAAAACCAAACCGTACATACTCACCCGGTGTCCTTCAGGTCCCTTGCAGTCTGCTTTCTGCTCATACTGTCTGCCAGCCGTACAGTGAGAGCAGAGCGCAGCGGTGACGTCACCGCTGTGATCTGCTCTCACTTTCCGGCTGGCAGACAGTAAGAGCAGAAAGCAGACTGCAAGGGACCTGAAGGACACCGACGGGTGAGTATGTACTGTTTGTTTTTTTTTACTTTTACGCTGGTAACCAGGGTAAACATCGGGTTACTAAGCGCGGCCCTGCGCTTAGTTACCCGATGTTTACCCTGGTTACCAGCGAACGCATCGCTGGATCGCTGTCACACACAACGATCCAGCGATGTCAGCGGGAGATCAAGCGACGAAAGAAAGTTTCAAACGATCTGCTGCGACGTACGATTCTCAGCAGGGTCCCTGATCGCTGCTGCGTGTCAGACACTGCGATATCGTAACGATATCGCTAGAACGTCACGAATCGTACGTCGTAGCAGATCGAAATTGCACTGTGTGACAGTACCCTTAGAAAGCGGAGTCCGGATGCCATTTGTCTCCAAGAAACACATCTACTTGGGGAAAAGGTGGATCGGGAAGTCATATCATTCTACTTATTCTTCGTATGCTAGGGGGGTCTCAATTTTGATAGGGGCACCCACACCCTTTGAAGAAATCGAGAGTCATGTAGATAGGGATGGGCAATAGGGTTGAGCGACTTTCATTTTTTTAAGATCGAGTAGGGTTTTGGGAAACCCGATTTTGTCCAGAGTCGAGTCGAGTGCAGTCGGCCGATTGTCGCTAAAAGTCGGGGATCGACCGAAACACGAAACCCAATGCAAGTCAATGGGGAAGCATAGTCGGCTGTGAGTGGAGGCCAGGAAAACACCTACAGTGCCCATTTTAATGCCAAAAACATCCATTCTTGTTTCTGAAGCTTGCCAATCGTAATTAACTTTATAATAATAGTTGGGCCTAGGGAATTGGGGGTCATTTGGCAAAAGTTGTGGGGGGAGTAGGGCTGGCTCAAGTTTTTCGTGGGCCCAGGAAATGCGGACTACGTCACGGCGGTGGAGCAGGGAGAGGTAAGTATTTCAATGTTGCAAGTGCTGTGATCCTGAGCAAGCAGGGGGGGGCCCACTCGTTCGCATTGGCACTGGCACAGGGCCCCTCAAAGTACGGCGGTGTGTTTGCATGGCGGGGGCGCCTCCCACCAGCAGCGACACTTTTGCGTACTCTGAGGGGCCCTGTGCCAGTGACATCGCCAACGAGTATGCCCCCCCACCTGATGAAGGAACCTGCACTTTCATCTGCACCTTCCTCTTTGTCCCTGTGTAAGGTGGTATAACATGCGGGAAGGGGAACCTTACTTTCAGCAGGGTCAGATTCTGGCTGTGTAGAGTACAAGGGGAATGTAGTGGTCTAGGTCAATGTACCAGCAGACTCATTTAGCAGTGGCTGGGCAATGGGCAGGATGAGGAGGAAACAGATATAGGGCCAAAGAATAAAGTAGGCTAAATGCAGTTCAAAATTGGTAACAGGACTAAACAGGCGGCATTGCTTTGTTCAGTGGAGTAGCAAACCCAAGAGCAGCAGACACTGTTTCAAGGGCCTAACCACACTAGTAGGCCAAATGCAGTTTAATATCTGATAGTATAGGGCGAAAGCCAGAATGTGGAAGCTCAGCTTTATTCAGTTGAGGACAACACCAGGCAGGGGCACACAGACACCTTTAGTAGGCCGGTCACCCAATTGCATTTTTAAAATGGTAATTTGGAACAGAAGGTTGAAGCTCAGCTTTATTCAGTTGAGGACAACACCAGGCAGCGGCAGACAGACAGACACCTTTAGTAGGCCGGAAAAGCCTATTGCATTTTTAAAATGGTAATTTGGAACAGAAGGTTGAAGCTCAGCTTTATTCAGTTGAGGACAACTTGAATTAAGGACTGCAGACAGACTTTGCATGCTGTCCCCTGTGTGGACCATGCATCCAATACATTAACCCATTGAGCCACAAAGGACACGTAACCTTCCGTGGCCAGGCCTACAGGTCCATGAGTCTGTTGTCAGGTATACCTTTGGACTGACAAATTGACAGAATGCAAGGACAATGCGGTCTTTAACATGCAGGTGAAGGGGTGGGATGGCTTTTCTCCCAAAAGAATTGTCAACTGGGTAGCTCATAGCGTGGTACATCGTAGTCCATCCTGGCTTTATTAATATTAAATTAAATCAAAAAATAGGCACTAGGCACTTTATAATTGGTTCCAGGGGTACACGGGCAGCAGTGGTCTGGTCAGTGGAGGCCTAGTGGAAGGAGGGAGCGCAGACATGCTTCAGAGGCCTAACATAATAAAATGGGCTGGCTGTAGGCACTTTATAATTGGTTCCAGGGGTACACGGGCAGCAGTGGTCAGGTGAGTGGAGGCCTAGTGGAAGGAGGGACCGCAGACAGGCTTCAGAGGCCTAACATAATAAAATTGGGCTTGCTGTAGGCACTTTATAATAGGTTCCAGGGGTACACGGGCAGCAGTGGTCTGGTCAGTGGAGGCCTAGTGGAAGGAGGGAGCGCAGACAGGCTTCAGAGGCCTAACATAATAAAATGGGCTGGCTGTAGGCAATTTATAATTGGTTCCAGGGGTACACGGGCAGCAGTGGTCTGGTCAGTGGAGGCCTAGTGGAAGGAGGGAGCGCAGACAGGCTTCAGAGGCCTAACATAATAAAATGGGCTGGCTGTAGGCAATTTATAATTGGTTCCAGGGGTACACGGGCAGCAGTGGTCTGGTCAGTGGAGGCCTAGTGGAAGGAGGGAGCGCAGACAGGCTTCAGAGGCCTAACATAATAAAATGGGCTGGCTGTAGGCAATTTATAATTGGTTCCTGGGGTACACGGGCAGCAGTGGTCTGGTCAGTGGAGGCCTAGTGGAAGGAGGGAGCGCAGACAGGCTTCAGAGGCCTAACATAATAAAATTGGGCTTGCTGTAGGCACTTTATAATAGATTCCAGGGGTACACGGGCAGCAGTGGTCAGGTCAGTGGAGGCCTAGTGGAAGGAGGGAGCGCAGACAGGCTTCAGAGGCCTAACATAATAAAATGGGCTGGCTGTAGGCAATTTATAATTGGTTCCAGGGGTACACGGGCAGCAGTGGTCTGGTCAGTGGAGGCCTAGTGGAAGGAGGGAGCGCAGACAGGCTTCAGAGGCCTAACATAATAAAATGGGCTGGCTGTAGGCAATTTATAATTGGTTCCAGGGGTACACGGGCAGCAGTGGTCTGGTCAGTGGAGGCCTAGTGGAAGGAGGGAGCGCAGACAGGCTTCAGAGGCCTAACATAATAAAATGGGCTGGCTGTAGGCAATTTATAATTGGTTCCAGGGGTACACGGGCAGCAGTGGTCTGGTCAGTGGAGGCCTAGTGGAAGGAGGGAGCGCAGACAGGCTTCAGAGGCCTAACATAATAAAATGGGCTGGCTGTAGGCAATTTATAATTGGTTCCAGGGGTACACGGGCAGCAGTGGTCTGGTCAGTGGAGGCCTAGTGGAAGGAGGGAGCGCAGACAGGCTTCAGAGGCCTAACATAATAAAATGGGCTGGCTGTAGGCAATTTATAATTGGTTCCAGGGGTACACGGGCAGCAGTGGTCTGGTCAGTGGAGGCCTAGTGGAAGGAGGGACCGCAGACAGGCTTCAGAGGCCTAACATAATAAAATTGGGCTTGCTGTAGGCACTTTATAATAGGTTCCAGGGGTACACGGGCAGCAGTGGTCAGGTCAGTGGAGGCCTAGTGGAAGGAGGGACCGCAGACAGGCTTCAGAGGCCTAACATAATAAAATTGGGCTTGCTGTAGGAACTTTATAATAGGTTCCAGGGGTACACGGGCAGCAGTGGTCTGGTCAGTGGAGGCCTAGTGGAAGGAGGGAGCGCAGACAGGCTTCAGAGGCCTAACATAATAAAATGGGCTGGCTGTAGGCAATTTATAATTGGTTCCAGGGGTACACGGGCAGCAGTGGTCTGGTCAGTGGAGGCCTAGTGGAAGGAGGGAGCGCAGACATGCTTCAGAGGCCTAACATAATAAAATGGGCTGGCTGTAGGCACTTTATAATTGGTTCCAGGGGTACACGGGCAGCAGTGGTCAGGTGAGTGGAGGCCTAGTGGAAGGAGGGACCGCAGACAGGCTTCAGAGGCCTAAAATAATAAAATTGGGCTTGCTGTAGGCACTTTATAATAGGTTCCAGGGGTACACGGGCAGCAGTGGTCTGGTCAGTGGAGGCCTAGTGGAAGGAGGGAGCGCAGACATGCTTCAGAGGCCTAACATAATAAAATGGGCTGGCTGTAGGCACTTTATAATTGGTTCCAGGGGTACACGGGCAGCAGTGGTCAGGTGAGTGGAGGCCTAGTGGAAGGAGGGACCGCAGACAGGCTTCAGAGGCCTAACATAATAAAATTGGGCTTGCTGTAGGCACTTTATAATAGGTTCCAGGGGTACACGGGCAGCAGTGGTCTGGTCAGTGGAGGCCTAGTGGAAGGAGGGAGCGCAGACAGGCTTCAGAGGCCTAACATAATAAAATGGGCTGGCTGTAGGCAATTTATAATTGGTTCCAGGGGTACACGGGCAGCAGTGGTCTGGTCAGTGGAGGCCTAGTGGAAGGAGGGAGCGCAGACAGGCTTCAGAGGCCTAACATAATAAAATGGGCTGGCTGTAGGCAATTTATAATTGGTTCCAGGGGTACACGGGCAGCAGTGGTCTGGTCAGTGGAGGCCTAGTGGAAGGAGGGAGCGCAGACAGGCTTCAGAGGCCTAACATAATAAAATGGGCTGGCTGTAGGCAATTTATAATTGGTTCCAGGGGTACACGGGCAGCAGTGGTCTGGTCAGTGGAGGCCTAGTGGAAGGAGGGAGCGCAGACAGGCTTCAGAGGCCTAACATAATAAAATTGGGCTTGCTGTAGGCACTTTATAATAGATTCCAGGGGTACACGGGCAGCAGTGGTCAGGTCAGTGGAGGCCTAGTGGAAGGAGGGAGCGCAGACAGGCTTCAGAGGCCTAACATAATAAAATGGGCTGGCTGTAGGCAATTTATAATTGGTTCCAGGGGTACACGGGCAGCAGTGGTCTGGTCAGTGGAGGCCTAGTGGAAGGAGGGAGCGCAGACAGGCTTCAGAGGCCTAACATAATAAAATGGGCTGGCTGTAGGCAATTTATAATTGGTTCCAGGGGTACACGGGCAGCAGTGGTCTGGTCAGTGGAGGCCTAGTGGAAGGAGGGAGCGCAGACAGGCTTCAGAGGCCTAACATAATAAAATGGGCTGGCTGTAGGCAATTTATAATTGGTTCCAGGGGTACACGGGCAGCAGTGGTCTGGTCAGTGGAGGCCTAGTGGAAGGAGGGAGCGCAGACAGGCTTCAGAGGCCTAACATAATAAAATGGGCTGGCTGTAGGCAATTTATAATTGGTTCCAGGGGTACACGGGCAGCAGTGGTCTGGTCAGTGGAGGCCTAGTGGAAGGAGGGAGCGCAGACAGGCTTCAGAGGCCTAACATAATAAAATGGGCTGGCTGTAGGCAATTTATAATTGGTTCCAGGGGTACACGGGCAGCAGTGGTCTGGTCAGTGGAGGCCTAGTGGAAGGAGGGAGCGCAGACAGGCTTCAGAGGCCTAACATAATAAAATGGGCTGGCTGTAGGCAATTTATAATTGGTTCCAGGGGTACACGGGCAGCAGTGGTCTGGTCAGTGGAGGCCTAGTGGAAGGAGGGACCGCAGACAGGCTTCAGAGGCCTAACATAATAAAATTGGGCTTGCTGTAGGCACTTTATAATAGGTTCCAGGGGTACACGGGCAGCAGTGGTCAGGTCAGTGGAGGCATAGTGGAAGGAGGGACCGCAGACAGGCTTCAGGGGCCTAACATAATAAAATTGGGCTTGCTGTAGGCACTTTATAATAGGTTCCAGGGGTACACGGGCAGCAGTGGTCTGGTCAGTGGAGGCCTAGTGGAAGGAGGGAGCGCAGACAGGCTTCAGAGGCCTAACATAATAAAATGGGCTGGCTGTAGGCAATTTATAATTGGTTCCAGGGGTACACGGGCAGCAGTGGTCTGGTCAGTGGAGGCCTAGTGGAAGGAGGGAGCGCAGACATGCTTCAGAGGCCTAACATAATAAAATGGGCTGGCTGTAGGCACTTTATAATTGGTTCCAGGGGTACACGGGCAGCAGTGGTCAGGTGAGTGGAGGCCTAGTGGAAGGAGGGACCGCAGACAGGCTTCAGAGGCCTAACATAATAAAATTGGGCTTGCTGTAGGCACTTTATAATAGGTTCCAGGGGTACACGGGCAGCAGTGGTCTGGTCAGTGGAGGCCTAGTGGAAGGAGGGAGCGCAGACAGGCTTCAGAGGCCTAACATAATAAAATGGGCTGGCTGTAGGCACTTTATAATTGGTTCCAGGGGTACACGGGCAGCAGTGGTCAGGTGAGTGGAGGCCTAGTGGAAGGAGGGACCGCAGACAGGCTTCAGAGGCCTAACATAATAAAATTGGGCTTGCTGTAGGCACTTTATAATAGGTTCCAGGGGTACACGGGCAGCAGTGGTCTGGTCAGTGGAGGCCTAGTGGAAGGAGGGAGCGCAGACAGGCTTCAGAGGCCTAACATAATATAATGGGCTGGCTGTAGGCAATTTATAATTGGTTCCAGGGGTACACGGGCAGCAGTGGTCTGGTCAGTGGAGGCCTAGTGGAAGGAGGGAGCGCAGACAGGCTTCAGAGGCCTAACATAATAAAATGGGCTGGCTGTAGGCAATTTATAATTGGTTCCAGGGGTACACGGGCAGCAGTGGTCTGGTCAGTGGAGGCCTAGTGGAAGGAGGGAGCGCAGACAGGCTTCAGAGGCCTAACATAATATAATGGGCTGGCTGTAGGCAATTTATAATTGGTTCCAGGGGTACACGGGCAGCAGTGGTCTGGTCAGTGGAGGCCTAGTGGAAGGAGGGAGCGCAGACAGGCTTCAGAGGCCTAACATAATAAAATGGGCTGGCTGTAGGCAATTTATAATTGGTTCCAGGGGTACACGGGCAGCAGTGGTCTGGTCAGTGGAGGCCTAGTGGAAGGAGGGAGCGCAGACAGGCTTCAGAGGCCTAACATAATAAAATGGGCTGGCTGTAGGCAATTTATAATTGGTTCCAGGGGTACACGGGCAGCAGTGGTCTGGTCAGTGGAGGCCTAGTGGAAGGAGGGAGCGCAGACAGGCTTCAGAGGCCTAACATAATAAAATGGGCTGGCTGTAGGCAATTTATAATTGGTTCCAGGGGTACACGGGCAGCAGTGGTCTGGTCAGTGGAGGCCTAGTGGAAGGAGGGACCGCAGACAGGCTTCAGAGGCCTAACATAATAAAATTGGGCTTGCTGTAGGCACTTTATAATAGGTTCCAGGGGTACACGGGCAGCAGTGGTCTGGTCAGTGGAGGCCTAGTGGAAGGAGGGAGCGCAGACAGGCTTCAGAGGCCTAACATAATAAAATGGGCTGGCTGTAGGCAATTTATAATTGGTTCCAGGGGTACACGGGCAGCAGTGGTCTGGTCAGTGGAGGCCTAGTGGAAGGAGGGACCGCAGACAGGCTTCAGAGGCCTAACATAATAAAATTGGGCTTGCTGTAGGCACTTTATAATAGGTTCCAGGGGTACACGGGCAGCAGTGGTCTGGTCAGTGGAGGCCTAGTGGAAGGAGGGAGCGCAGACAGGCTTCAGAGGCCTAACATAATAAAATGGGCTGGCTGTAGGCAATTTATAATTGGTTCCAGGGGTACACGGGCAGCAGTGGTCTGGTCAGTGGAGGCCTAGTGGAAGGAGGGAGCGCAGACAGGCTTCAGAGGCCTAACATAATAAAATGGGCTGGCTGTAGGCAATTTATAATTGGTTCCAGGGGTACACGGGCAGCAGTGGTCTGGTCAGTGGAGGCCTAGTGGAAGGAGGGAGCGCAGACAGGCTTCAGAGGCCTAACATAATAAAATGGGCTGGCTGTAGGCAATTTATAATTGGTTCCAGGGGTACACGGGCAGCAGTGGTCTGGTCAGTGGAGGCCTAGTGGAAGGAGGGAGCGCAGACAGGCTTCAGAGGCCTAACATAATAAAATTGGGCTTGCTGTAGGCACTTTATAATAGGTTCCAGGGGTACACGGGCAGCAGTGGTCAGGTCAGTGGAGGCCTAGTGGAAGGAGGGACCGCAGACAGGCTTCAGAGGCCTAACATAATAAAATTGGGCTTGCTGTAGGCACTTTATAATAGGTTCCAGGGGTACACGGGCAGCAGTGGTCTGGTCAGTGGAGGCCTAGTGGAAGGAGGGAGCGCAGACAGGCTTCAGAGGCCTAACATAATAAAATGGGCTGGCTGTAGGCAATTTATAATTGGTTCCAGGGGTACACGGGCAGCAGTGGTCTGGTCAGTGGAGGCCTAGTGGAAGGAGGGAGCGCAGACAGGCTTCAGAGGCCTAACATAATAAAATGGGCTGGCTGTAGGCAATTTATAATTGGTTCCAGGGGTACACGGGCAGCAGTGGTCTGGTCAGTGGAGGCCTAGTGGAAGGAGGGAGCGCAGACAGGCTTCAGAGGCCTAACATAATAAAATGGGCTGGCTGTAGGCAATTTATAATTGGTTCCAGGGGTACACGGGCAGCAGTGGTCTGGTCAGTGGAGGCCTAGTGGAAGGAGGGAGCGCAGACAGGCTTCAGAGGCCTAACATAATAAAATGGGCTGGCTGTAGGCAACTTATAATTGGTTCCAGGGGTACACGGGCAGCAGTGGTCTGGTCAGTGGAGGCCTAGTGGAAGGAGGGACCGCAGACAGGCTTCAGAGGCCTAACATAATAAAATTGGGCTTGCTGTAGGCACTTTATAATAGGTTCCAGGGGTACACGGGCAGCAGTGGTCTGGTCAGTGGAGGCCTAGTGGAAGGAGGGAGCGCAGACAGGCTTCAGAGGCCTAACATAATAAAATGGGCTGGCTGTAGGCAATTTATAATTGGTTCCAGGGGTACACGGGCAGCAGTGGTCTGGTCAGTGGAGGCCTAGTGGAAGGAGGGAGCGCAGACAGGCTTCAGAGGCCTAACATAATAAAATGGGCTGGCTGTAGGCAATTTATAATTGGTTCCAGGGGTACACGGGCAGCAGTGGTCTGGTCAGTGGAGGCCTAGTGGAAGGAGGGAGCGCAGAAATGCTTCAAAGGCCTAAAATAACAAACAATAGGCTCATGGCAGTTTTAAATCGGTTACATGGATACACAGGCAGCTTGGTGGTGAGTGGAGGAGTATTTAAAGTAGGGACCGCAGACAGACTATCAAAGGCCTAAAATAACAAACAATAGGCTCATGGCAGTTTTAAATCGGTTACATGGATACACAGGCAGCTTGGTGGTGAGTGGAGGAGTATTTAAAGTAGGGACCGCAGACAGGCTATCAAAGGCCTAAAATAACAAACAATAGGCTCCTGGCAGTTTTACAGCGGTTACATGGATACACGGGCAGGCAGCTTGGTGGTGAGTGGAGGAGTATTTAAAGTAGGGACCGCAGACAGACTATCAAAGGCCTAAAATAACAAACAATAGGCTCATGGCAGTTTTAAATCGGTTACATGGATACACAGGCAGCTTGGTGGTGAGTGGAGGAGTATTTAAAGTAGGGACCGCAGACAGGCTATCAAAGGCCTAAAATAACAAACAATAGGCTCATGGCAGTTTTACAGCGGTTACATGGATACACGGGCAGGCAGCTTGGTGGTGAGTGGAGGAGTATTTAAAGTAGGGACCGCAGACAGACTATCAAAGGCCTAAAATAACAAACAATAGGCTCATGGCAGTTTTAAATCGGTTACATGGATACACAGGCAGCTTGGTGGTGAGTGGAGGAGTATTTAAAGTAGGGACCGCAGACAGGCTATCAAAGGCCTAAAATAACAAACAATAGGCTCATGGCAGTTTTACAGCGGTTACATGGATACACGGGCAGGCAGCTTGGTGGTGAGTGGAGGAGTATTTAAAGTAGGGACCGCAGACAGACTATCAAAGGCCTAAAATAACAAACAATAGGCTCATGGCAGTTTTAAATCGGTTACATGGATACACAGGCAGCTTGGTGGTGAGTGGAGGAGTATTTAAAGTAGGGACCGCAGACAGGCTATCAAAGGCCTAAAATAACAAACAATAGGCTCATGGCAGTTTTACAGCGGTTACATGGATACACGGGCAGGCAGCTTGGTGGTGAGTGGAGGAGTATTTAAAGTAGGGACCGCAGACAGACTATCAAAGGCCTAAAATAACAAACAATAGGCTCATGGCAGTTTTAAATCGGTTACATGGATACACAGGCAGCTTGGTGGTGAGTGGAGGAGTATTTAAAGTAGGGACCGCAGACAGGCTATCAAAGGCCTAAAATAACAAACAATAGGCTCATGGCAGTTTTACAGCGGTTACATGGATACACGGGCAGGCAGCTTGGTGGTGAGTGGAGGAGTATTTAAAGTAGGGACCGCAGACAGACTATCAAAGGCCTAAAATAACAAACAATAGGCTCATGGCAGTTTTAAATCGGTTACATGGATACACAGGCAGCTTGGTGGTGAGTGGAGGAGTATTTAAAGTAGGGACCGCAGACAGGCTATCAAAGGCCTAAAATAACAAACAATAGGCTCATGGCAGTTTTACAGCGGTTACATGGATACACAGGCAGCTTGGTGGTGAGTGGAGGAGTAGTGCAAGGAGTGTCTGTCCCAGTACTCCCAAAATATAAATAGATGTTAATGTATCGCAAAACAACCAAAACAAAAAAAAAGGTGGCATACTTAGGTACAGGGGTGGGCTCATCTGCTGAGTTTCTGACATAGTAATTTGGCAGTAACTATTTAATGGTGCCAATATAGGACACAGACACAGACTACTTTAAGTTGCATCATAGATGTCTACAAATTTGTATTGTCAGTGCCAGACATTGAATGATGTCAGCGAATAGACTAAAGATTGGTGGAGCTGTGCGACATAATTTTGCACGTGGTAGAGCCCATTTTGAGCTGGGGTAGGGGGGAACTCTCTTGAGGCCGGCGGGACCGCCCCAGGGCCACTCATGTTACAACGGTGTGTCTGACGTTGGGTGCGCACCACCACCGCCAGAGACACTACATTGTACTATGAGGGACCCAGTAGCAATGCCGTCAACCAAAAGTGAGCACACCCACCTCTTCAGACAAACAGCAGTCTCACGGGTGCTTGCGCCAAGTCGCAATACCACGGCCCCGTGTAGGGAATTTGGCCATTTAGGGAGGTGTAAACATGTCGTATGCTGTACAATCAGCTGCAGCAAATTAGACATTAGAAAAGTAATTCACAGGCAAGAGCTTTTCATAGGAAAGCTAGGTGTCAGCCGGGCAAGGTGGGGCAAAAGATTTCGAAATCCAGTTGTGGTTCATTTTAATGAATGTTAGATCGTCAACATTTTGGGTAGCCAGACGAGTCCTTTTTTCGGTTAATATTGAACCTGCAGCACTGAATACTCTTTCTGATAGGACACTTGCTGCCGGGCAAGCAAGCTCCTGCAATGCATATTCTGCCAATTCTGGCCAGGTGTCTAATTTGGAGGCCCAGTAATCAAATGGGAATGACGGTTGAGGGAGAACATCGATAAGGGATGAAAAATAGTTAGTAACCATACTGGACAAATGTTGTCTCCTGTCACTTTCAATTGATGCAGCAGTACCTGTCCTGTCTGCGGTCATAGCAAAATCACTCCACAACCTGGTCAGAAAACCCCTCTGTCCAACGCCACTTCTGATGTGTGCACCCCTAACACTCCTAGTCTGCTGCCCCCTGGAGCTCGTGTGAGAACGATCACGTGCGCTGTGTGCTGGGAATGCCTGAAGCAAACGGTCAACAAGAGTTGATTGTTTGGTTGCTAATATTAGTTCCAAGTTCTCATGTGGCATAATATTTTGCAATTTGCCTTTATAGCGTGGATCAAGGAGGCAGGCCAACCAGTAATCGTCATCGTTCATCATTTTCGTAATGCGTGTGTCCCTTTTTAGGATACGTAAGGCATAATCCGCCATGTGGGCCAAAGTTCCAGTTGTCAAATCTCCGGTTGTGATTGGTTGAGGGGCAGTTGCAGGCAAATCTACGTCACTTGTGTCCCTCCAAAAACCAGAACCCGGCCGTGACACGCAACCAATTTCCTGTGCCCCCGGGAAAGGTTCCGCATTAAAAATATACTCATCCCCATCATCCTCCTCGTCCTCCACCTCCTCTTCGCCCGCTACCTCGTCCTGTACACTGCCCTGACCAGACAATGGCTGACTGTCATCAAGGCTTTCCTCTTCCTCTGGTGCAGACGCCTGCTCCTTTATGTGCGTCAAACTTTGCATCAGCAGACGCATTAGGGGGATGCTCATGCTTATTACGGCGTTGTCTGCACTAACCAGCCGTGTGCATTCCTCAAAACACTGAAGGACTTGACACATGTCTTGTATCTTAGACCACTGCACACCTGACAACTCCATGTCTGCCATCCTACTGCCTGCCCGTGTATCCTCCCACAAATAAATAACAGCACGCCTCTGTTCGCACAGTCTCTGAAGCATGTGCAGTGTTGAGTTCCACCTTGTTGCAACGTCTATGATTAGGCGATGCTGGGGAAGGTTCAAAGACCGCTGATAGGTCTGCATACGGCTGGCGTGTACAGGCGAACGTCGGATATGTGAGCAAAGTGCACGCACTTTGAGGAGCAGGTCGGAGAACCCAGGATAAGTTTTCAATAAGCACTGCACCACCAGGTTTAAGGTGTGAGCCAGGCAAGGAATGTGTTTCAGTTGGGAAAGGGAGATGGCAGCCATGAAATTCCTTCCGTTATCACTCACTACCTTGCCTGCCTCAAGATCTACTGTGCCCAGCCACGACTGCGTTTCTTGTTGCAAGAACTCGGACAGAACTTCCGCGGTGTGTCTGTTGTCGCCCAAACACTTCATAGCCAATACAGCCTGCTGACGCTTGGCAGTAGCTGGCCCATAATGGGACAACTGGTGTGCAACAGTGTCATCTGCCGATGGAGTGGTTGGCCGACTGCGTTCTGTGGAAGAGCTGTAGCTTCTGCAGGAGGACGAGGAGGAGGAGGAGGAGGGGGTGTGAACGCCTACAGCCAACTGTTTCCTAGACCGTGGGCTAGGCACAACTGTCCCTAAATTGATGTCGCCTGTGGACCCTGCATCCACCACATTCACCCAGTGTGCCGTGATGGACACATAACGTCCCTGGCCATGCCTACTGGTCCATGCATCTGTAGTCAGGTGCACCTTTGTACTCACAGATTGCCTGAGTGCATGGACGATGCGCTGTTTAACATGCTGGTGCAGGGCTGGGATGGCTTTTCTGGAAAAAAAGTGTCGACTGGGTAGCTCGTATCGTGGCTCAGCGTACTCCATCAGGGCTTTGAAAGCTTCGCTTTCAACTAACCGGTAGGGCATCATCTCTAACGAGATTAGTCTAGCTATGTGGGCGTTAAAACCCTGTGTACGCGGATGCGAGGATAAGTACTTCCTTTTTCTAACCAGAGTCTCATGTAGGGTGAGCTGGACTGGAGAGCTGGAGATCGTGGAACTTTCGGGTGTGCCGGTGTACATGGCAGACTGAGAGACGGTTGGAGACGGTATTGTTTCCGCCGGTGCCCTAGATGCAATATTTCCTCCTACAAAACTGGTGATTCCCTGACCCTGACTGCTTTTGGCTGGCAAAGAAACCTGCACAGATACTGCCGGTGGTGCGGAAAATGGTGGCCTTACAGTGACGGAAGGGATGTTGCGTTGCTGACTAGCTTCATTGGCCGAGGGTGCTACAACCTTAAGGGACGTTTGGTAGTTAGTCCAGGCTTGAAAATGCATGGTGGTTAAGTGTCTATGCATGCAACTAGTATTTAGACTTTTCAGATTCTGACCTCTGCTTAAGCTAGTTGAACATTTTTGACAGATGACTTTGCGCTGATCAGTTGGATGTTGTTTAAAAAAATGCCAGACTGCACTCTTCCTAGCATCGGATCCCTTTTCAGGGATTGCAGACTGAGCTTTAACCGGATGGCCACGCTGTCCTCCAACAGGTTTTGGCTTTGACACGCGTTTTGGGCCAGATACGGGCCCGGCAGATGGAACCTGTTGCGATGTTGATGCCTGCTGCGGCCCCTCCTCCACCTCCGCTTCTGAACTACTGCCGCCTGCACCCTGTTCCCCCAATGGCTGCCAATCGGGGTCAATAACTGGGTCATCTATTACCTCCTCTTCGAGCTCGTGTGCAACTTCGTCTGTGTCACTGTGTCGGTCGGTGGTATAGCGTTCGTGGCGGGGCAACATAGTCTCATCAGGGTCTGATTGTGGATCTGTACCCTGAGAGGGCAATGTGGTGGTCTGAGTCAAAGGAGCAGCATAGTACTCTGGCTGTGGCTGTGCATCAGTGCACTCCATGTCAGAATCTACTTGTAATGGGCATGGCCTGTTAAATGTTTCACTTTCTAAGCCAGGGACGGTATGTGTAAAGAGCTCCATGGAGTGACCCGTTGTGTCGCCTGCTGCATCCTTCTCTCTTGTTGTAGTTTTTGCTGAGGAGGACAAGGAAGCGACTTGTCCCTGACCGTGAACATCCACAAGCGACGCGCTGCTTTTACATTTACCAGGTTCTGAAGAGGAGTCAAAAGAGCTAGAGGCTGAGTCTGCAATGTAAGCCAAAACTTGCTGTTGCTGCTCCGCCTTTAAAAGCGGTTTTCCTACTCCCAGAAAAGAGAGCGTTCGAGGCCTTGTGTAGCCTGATGACGAAACTGGCTCCACAGCTCCAGACTTAGGTGGAATATTTTTATCCCCACGACCACCTGATGCTCCACTACCACTACCATCATTACCAGCTGACAATGAACGCCCACGACGACCTCTTGCACCAGACTTCCTCATTGTTTTAAAATCTTAACCAAAGTAACTTTATTTGTTGCTGTCAAACAACTTACACGGTGAGCTATAACTTCAGTATGATTTCAATATCCCTTAACAGGTTGGTGAGACCACAAGGAAAATCAGGCACAATGTTACACACTCTGTTTTCTGTGGCACCAAATCACAGAGATGACACACACGCAGGACTGTCACTCAAGCACTAATGTCAATATTAATCTCCCACCTAATTTATTTATTTATTTTTTCTCAGGGAGACTTTAGAAACCAAATAATATTAAAAAAACCAAAAAAATAAATAGCCTTTCTATGGCCCACTGAATGAGAGAGAGAGGTGGCACACCCAGGAGTCAAGAGTGGCACACAAGCTGAAAGGGCAATATTATTCTCCCACTGTTTTTTTATGTATTTTTTGTTTTTTAAGGGAGACTTTAGAAACCCAATAATATTTAAAAAAAAAAATAAATAGGCTTTCTATGGCCCACTGAATGAGAGAGAGAGAGGTGGCACACCCAGGAGTCAAGACTGGCACACAAGCTGAAAGGGCAATATTACTCTCCCACTGTTTTTTTATGTATTTTTTTTTTTGTTTCAGGGAGACTTTAGAAACCAAATAATATTAAAAAAAAAAACAAAAAAAACAAGGCTTTCTATAGCCCACTGAATGAGAGATGGCACGCACAGGAGTGGCACACAAGCCCTGACTGAGGCCAATATTTTTCTCCCACTGACTGATGTAGTGTTTTTGTGTTGAGGTAGATTTTAAAACACAAATGAAGGAAAAAAATTAAAAGGCTTTCTATGGCCCACAATTAGAGAGAGAGGTGGCACACCCAGGAGTCAAGACTGGCACACAAGCTGAAAGGGCAATATTACTCTCCCACTGTTTTTTTATGTATTTTTTTTTTTTCAGGGAGACTTTAGAAACCAAATAATATTAAAAAAAAAAAAAAAAAAAACAAGGCTTTCTATAGCCCACTGAATGAGAGATGGCACGCACAGGAGTGGCACACAAGCCCTGACTGAGGCCAATATTTTTCTCCCACTGACTGATGTAGTGTTTTTGTGTTGAGGTAGATTTTAAAACACAAATGAAGGAAAAAAATTAAAAGGCTTTCTATGGCCCACAATTAGAGAGAGAGGTGGCACACCCAGGAGTCAAGACTGGCACACAAGCTGAAAGGGCAATATTACTCTCCCACTGTTTTTTTATGTATTTTTTTTTTTTCAGGGAGACTTTAGAAACCAAATAATATTAAAAAAAAAACAAAAAAAAAAGGCTTTCTATGGCCCACTGAATGAGAGGGACAGAGGTGGCACACCCAGGAGTCAAGACTGGCACACAAGCTGAAAGGGCAATATTACTCTCCCACTGTTTTTTTATGTTTTGTTTTTTTTTCAGGGAGACTTTAGAAACCAAATAATATTAAAAAAACAAAAAAAAATAAATAGCCTTTCTATGGCCCACTGAATGAGAGAGAAAGGTGGCACACCCAGGAGTCAAGACTGGCACACAAGCTGAAAGGGCAATATTACTCTCCCACTGTTTTTTTAGGTATTTTTTTTTTTTCAGGGAGACTTTAGAAACCAAATAATATTAAAAAAATTAAAAAAAATAAATAGGCTTTCTATAGCCCACTGAATGAGAGATAGCACACACAGCAGTGGCACACAAGCCCTGACTGAGGCCAATATTTTTCTCCCACTGATTGATGTAGTGTTTTTGTGTTGAGGTAGAATTTAGAACACAAATCACGGAAAAAATAAATAGGCTTTCTATGGCCCACTCAGTGAGAGATGGCACACACAGGGATGGCACTGTAGCAGAAATGCCAATCTTAATCTCCCACAAAAAAAATAAAAAATAAACAGGGACTGTCCTACAATTACTATCTCCCCTGCAGTAATCTCAGCCAGGTATGGCAGGCAGCAATAGGAGTGGACTGATGCACAAATTAAATAAAAAGTGTGGACAAACAAAAAAGATAGCTGTGCAGAAAGGAAGGAACAAGAGGATATGTGCTTTGAAAAAAGCAGTTGGTTTCCACAGTGGCGTACACACAGCAATACAGCTATCACGGAGCCTTCTACGGCAGCCCAATGAGCTACAGCGCTGAGGGGAAAAAAAAAAAAAATAGCTTCCACTGTCCCTGCACACCGAAGGTGGTGTTGGACAGTGGAAATCGCTGCAGCACAAGCGGTTTGGTGGTTAGTGGACCCTGCCTAACGCTATCCCTGCTTCTGACGAAGCGGCAGCAACCTCTCCCTAAGCTCAGATCAGCAACAGTAACATGGCGGTCGGCGGGAACGCCCATTTATAGCCCCTGTGACGCCGCAGACAGCAAGCCAATCACTGCAATGCCCTTCTCTAAGATGGTGGGGACCAGGACCTATGTCATCACGCTGCCCACACTCTGCGTTCACCTTCATTGGCTGAGAAATGGCGCTTTTCGCGTCATTGAAACACGACTTTGGCGCGAAAGTCGCGTACCGCATGGCCGACAAGCACAGGGGTCGGATCGGGTTTCATGAGACGCCGACTTAGCCAAAAGTCGGCGACTTTTGAAAATGATCGACCCGTTTCGCTCAACCCTAATGGGCAATATGTTTTGATACTTTGCAAAATTTATGGGCAACCATTATGTATAGTGGCTGTGTATTTCCCACCCCCATATTCTGGGAAAAAGGTCCAAGAGATATTTGAATTATATAAACAGGATATAGGATTACCATTGTTAATTATCGGGGATTTCAATAATGTGGTGGATGAAGGGTGGGATAGGTCCAAGCAAGGCATGAGTGAGGGCACTAAAAAACTATCATTATTTGGGAACTATACGAAAGAGTTGGGGATGGTGTATCTCTGGAGAGTGAGGAATGAGAACAAAGTCTGTTACTCCTGCAACTCATGGGTCTGTCTCCAGGATTGTCCTAGCATTGGGTAATGATCTAATGACACATATGATCTGTGGGGTAAAATACCTCCCGAGAGTGATTTCAGATCACAAGCCTATAGAGTTGTTAGTTAGACGGACAGGAGGGATGATTGGATGGGGAGGTGGGTGGAAGTTGCACCCGTCATGGCTTGAACATATTAATATGGACAACATTAAGAGGGAGATGAAAGAATATTGGCAGTTTAACTAGGATAGTGCTGAAAGTTTGGGACGCAATGAAAGCTTTTTTGAGGGGCCTTCTTTTTAGGAAGATTTGTAAATGTAAATCCAAAACTAGGCTAGAAGATAGGGAAGTCAGAGACACTAGAAAGGGACATAGTGTCAAACCCATCAGTGGAAAATCAAGGTAGATTTAGGGAAGCCCAGGAAGTGGTCAATAAGCTTTATATGAAGAAAGCAGAGAGAAGACAAGCATTCCAGAAACTACAGTTTTTTGAGGAAGGGGAAAGAGTGGGGCACTTGCACTCGGTGGTGATGGCAGCACAGAAGGAGTCGTCATATGTATACAAATTAAGGACAGATGAGGGGACTGAGATGGTGGACACAGAGGGCATTCTGGGGGAGTTTAGCAGGTTTTATGAACAATTGTATGCATCTGAACTGAGGGCCACATTAGGGGATATTAGAAGGTTTCCTTGGAGCGGTGGGACTTCCCAGGATTATGGATTGTGATAGTAGGAGGTTGGATTAACCTATAACAGAAGAGGAGATTAAAATTGCTATCATGTCAATGACAAATAATAGGGCCCCTGGAGCTGATGGACTCCCGGTTGAGAGATATAAAAACTTGATGGGTGTATCAGTGGCTAAATTAGAGGTAGTCTTTGAAGAGGCTTTAAAGGAAGGGGACTTGCAGGCATCCATGATAGAGGCAATAGTGGTGGTTATTCTGAAGGAAGTTAAGGACCCAGGGTTGGCAGAATCTTATAGACCCATTTAGTTGCTGATGGCAGATGTTAAGATATTGGCCAAGGTAGTGGCTACCCACTTGGCAAGCGTAGTCCAGAATCTGGTCCTTCCTGATCAATCCGGTTTTATGCCAAATAAGACTACAGCGATAAATTTGCGTAGACTATTTTTGAACTTGTAGCTGCCGTCGGTGTTATGATCACCCCAATGGCAGGGGAATAAAAATAACAAAACGGACTAGCTCTCGGGTGATGGAAACTAAAGTAGACCGTGACCTGAACCTGACACAACACTGGAAGTAGCCAGGGGATGTTCCTACGATGCCCTAGACACCACGCGCCAGCCGGAGATCTAACTACCCCTATCAGAGGAATATACAGGCCTGCCTTACCTCCAGAGATGAACCCCAAAAGGAGATAGCAGCTCCCCACAGATATTGACGGTGAGTTAAGAGGAAAAGACATACGTAGGATGAACAACAGATTTAGCACAGTGAGGTCCGCTTTCTAGATAGCAGAAGGATAGGAAAGAGTTACTTCACGGTCAACTTCAAAACACTACTCAAAAAACACCATCCTGAAATTACTTTAAACTCCAGTGACAACTCATGCCACTGGAGTGGCAATTTCAGTCCACAAGAGCTTCCAGCTAAAGAGAGTCACATTACAGCAAGCTGGACAGAAAAAAGCAAAAACAAGAAACAAAATTCAACTTAGCTGAACTGGAACTTGAGGCAGGAGAATGCAACAGAATGCTACTGATACATTGTTGGCCGGCATAGGACTAACAGCCAAGCAGCCTTAAATAGGAAACTCCCCTAATGGGTGGCAACAGGTGATCAGGGATAGAGGAAGGCACATAAGAGGCACTACCATAAAACACCACCGGGGGAGCCCACAAGCAGAATTCACAACAGTACCCCCCCTTAAGGAGGGGGCACCGAACCCTCACCAGAACCACCAGGGCGATCTGGATGAGCACTATGAAATGCACGAACCAAATCAGGAGCATGAACATCGGATGCTGTCACCCAAGAATTATCCTCCTGACCATAGCCCTTCCACTTAACCAGATACTGAAGTTTCCGTCTGGAAACACGGGAGTCCAAGATCTTTTCCACCACATACTCCAATTCACCCTCAACCAGCACAGGAGCAGGAGGATCAGCAGAAGGAACAACCGGTACCTCATACCTCCGCAATAATGACCGATGGAAAACATTATGAATAGTAAAAGATGCTGGGAGGTCCAAACGAAAGGACACAGGATTAAGAACCTCCAGAATCCTATAAGGGCCGATAAACCGAGGCTTAAACTTAGGAGACAAGACCTTCATAGGAACAAATCGAGAAGACAGCCACACCAGGTCCCCAACACAAAGACGAGGACCAATACGCCGATGACGATTAGTGAACTGTTGAGTCTTCTCCTGGGACAACTTCAGATTGTCCACAACCTGTCCCCAAATCCGATGCATCCTATCAACCACAGCATCCACTCCAGGACAATCCGAAGACTCCAATTGAACGGACGAAAACCGAGGGTGAAACCCTGAATTACAAAAAAATGGAGAAACCAAAGTGGCAGAACTGGCCCGATTGTTAAGGGCAAACTCTGCCAATGGCAAAAAATCAAGCCAATCATCCTGATCAGCAGACACAAAACACCTCAAGTAAGTCTCCAAGGTCTGATTAGTACGCTCAGTCTGGCCATTAGTCTGAGGATGGAATGCAGACGAAAAAGACAAGTCGATGCCCATCCTGGCACAGAACGCCCGCCAAAATCTAGACACAAACTGAGTACCCCTGTCAGACACTATATTCTCAGGAATACCATGCAAACGCATCACATTCTGAAAAAATAGAGGAACCAGCTCAGAGGAGGAGGGCAATTTGGGCAAAGGTACCAAATGAACCATTTTGGAAAAACGGTCACACACCACCCAGATGACAGACATCCTACGAGAAACAGGAAGGTCAGAAATAAAGTCCATAGAGATGTGCGTCCAAGGCCTCTTAGGAATAGGCAAGGGCAACAACAACCCACTGGCCCGAGAACAGCAGGGCTTGGCCCGAGCACAAACATCACAAGATTGCACAAACATACGCACATCTCGAGACAAGGAAGGCCACCAGAAGGACCTAGACACCAAATCCCTGGTGCCAAAAATTCCAGGATGACCTGCCAACGCGGAAGAATGAACCTCCGATATAACTCTACTGGTCCAGTCATCAGGGACAAACAGTCTACCAGGCGGACAGCGATCAGGCCTATCCACCTGAAACTCCTGCAAAGAGCGCCGCAGGTCTGGGGAGACAGCTGACAATATCACCCCATCCTTTAGGATGCCAGTAGGTTCGGAATCACCAGGCGAGTCAGGCTCAAAACTCCTAGAGAGGGCATCCGCCCTCACATTCTTAGACCCAGGCAGATATGAAACCACAAAGTTAAATCGGGAGAAAAACAACGACCAGCGCGCCTGTCTAGGATTCAGACGCCTGGCTGACTCAAGATAAATTAGATTCTTATGGTCAGTCAAGACCACCACCTGGTGTCTAGCACCCTCAAGCCAATGACGCCATTCCTCAAACGCCCACTTCATGGCCAAGAGTTCCCGATTTCCAACATCATAATTTTGCTCAGCGGGCGAAAACTTTCGAGAGAAAAACGCACATGGTCTCATCACTGAGCAGTCAGGACCTTTCTGCGACAAAACTGCACCTGCTCCAATCTCAGAAGCATCTACTTCAACCTGGAAAGGGAGCGACACATCAGGCTGGCGCAACACAGGAGCAGAAGAAAAGCGGCGCTTAAGCTCCCGAAAGGCCTCCACAGCCGCAGAGGACCAATTAGCAACATCAGCACCCTTTTTGGTCAAATCAGTCAAAGGTTTAGCAATGGCAGAAAAACCCGCTATGAATCGGCGATAGAAATTAGCAAATCCCAAGAATTTCTGAAGACTCTTTAAAGAAGTAGGTTGTATCCAATCACAAATAGCCTGAACCTTAACAGGGTCCATCTCCATAGATGAAGGGGAAAAAATATATCCCAGAAAGGAAATTCTCTGAACCCCAAAAATACACTTTGAGCCCTTTACAAAAAGAGAATTAGCTCGCAAAACCTGAAAAACTGTCCTGACCTGTTGAACATGAGATTCCCAGTCCTCCGAAAAAATCAGAATATCATCCAAATACACAATCATAAATTTATCCAGATATTCACGGAAAATATCGTGCATAAAGGACTGAAAAACGGAAGGGGCATTCGCGAGACCGAAAGGCATTACCAAATACTCAAAATGGCCTTCAGGCGTATTAAATGCGGTCTTCCACTCATCCCCCTGCTTAATCCGCACCAAATTATACGCACCACGTAGATCGATCTTAGTGAACCACTTAGCCCCCTTTATGCGAGCAAACAGATCAGTCAGTAAAGGTAACGGGTACTGGTATTTAACTGTAATCTTATTCAGAAGTCGATAGTCGATACAAGGTCTCAATGAACCGTCCTTTTTACCCACAAAGAAAAACCCTGCCCCTAGAGGAGACAAAGAGGGGCGAATATGACCCTTTTCCAAAGATTCTCTGATATACTCCCGCATAGCAGTATGTTCAGGTACAGACAAATTAAACAAGCGACCCTTAGGAAATTTACTACCGGGAATCAATTCAATAGCGCAGTCACACTCTCTGTGAGGAGGGAGAGAATCAATTTTAGGCTCTTGAAAGACATCATAAAAATCTGACAGAAATGCTGGGATTTCAGAGGGAGTAGATGAAGAAATGGGAACCAAAGGTGCATCCCCATGAATCCCCCGACATCCCCAGCTCAACACAGACATAGATCTCCAGTCCAAGACTGGATTATGAATTTGTAACCATGGAAGTCCAAGCACTAAGACATCATGTAGATTGTATAACACAAGGAAACGAATAATCTCCTGATGGTCTGGGGTAAGATGCATAGTCACTTGTGTCCAATATTGTGGTTTATTGCTAGCCAGAGGTGTAGAATCAATACCCTTCAGGGGAATAGAAACTTCCAACGGCTCTAAATCAAACCCACAACGCTTGGCAAAGGACCAATCCATGAGACTCAGAGCGGCGCCAGAATCCACATAAGCATCCACAGTAACAGATGATAGAGTACAAATCAATGTCACGGACAAAAGAAATTTAGACTGCGAGGTACCCATAGAAAAAGATTTATCAACCTTTTTATCAACCTTTTTTATGCGTTTAGAGCATGCTGATATAACATGAGCTGGATCTCCACAGTAGAAACACAACCCATTTTTGCGCCTGTAATTCTGTCGTTCGCCTCTAGACAAAACACTATCGCATTGCATATGCTCTAGTGCCTTTTCAGAGGTCACCGCCAAATGGTGCACAGGTTTTTGCTCAGAAGACACCGCCATATGGTGCACAGGTTTTTGCTCAGAAGATACCGCCATATGGTGCACAAGTTTTTGCTCAGAAGACACCGCCAAATGGTGCACAGATTTGCGCTCCCGTAAACGCCGATCAATCTGGATAGCCAATTTCATGGCATCATTCAGACCTGTAGGCACAGGGAACCCCACCATGACATCCTTCACGGCATCAGAGAGACCTTCTCTGAAATTAGCTGCTAGAGCGCACTCATTCCATTTAGTAAGCACCGACCATTTACGGAATTTCTGGCAGTATATCTCAGCTTCATCTTGCCCTTGGGAAAGAGCTATCAAGGCTTTCTCAGCCAAAATCTCTAAATTAGGTTCTTCATAAAGCAACCCCAAAGCCTGAAAAAACGCATCTACATTTAATAACGCAGGATCCCCTGGCGACAATGCAAATGCCCAACTTTGTGGGTCGCCCCGCAGTAGAGAAATAACAATTTTAACCTGTTGTGCAGGATCACCAGCAGAGTGAGATCTCAGAGACAAAAACAATTTACAATTCTCTCTGAAATTCAAAAAATGGGATCTGTCTCCGGTAAAATATTCAGGCATAGGGATCTTAGGTTCAGACATTGGAGCACGTATAACAAAATCTTGTAAGTTCTGGACCTTTGTAGCAAGGTTATTCAAACCTGCAACCAAACTCTGTGGATCCATGATTCAAACAGGTGTAACCAAAGCCATTCAGAGGTTAAGAGGAGAGGAAAAAAAAAAAAAAAGGCTGAAGACTGCAGTTTAAGCAAGGAATACAAATGAGCAACCTAGGGTGCACTTTCAAACACAGAAAAAAAAACCTTTTCTCATCCTTCCTGCTTTAGTGCATAGTTTTTATAACGGGCCGGCCAAACTGTTATGATCACCCCAATGGCAGGGGAATAAAAATAACAAAACGGACTAGCTCTCGGGTGATGGAAACTAAAGTAGACCGTGACCTGAACCTGACACAACACTGGAAGTAGCCAGGGGATGTTCCTACGATGCCCTAGACACCACGCGCCAGCCGGAGATCTAACTACCCCTATCAGAGGAATATACAGGCCTGCCTTACCTCCAGAGATGAACCCCAAAAGGAGATAGCAGCTCCCCACAGATATTGACGGTGAGTTAAGAGGAAAAGACATACGTAGGATGAACAACAGATTTAGCACAGTGAGGTCCGCTTTCTAGATAGCAGAAGGATAGGAAAGAGTTACTTCACGGTCAACTTCAAAACACTACTCAAAAAACACCATCCTGAAATTACTTTAAACTCCAGTGACAACTCATGCCACTGGAGTGGCAATTTCAGTCCACAAGAGCTTCCAGCTAAAGAGAGTCACATTACAGCAAGCTGGACAGAAAAAAGCAAAAACAAGAAACAAAATTCAACTTAGCTGAACTGGAACTTGAGGCAGGAGAATGCAACAGAATGCTACTGATACATTGTTGGCCGGCATAGGACTAACAGCCAAGCAGCCTTAAATAGGAAACTCCCCTAATGGGTGGCAACAGGTGATCAGGGATAGAGGAAGGCACATAAGAGGCACTACCATAAAACACCACCGGGGGAGCCCACAAGCAGAATTCACAACACGTCGGCTAATGGGGGTAGTAGTGTTGTGGTATCGCTGGATGCGCGTAAAGCGTTTGATAGTGTTGAATGGTGTTATCTTTGGGAGGTATTAAGAGGTTTTGGATTTGGGACGACCTTTATTTCATGGGTGCGACTATTATATACATCCCCGACTGCTAGGGTTAGAGTTAATGGACAGTTGCCTGGAAGTTTTAATCTTTATAGGGGGAGTAGGCAGGGGTGTCCACTGTCTCCACTACTTTTTGCGTTGGCAGTGGAGCCCCTGGCGCAGACAATTAGAAATGCGGTCTCAGTTAATTTGCTTAGGTATGGCCTAGTAGAGGAAAAAATAGCCCTGTATGCGGATGACCTGTTACTTTTTTTGAAGGACTCTGGGGAGTCATTGCTGGGAGCAATGAATATCCTTAGGACATTTGGGAATGTATCAAGCCTTGAAATTAACTGGGATAAATCTAATATTCTGGTGGTGGATAGAGGTTGCGATGATATACTGATAACGGGGGAGGGTAGTATGTTGGCAGTGGTCCAACAGTTAGCAGGTTAACAGTTAGTAGGTAGTTAGCAACTACCTCTGCCTGTTTTGGGTTTTTTTGGTTTTGCTTTTTACTATGGGCCTAAAAACTAAGGAAAATAGCCTGGATACAACCTTTAATGTTTCCTGAAATAATGTAAATTTGGGTTATATAATGTGGGCATATGGAGAACACTTGCTTTGTCCTAAACCGCAGTTAAACAGCAGTGTAAAGCTGCATCTGGATAAAAAAAATTAAACAGGCCTCACCAGCAGTCTGCCCCTCCTTAGACTTGCTGTTCATGTTTTAACAAGGGTGTATATTACAAGCTGTCAGCAGTCTATGTATTCACACTTTCTACACCTTTCTAGCATTAGTAAGGAACACCTTTTCCCCAGTGGCAATCAATTTTAGGATTTCTATGGAGAAAATATTACTAACATAACATTATCTCAAGGCTCGTGAAAGGGTCTGCACTATGTCTAAAGGAAAGCACGTGAAGCCATTAGAGCAGGTGGGTTCTCGCTGCCATAGCGGTAACATCATTTATTGATTAGCAAGTTACCATTCTCATATGCCGTTATTACTAGATATACACTACTCACAAAAAGTTAGGGATATTTGGTTTATGAGCAACATTTATGGAAAACATAAAACGTTATCGCAAACAATTTATTGAAGCAAAACAAAAGTCAACAACAGTGGTGGGTATGGTATACTCAACAAAAATGGCAGTGTCTGAATAACTTGTCCTGTGGGCTTGAGCATCAATTCATCAATTACAGCTTGAAAAAAAGGTTTCATGCTGTTCACAAGTCGAGTTATTGTCTGTGGAGGCATGGCATCCCACTCTTCTTGAAGGACCACCCACAGGTCATTGAGGTTCTGGTCTACAGAGCCTCTACGAGGTGATTCAGCTCATTCCATAGGTTTTCTATGGAATTCAAGTATGAATAAAGTGTAGACCACTCCATTTGAGTTACCCCAGTCTCCAGCAGCCATTCTCTAATGATGCATCCTCGATGATCTGGAGTATTGCCCTCCATGAAGGTGAAATTAGGCCTGTGTTCTTCATGCAGTGGCACAATGACTGGAGTAATGATGTTATTCAATTAGTAGGGACTTGTCACTGTACCATTCACAAAGTCAATAAATATAAACCCAGACTCATAATGACCAGTATCCAAATACCATGTCCTGGACACCATAAATTACTGCTCCAAAAGGGCAATCTAATAAATCAGGAGAAAATAGGAGCATTACAAACACCATTTTAAAAATGTACAAACTTTATTAAGACAATGAAAAGACAACTACAACACATACATATAAAATAAGGACACAAAAGGCCCATCCCTTTAACCCACGTTACATGGCAGGAATCTTGCCTAAACACTGAAAGAGGTTACCTAGAGGTCACTACTGAGCCCAAGTGTGTCTAAGTCACAGACATACATATGGACCGGCTTACAGCCTATAAGTAATGCTGGTACAATTGAACTCAGGCCTCCGGAATGCTGTGCAGAGGACCCGCCATACTGACAATAACATAAATGCAAATAGCGTAAGGCAGAATACAGCAATGTTGGTGTCCAGAAATTCCTCTTACCCAGATGTAGGTGCAGAAGATGGATCAAGTTGGGCGACACCCCCGACGCACGTTTCGCTCCAGCGGTCTATTAGCTTTCTCAAGGGGAAGTGTCCTCGCTCCACCAAAAGGACCTTATATCCCATATTTCCGGTCACATGACAAAGCATGTGACCCGGAAGTCCACAGAACTGCCTGTAGGTGGCGCATGTGTCCATGGCCTCCAGCGCCGCAAACACCCCGCCCAGCCAGGCTCACAGGCCGTATGAGTGGGAGCATAGCGTTGCCATGACACCCAGTCACCGGCCGGCGATGCCAAGCGGCCGGACTAAGGAGGAGCGGGGCGGAAGCAAACAGGCGCATGCGCACTGCAGTCTAGGAACCAATCATGGCATAACAAAGCAATAGGATATACCCACAAAAAAAAAAAAAAAAACAGCACCAGTGTGAATAACACAATAAATTCCATATAACAGATATATAAATAATCCCAATAAAGAAGATGAGTAGCTGCATTATGTCCATTCTATGCTTCAGCATGCCAATGTGGGATCTGATTTTCGAAGGATACCATGACCAAATATCTAAAAACTATAAACAGACAATAAAACACAATTAAAATATGAAAGAAAAAACATAAATAAAAAAGGTGAAACAGACACCCTACGAAGGGGAGAGAAAATCCCCAGGCTACAGGAACGGGACAAAATTGAGAGATTCATTAAGACCCCCAGGTCTGACGGTACCTAGGGTCATGATCCATTTTAATTCACGTTGGGCAAGCAATTTCTTAACATTACCACCTCGTATGCCCATGTGGACGAGATCTATCCCCCTTACCATAAACTGACTTGGATCGCAGTCGTGGTATTTCAAGAAATGTTTCGGTATGGTTTTTAGTTGGGAGACATCCTCGACTGTCCTTGCTGCGCCAATGTCCCGCACATGCTCCCTCACTCTCACTCTTAATTCGCGCGACGTTAAGCCCACGTAAATCAGGCGACAGCTGCAAGTAGCATAATAGATAACATTTTTGCTACTGCAGGAGATGTAGTGTCTTATGTCAAACTCCCTTTTGCCGTCCGCCGAGGAGAATGAGGAGCTGCGAAGGACATTGGCGCAGGCCACACAGTGTCCACACGTATAGCACCCAACAGTGCGACGTACCGAACCAAACAGAGGAGTCACGGGTGCCACATAGTGGCTCTTAACCAACAAATCTTTCAAATTCCTAGCCTTCCTTGGGGTCATCAGGGGACAGTCAGACAAAAAAGGACCCAGAGAGGGCTCAGTGCTAAGGATCCGCCAATGCTTACTTAAGATGGTACGTATACTATCCCATTCGTGATTGAATTCGGATATGAATCTTATCGATTCATCCGCCCTCTTATTCCCCTTTTTGGAGTATAGCAACTGATTCCATGGGGTATTTTTTGCCCTGTTATACCCATATCTCACACACCGATGGCTGTATCCGCATTGTTGAAAGCGTTCCTTCAGATCGCTAGCCTGTCGCTCAAATGTTTGGTCATTCGAGCAGATCCGCCTAACCCGGAGGAACTGTCCGACCGGGACGGCCCTAACTGTGGCTTGACTGTGCCCAGAGGTAGCGTGAACTAATGCGTTCACAGATGTAGATTTTCGAAAAACCTCTGTCTCTATAAGATGATTATCTCCCACCTTCAGGAGTATATCCAGAAAGTCAATTTCATGGGGGTCATACTTATAGGTTAGTTTGATGTTCAAATTATTGGTATTGAGTACAGTCATAAAATCCCCGAGCTGCTGGTCGGTCCCTCGCCATAAAAACAAAACATCATCTATATAGCGCCACCAGCACAGCACATGGTCGGCGGCCTCCCCCCTTGCACCCCCAAATACCAACCTCTCCCAAAAGCCCAAGAAGAGGTTGGCATAGGCCGGCGCACAGGCCGCCCCCATGGCTGCGCCGCGCTTTTGTTGATAAAAATGATCCTTAAACGTAAAAAAATTATGCGTAAGGATGAATTCCAGCAGCTCGAGGATAAGCTCACATAAAGGGCCGTCTAGGTCGGAGGCCCCCAGGAAAAACCGGACTGCCCGAAGGCCATCGGTGTGATCGATACAGGTATACAGGGCCTCCACGTCCGCTGTAACCAGCAGGATATCCCTGTCCACAGAGACTCCGTCAACCCTCGCCAGGACGTCTGTTGTGTCTGTAACAACTCTGCTGGCATCACGGCATGGCCTCGCATTTCTCACACTATCTTACCCACTGCTCCAGGCCATGATGTGGTTTCTGTTTCTTGCCAGCTCCATGTTCTGTGTCTCTGCTCTCTGCATGCTTCATAGTTCTGTGTATAGAGGGGCGGCGCCTGAACTCTCTGGTTCTTATAGGAATCAGGTGCATCTGTCCAATCTGTTCCTGACCAATTGCCAGGAGACCTCCAGTATTTAGTTCAGCTCCACCCAGTGGTCTGGGCCTGTGCAATGTGTTTGCTCAGTTAGTGTCTAGCTGCTGAGTTTGCCAGGCCTTGCTCTGTTACTCCCTCGCTGGAGGCTCTACTCTGTATTTTTGCCTTGGTCTTGTTGTCCGCCCTCCAGGAGGCAGAATATCCTGGTCCCTGTGTCTTTGTCCTTGTGTCTTGTTCCATTGCCTTGTCTGTACTTAGTCTTATCTCCGTCTCTTTGTGGCTTCCTTCCCTGCTGTGTCTTTCCTTGTGTTCTCAGTCTGCTTTTGCTCTGCACTCCTGCAGCTCTGACCTGCTCTATACCTTTCTGGCTTTTACCTCTGCAGCTCCTCTCCGCTTTCCTAGCGGTTCTGCTCCGTTCATCTCTGCTCCGCTCCCGTTGTGGTAAGAATCTCTTTCCGCAGCTCCTCTCCGCACTCCTTGCGGTTCTGCTCTGTTCATCTCTGCTCCGCTCCCGTTGTGGTAAGAATCTCTTTCCGCAGCTCCTCTCCGCACTCCTTGCGGTTCTGCTCTGTTCATCTCTGCTCCACTCCCGTTGTGGTGAGAATCTCTTTCCACAGCTCCTCTCCGCACTCCTTGCGGTTCTGCTCCGTTCATCTCTGCTCCGCTCCCGTTGCAGTAAGAATCTCTTGCTGCAGCTCTTCTCCACTTTCCTTGTGGTCCTGCTCTGCTTTGCTTGTATTGCTGCGCAATCTCTTGCTGCTCTACCGCTCCTATCCGCAGCCTTGTGGTTCTCTTCCTATGTGAACAGGTCCCAACCTGTTCCTTCCATATTTCATATCTGTTCCTGCATCTCCCGTGTGAACAGGTCCCTACCTGTTTCTCCATACTACATTTCCGTACCTGCACTTCCAGTGTGAACAGGCCCCTACCTGTTCCTTCATAAACCACATAAACCAGTCCTGTGTTCTCTGCCGTGCCTTCCTATCCAGGGTTCCTGCCAGTCCAGCCATTCCTGCCGTGCCTTCCAGTCCTGTGTTCCTGTCGTCCTAGCCAGTCCTGTGTTTCCTGCCATCCCTGCCAGTCCTGTGTTCTCTGCCAGCTCTGTGTCTCAGCCATGCCAGCCTACTCGTCTGTGTCTCAGCCGTGCTCTTCTGCCAGTCCTGCCTGATGCCTGCACCAATCCTGGTGTTCCTGTCTCCCAAGTGGGATCAGCAGCCACAGCCAGACACCGCCCTGGAGTAGCACCTGGCAGCTGCCTGCTGCACAAGCCTGACCTCACCATCAGGGGCTCCAGTGAAAACCCAGGCAGCTGTCATAGTCATGCCCCTTCCAGGGTAGTCTAGTTTGTGGCACAGTGGGGCCACATACCCCCGCGAGCTCACACCCACCAGTCAGGGCGTGAGCGTGACAGTGTCCTTCACAAATGATGGCAAAGTTTCTACCAGTTTCTTAAGGTAGAAGTCCACAAATTTACATATTGGGTCACATAAGCCCTGTATCCCTGACACAATGGGACGTCCCGGAGGGTTGACTCGGTCTTTGTGGACTTTTGGAAGAAGGTAAAAGGTGGGAACTTTAGGAAATTTGACCATCAAACCATCTAATACCTTCTTATCAATTGTTCCCACCTCAAAGGCCCTGTAAAGGATAGCCTGTAACTGCACCGAGAAGGAGGCAACCGGATTATGGGTAAGCCTAGTGTAGACGTTATGATTACGTAACTGTTTGAATGCTTCCCTTTCGTACTTCTCCACCGGCCATACCACAATGTTTCCTGTTGTGAATTCTGTTTGTGAGCTCCCCCGGTGGTTACTGGTGGTATTGGTGACTTGTGTGCTTCTTGCTTTTCCTGCTCACCTGCGGCCATCTAAGAGGGGAGTTTCCTATTTAAGCTTGCTTTTCTGTTATTCCCATGCCGGCCTTCAATGTAATCAGAACCATTCTGTTGCATGTTCCTGCCTCAAGTTTTCTGTTCAGCTAAGTTGAATTTTTGTCTTGAATATATTTGAAGTCTTTTGTCCAGCTTGCAGTAATGTGACTCTCTGCAGTTGGAAGCTCTCGTGGGCTGAAATTGCCATTCCAAGGTCATGAGTTGTCACTGGAGTCTTAAAGTAATTTCAGGATGGTGTTTTGAATAGGGTTTTCAGCTGACCGTGAAGTTTGCTTTTGTATCTTTCTGCTATCTAGAAAGTGGACCTCTCTTTGCTAAACCTACTGTTCATACTGCGTTTGTCATTTCTTCTGAATTCACCGTTATTATTTGTGGGGGGCTGCTATCTCCTTTTGGGGTATTTCTCTGGAGGTAAGGCAGGCCTGTTTCTTCCTCTAATAGGGGTAGTTAGACCTCCGGCTGGCGCGTGGTGTCTAGGACCACCGTAGGAACGCTCCCTGGCTACTGTTAGTGTGGTGTGTAGGTTTAGTTCACGGTCAGCTCCAGTTTCCATCACCCGAGAGCTAGTCCGTTATTTTTGTTATTTTGCGTTCCCCAGCCATTGGGAATCATGACAGTATGGCCGGCCCTGTGTGTTAAAACTATGCACTGAAGCAGGAAAGAAAAGAAAAGTCTTGAATTTTTTTTTTCCCTACTATGTTTGAGATTGCTCCTTAGTTAACCCACTTGCATTCTCTGCTTTAATTGCAGTCTTCAGCCTTTTTTTTTTTTTCTCTCCTCTTAATCTCTGAATGGCTTTGGTTTCACCTGTTTAAAACATGGATCCTCAGAGTCTGGCTGCAGGTTTGAATAACCTTGCTACAAAGGTTCAGAACTTACAAGATTTTGTTATACATGCTCCAATGTCTGAACCTAAGATTCCCGTGCCTGAGTTTTTCACCGGAGATAGATCTCGTTTTTTGAATTTCAAATATAATTGTAAATTGTTTCTGTCTCTGAGATCTCACTCCGCTGGTGATCCCGCACAGCAGGTTAAAATTGTTATTTCTTTGCTGCGGGGTGACCCTCAAAATTGGGCATTTGCATTGGCACCAGGGGATCCTGCGTTGCTTAATGTGGATGCGTTTTTTCTGGCCTTGGGGTTACTTTATGAAGAACCAAATTTAGAGATTCTGGCTGAGAAAGCCTTGATAGCCCTTTCCCAAGGGCAAGATGAAGCTGAAATATATTGCCAAAAATTTCGAAAATGGTCTGTGCTTACTCAGTGGAATGAGTGCGCCCTAGCGGCGAATTTCAGAGAGGGTCTCTCTGATGCCATTAAGGATGTCATGGTGGGGTTCCCTGCGCCTACAGGTCTGAATGATTCCATGACATTGGCCATTCAGATTGATCGGCGTTTGCTGGAGCGCAAGCCTGTGTACCATTTGGCGGTATCTTCTGAGCAAAGACCTGTGCACCATTTGGCGGTGACCTCTGAGAAGGCACCAGAGCATATGCAATGTGATAGAATTCTGTCTAGAGGCGAACGACAGAATTACAGGCGTAAAAATGGGTTGTGCTTCTATTGTGGGGATCCAGCTCATGTTATATCAGCATGCTCTAAACGCACAAAAAAGGTTGATAAATCTTTTTCTATTGGCACTTTACAGTCTAAATTTATTTTGTCTGTGACATTGATTTGTTCATTATCATCTATTAATGTGGATGCCTATGTGGATTCTGGCGCCGCTCTGAGTCTTATGGATTGGTCCTTTGCCAAGCGTTGTGGGTTTGATTTAGAGCCTCTGGAAGTTCCTATACCCTTAAAGGGTATTGACTCTACACCATTGGCTAGTAATAAACCACAATACTGGACACAAGTGACTATGCGCCTTATTCCAGATCATCAGGAGGTGATTCGTTTTCTTGTGTTATATAATTTACATGACGTTTTAGTGCTTGGATTGCCATGGTTGCAAATTCATAACCCAGTCTTGGACTGGAAAACAATGTCTGTGTTAAGCTGGGGATGTCGGGGGGTTCATGGGGATGTACCTTTGGTTCCCATTTCTTCATCTATTCCCTCTGAGATCCCGGCATTTTTGTCTGATTATCATGATGTTTTTCAGGAGCCTAAAATTAATTCTCTCCCCCCTCACAGAGAGTGTGATTGCGCCATAGATTTGATCCCTGGTAGTAAATTTCCCAAAGGTCGTTTGTTTAATTTGTCTGTGCCTGAACATGCGGCTATGCGGGAGTATATCAGAGAGTCCTTGGAAAAGGGACATATTCGCCCCTCTTCGTCTCCTCTAGGGGCAGGCTTTTTCTTTGTGGGCAAAAAGGATGGTTCACTGAGACCTTGTATTGATTATCGACTTTTGAATAAGATTACAGTTAAATATCAGTACCCTCTACCATTACTGACTGATTTGTTTGCTCGCATAAAGGGGGCTAAGTGGTTCTCTAAGATTTATCTACGTGGTGCGTATAATTTGGTGCGAATTAAACAGGGGGACGAGTGGAAAACCGCATTTAATACGCCCGAGGGCCATTTTGAGTACTTGGTAATGCCTTTCGGTCTCTCGAATGCTCCTTCCGTTTTTCAGTCCTTTATGCACAATATTTTCCGTGAATATCTGGATAAGTTTATGATTGTGTATTTGGATGATATTTTGATTTTTTCGGACGACTGGGAATCTGATGTCCAACAGGTCAGGAAGGTTTTTCAGGTTTTGCGGGCTAATTCTCTGTTTGTAAAGGGTTCGAAGTGTATTTTTGGGGTTCAAAAATTTTCTTTTTTGGGATATATTTTTTCCCCTTCGTCTATGGAGATGGACCCTGTTAAGGTTCAGGCTATTTGTGACTGGATGCAACCTACTTCTCTTAAGAGTCTTCAGAAATTCTTGGGATTTGCTATTTTTTATCGTCGATTCATAGCTGGTTTTTCTGGCATTGCTAAGCCTTTGACTGATTTGACTAGGAAGGGTGCTGACGTTGCCAATTGGTCCTCTGCGGCTGTGGAGGCCTTTCGGGAGCTTAAGCGCCGCTTTTCTTCTGCTCCAGTGTTGCGCCAGCCTGATGTTTCACTCCCTTTTCAGGTTGAGGTTGATGCTTCCGAGATCGGAGCAGGGGCAGTTTTGTCACAGAAAAGTCCTGATTGCTCAGTGATGAGACCATGTGCGTTCTTTTCTCGAAAATTTTCGCCCGCCGAGCGAAACTATGATGTTGGTAATCGGGAGCTCTTGGCTATGAAGTGGGCATTTGAGGAGTGGCGTCATTGGCTTGAGGGTGCTAGACATCAGGTGGTGGTCTTGACTGATCACAAGAATCTGATTTATCTTGAGTCGGCCAGGCGTCTGAACCCTAGACAGGCGCGCTGGTCGTTGTTTTTCTCCCGGTTTGATTTTGTGGTTTCATATCTGCCTGGTTCTAAAAATGTGAAGGCGGATGCCCTCTCTAGAAGTTTTGAGCCTGACTCTCCTGGTGATTCTGAACCTATGGGTATCCTCAAGGATGGGGTGATATTGTCTGCTGTCTCCCCAGACCTGCGACGCTCCTTGCAGGAGTTTCAGGCGGATAGGCCTGATCGCTGTCCGCCTGGTAGACTGTTTGTTCCTGATGATTGGACCAGTAGAGTTATCTCGGAGGTTCATTCTTCTGTGTTGGCGGGTCATCCTGGAATTTTTGGTACCAGGGATTTGGTGTCTAGGTCCTTCTGGTGGCCTTCCCTGTCTCGGGATGTGCGTATTTTTGTGCAGTCTTGTGATGTTTGTGCTCGGGCCAAGCCTTGCTGTTCTCGGGCTAGTGGTTTGTTGTTGCCCTTGCCTATCCCTAAGAGGCCTTGGACGCACATCTCTATGGACTTTATTTCTGATCTTCCTGTTTCTCGAAAGATGTCTGTCATCTGGGTGGTGTGTGACCGTTTTTCCAAAATGGTTCATTTGGTACCTTTGCCCAAATTGCCCTCCTCGTCTGAGTTGGTTCCTCTATTTTTTCAGAATGTGGTGCGTTTGCATGGTATTCCGGAAAACATAGTTTCTGATAGGGGATCTCAGTTTGTGTCTAGATTTTGGCGGGCGTTCTGTGCCAGGATGGGCATTGATTTGTCTTTTTCGTCTGCATTCCATCCTCAGACGAATGGCCAGACTGAGTGCACTAATCAGACCTTGGAGACTTATTTGAGGTGTTTTGTGTCCGCTGATCAGGATGACTGGGTTGATTTTTTGCCGTTGGCAGAATTTGCCCTTAACAATCGGGCCAGTTCTGCCACTCTGGTTTCTCCTTTTTTTTGCAATTCGGGGTTTCACCCTCCGGTCAGTTGGAGTCTTCGGATTGTCCTGGAGTGGATGCTGTGGTGAATAGATTGCATCAGATTTGGGGACAGGTGGTGGACAATCTGAAGTTGTCCCAGGGGAAGACTCAGCAGTTCGCTAATCGTCGTCGGCGTGCTGGTTCTCGTCTTCGTGTTGGGGACTTGGTGTGGCTGTCTTCTCGTTTTGTCCCTATGAGGGTCTCTTCTCCTAAGTTTAAGCCTCGGTTCATCGGCCCTTATAAGATTTTGGAAATTCTTAAACCGGTGTCCTTTCGTTTGGACCTCCCAGCATCTTTTACTATTCATAATGTCTTCCATCGGTCGTTATTGCGGAGGTATGAGGTACCGGTTGTTCCTTCTGTTGAGCCTCCTGCTCCTGTGTTGGTTGAGGGTGAATTGGAGTATGTTGTGGAAAAGATCTTGGACTCCCGTGTTTCCAGACGGAGACTTCAATATATGGTTAAGTGGAAGGGCTACGGTCAGGAGGATAATTCTTGGGTGACAGCATCCGATGTCCATGCCTCTGATTTGGTCCGTGCATTTCATAGGGCTCATCCAGATCGCCCTGGTGGTTCTGGTGAGGGTTCGGTGCCCCCTCCTTAAGGGGGGGGTACTGTTGTGAATTCTGTTTGTGAGCTCCCCCGGTGGTTACTGGTGGTATTGGTGACTTGTGTGCTTCTTGCTTTTCCTGCTCACCTGCGGCCATCTAAGAGGGGAGTTTCCTATTTAAGCTTGCTTTTCTGTTATTCCCATGCCGGCATTCAATGTAATCAGAACCATTCTGTTGCATGTTCCTGCCTCAAGTTTTCTGTTCAGCTAAGTTGAATTTTTGTCTTGAATATATTTGAAGTCTTTTGTCCAGCTTGCAGTAATGTGACTCTCTGCAGTTGGAAGCTCTCGTGGGCTGAAATTGCCACTCCAAGGTCATGAGTTGTCACTGGAGTCTTAAAGTAATTTCAGGATGGTGTTTTGAATAGGGTTTTCAGCTGACCGTGAAGTTTGCTTTTGTATCTTTCTGCTATCTAGAAAGTGGACCTCTCTTTGCTAAACCTACTGTTCATACTGCGTTTGTCATTTCTTCTGAATTCACCGTTATTATTTGTGGGGGGCTGCTATCTCCTTTTGGGATATTTCTCTGGAGGTAAGGCAGGCCTGTTTCTTCCTCTAATAGGGGTAGTTAGACCTCCGGCTGGCGCGTGGTGTCTAGGACCACCGTAGGAACGCTCCCTGGCTACTGTTAGTGTGGTGTGTAGGTTTAGTTCACGGTCAGCTCCAGTTTCCATCACCCGAGAGCTAGTCCGTTATTTTTGTTATTTTGCGTTCCCCAGCCATTGGGAATCATGACAGTTTCCCCCCTTATCAGCGGCCTTAAAGACCACATCATTGAGGGATTGGAGTTGTTTGATCGCCTCCCTCTCTTTCCATGTTAAATTATCAAAGTGCCTCCGCGTGGAAAGCTCTTTAAAATCCTCCGTCACCAATTTGGTGAACACTTCCACCGCGGGGCACAAAGATAAAGGGGGAAACTTTGTGGATTTCGGAAGTATCGCCAGTGGAACCTCACCTTTCACAGGGGCAGCCTGCTCCTCCAAAAGCTCCTCCAAAATCCGGAGAGTCTCCTCCTCAGTGCAGTCAGAAGCATCAGATCCATGTCCACCTCTGGATTGCAATTTTTTAAAGAATCAGTTTTCGTGAGAATAAGTGCAAATCCTTCAAGGCTGTAAAAAAGTCAAACCCATTAGTGGGAGAAAAAGACAGACCTCTACTTAATACACTCAACTGACTCTCAGAGAGGACATGGTCGGACAGGTTGATTACCTGAAGTCCTCCCTGACTCTGACCGTCCACCTGATTACCCGTCGGGCCCATTTTGACATTCTGTCTTGTAGTCATTCTTGTGCTAGTCTGGGGGTCATTCTTCTCCCTGTCTTGAGTACCCTTCTTTGCCATATGTCTATCATCCGTAGATGTGGAGGATTTGTAGGATGTAGATCTCGACCTTGATCGAGACCCACTTCTTTGATATGGGCGTGACCGTTCATTCCCACTTCTCCATCTGTACATTTTATTTGTTTGTTTGTCATTAGTATCTCGTTGAAACTTCTTAGATTTTATTTGCTGAATATCATCCACCCATTTCTGGACCTCCACTTCAACTTCATTATTAAATTTATTTAAGGCCTCGCTAGACATATCCTTTTTGATTATAGCTTGTAGGGCCTCTATTCCACTCTCAATCTCTCTGATGGAGACCGAATTCATCTCTTTAAGAATTTCCATGAAGCCCATAGAGCACTTACTAGCACACTGCTCCCACCTTTCCCTGATATTGACATCCTCCACCGGGAAGGAGGGGAACACCTGTACCCGGAGGCCCCTCGGGATTAGTCTTTTTTGTAAGTACTTATCAAGAAAGGCATGGTTCCACCATATCTTGGTTCTCTTTCTCAACAGATCTTTGAATCTCAATACCGTATTATTATACCATTCACAAAGTGTAGGGCGCTTCAGTATTGACTAGACGCCTGCCCATACTGTAAAACCAGAATTACCAACAGTGGCTGATGCATAGCGCTCTCCCTGAGGTCTCCCACATCGTTGGCGGACATCATATCTGCTCAGTGTGAATCGATGTTCATCAGTGAACAGCACTGAGGCCTACTGGTTCTTCGTCCAAACCAGATGCAAGACAATGACAACTGTGTCTGGTGGTGTGGTTGGGTAAACTTGCTGGCCGTCTAGCACGCAGACCAAGCTGATGTAAATGGTTTCGAATGGTCTGATGTGACACTTGGGTGCCTCTCTGCTCCCTTAAATGTGCCTGGAATTGTATGGCATTCATCATTGGGCTTCGAAGGGCATTGTTCCCAAAGAAGCGATAATCAGTATGGGATGTGGCCAAAGGACGTCCACTGCTCTGTTTTTCTGTTAGGGTATGTGCACACGTTGCAGATTTGCCTGTGGATTTTTCTGCAATGAATCTGCATCTCTTGGCAGAAAACACAGGTGCATTTTTGATGCATTTTTTGCGTGTTTTTTTTAATGATTTTTGAAAGCTAACTAAAGATGTATTATTGAACAAAAAAAAATTTCTGATGTCATTTCTTGTCCAACCTCCTCTTTTAAATTTGTCCAACCCACACTCCATTACACACAGATAGACAGACGATAGATATAAATATAGATAGATGATAGATAGAAGGAATGAGCGAGCTAGATAGATAGATGACAGATAGATCTATAGATCTATACTTAGATCTATAGATAGATAATATCTATTGATCTATCTGTCATCTAATTCCTTCTATCATCTTTCTATCTCATTCCTTCTATCTATTATATCTATCATATATCTGTCTATCTATCGATAGATAGAAGGAATGAGATAGATATATCTATTCATATATCTAGCTATAGATATATCTATGGATAGATGTAGATAGATGTATAGATAGTATATACTAGATGGTGGCCCGATTCTAACGCATCAGGTATTCTAGCATATGCATGTCCACGTAGTATATTGCACAGCCCACGTAGTATATTGCCCAACCACGTAGTATATTGCCTATCCACGTAGTATATTGCCCAGTGACGTAGTATATTGCCCAGTGACGTAGTATATTGCCCAGTGACGTAGTATACGGCACAGAGCCACGTAGTATATTGCACAGCGACGTAGTATACAGCTCAGAGCCACGTAGTATATTGCCCAGCCACGTAGTATATTGGCCAGTCAAGTAGTATACTGCCAAGCTACGTAGTATATTGCCCAGCCACGTATGTCACGGGTTAAAAAATAAAAAATAAACATATACTCACCTTCCGAGGGCCCCTTGTAGTCCTTCCGGTCCCAGGGTTGGTATGAGCGCAGGACCTGTGATGACGTCGTGGTCACATGACCGTGACGTTATGGCAGGTCATTCTCGCGCCTGCACGAGAAGGACCTGCCATGACGTCACGGTCACATAACCGTGACTTCATGGCAGGTCCTTCTCACGCAGGGCCTGTGATGACGTCGCGGTCACATGACCGTGACGTCATGGCAGGTCCTTCGCACATACCATCCTTGCCAACGGAACCTGCAGCTTGCATGCGGGAAAGGCGGCGGAAGGTGAGTATATAATGATTTTTAACATTACATTTTTTTACTATTGATGCTGCATAGGCAGCATCAATAGTAAAAACTTGGTCACACAGGGTTAATAGCGGCGGTAACGGAGTGAGTTACCTGCGGCATAACGCGGTCCGTTACCGCTGGCATTAACCCTGTGTGAGCGGTGACTGTGGTGAGCATGGAACGGGCGCCGGGCACTGACTGCAGGGGAGTAGGGAGGGACTAATCGGACTGTGCCTGTCGCTGATTGGTCGCGGCAGCCATGACAGGCAGCTGGCGAGACCAATCAGCGAATGAATATCCGTGACGGACGTTGCCGACAGAAAGATGGAAGTACCCCTTAGACAATTATATATATAGATCTATCCATATATCTATCTAACTATCCATATACAGTACAGACCAAAAGTTTGGACACACCTTCTCATTTAAAGATTTTTCTGTATTTCATGACTAAGAAAATTGTACATTCACACTGAAGGCATCAAAACTATGAATTAACACATGTGGAATTATACACTTAACAAAAAAGTGTGAAACAACTGAAAATATGTCTAATATTCTAGGTTCTTCAAAGTAGCCACCTTTTGCTTTGATGACTGCTTTGCACGCTCTTGGCATTCTCTTGATGGGCTTCATGAGGTAGTCAACGGAAATGGTCTTCCAACAATCTTGAAGGAGTTCCCAGAGATGCTTAGCACTTGTTGGCCCTTTTGCCTTCACTCTGCGGTCCAACTCACCCCAAACCATCTCGATTGGGTTCAGGTCTGGTGACTGTGGAGGCCAGGTCATCTGGCGTAGCACCCCATCACTCTCCCTCTTGGTCAAACAGCCCTTACACGCTGGAGGTGTGTTTGGGGTCATTGCCCTGTTGAAAAATAAATGGTGGTCCAACTAAACGCAAACCGGATGAAATAGCATGCCGCTGCAAGATGCTGTGGCAGCCATGCTGGTTCAGTATGCCTTCAATTTTGAATAAATCCCCAACAGTGTCACCAGCAAAGCACCTCCACACCTCCTCCTCCATGATTCACGGTGGGAACCAGGCATGTAGAGTCCATCCATTCACCTTTTCTGCGTCGCACAAAGACACGGTGGTTGGAACCAAAGATCTCAAATTTGGACTAAAGCACAGATTTCCACTGGTCTAATGTCCATTCATTGTGTTCTTTAGCCCAAACAAGTCTCTTTTGCTTGTTGCCTGTCCTTAGCATTGGTTTCATTGCAGCTATTTTACCATGAAGGCCTGCTGCACAAAGTCTCCTCTTAACAGTTGTTGTAGAGATGTGTCTGCTGCTAGAACTCTGTGTGGCATTGACCTGGTCTCTAATCTGAGCTGCTGCTAACCTGCGATTTCTGAGGCTGGTGACTCGGATAAACTTATCCTCAGAAGCAAAGGTGACTCTTGGTATTCCTTTCCTGGGGCGGTCCTCATGTGAGCCAGTTTCTTTGCAGCGCTTGATGGTTTTTGCAACTGCACTTGGGGACACTTTCAAAGTGTTCCCAATTTTTCGGACTGACTGACCTTCATTTCTTAAAGTAATGATGGCCACTCGTTTTTCTTTACTTAGCTGCTTTTTTCTTGCCATAATACAAATTCTAACAGTCTATTCAGTAGGACTATCAGCTGTGTATCCACCAGACTTCTGCACAACACAACTGATGGTTCCAACCCCATTTATAAGGCAAGAAATCCCACTTATTAAACCTGACAGGGCACACCTGTGAAGTTAAAACCATTTCCGGTGACTACCTCTTGAAGCTCATCAAGAGAATGCCAAGAGTGTGCAAAGCAGTCATCAAAGCAACTTTGAAGAACCTAGAATACAAGACATTTTCAGTTGTTTCACACTTTTTTGTTAAGTATATAATTCCACGTGTGTTAACTCATGGTTTTGATACCTTCAGTGTGAATTTACAATTTTCATAGTCATGAAAATACAGAAAAATCTTTAAATGAGGTGTGTCAAACTTTTGGTCTGTACTGTATATCTATAGATATATAATAGCAAGGCCGATGTTGATTAATTAACATGTTTAATTTAAAAAAAAAAAAGGAAAAAAATAGCGTGGGCTCCCATGCAATTTTTTGCACCAGAGGGGGAAATTCGACCGCCGGGGGCCAATATTTGTAGCCTGGGAAGGGGGTAATACCCATGGTCCCTTCCCAGGCTATGAATATTAGCCCACAGCTGTCTGCGTAGCCTTTACTGGCTATTAAAATAGATGGACCCCCCCCCAAAAAAAAAAAAAATGACGTGGGGTCCTCCTATATTTTATAGCCAGAAAGATTACGCAGACAGCTGCAGGCTGGTATTAATAGCCTAGAGAGGGGCCCCCCCCCGGCTACAGATACCAGCCCCCAGCCGCCCCAGAAATGGCGCATCTGTAAGATACACCAGTTTCGGCACTTAGCCCCTCTCTTCCCACTCCCGAGTAGCGGTGGGATATGGGGTAATAAGTGGTTAATGTCACCTTATTATTGTAAGGTGACATTAAGCCCGGTTAATAATGGAGAGGCGTCAATAAGACACGTATCCATTATTAATCCAATAGTAATAAAAAGGGTTAAAAAAAAGACACAGCCTGTGAGGAAAATGTATAATATAAGTAGTAGTTTCTCTGCCTGTTAGCACCAGCTGAAGGATTTTTGCACTTCTGACCATGGTCCCCAAGAACACATGGCAGACACTGGGCTCAAAACCCCCCCTTCCCATTACTTCAGGATTTAGCTTTCCTTCTCAGAGAGTGTGGGGGTTTTATGAGAGCCAAGGTATTTACGACCGGCATTTCCTGCCGGGTAAGCTCTTGTCCAGCTATAACTGGACTAGAAATTTCTAGAATCCAGGAAAGTTCTTTGTTTGGTTTTTGTAAGATATTAGGCAAACCATTTAAGTTACGAACACGAAAATATATATTCGCAAAGTCTATCGGAGCATCTATCCAGCACTCTAAACCAGAGCGTCTAACTCCATCAGGTAAAGAAGTAGGGATTTCTCTGTAAATATACATCCCAAATAGGACATATTTGATCTCCCTAGAATGCTAGCGATAATCCGAGATGAATGCTGGTTTTGTTAGGACTATGACATGTTCGGTAGCGGAATTACAAGTCTTAGAAAATTTAGCTTACACTTAGTCAGATGGAAAAGGTAGGAGGGTCTGGGATAGCCAGCCCTTTTTGGTGATGTCACCAAGCCGAGCTATAACTGTTTTATCCAGACTCAAGCAGTCAGGCTGTTGCTGGAAGAACATGTGAGTCTGATCTGAAGAGCTGTACCTCATGCATTGGGATTTTTAGGAGCTCCGCCCACCAGCATGGTTTTTGCCTGAACTGATATGAACTAAGAAATGTGAGTGTTATCTTTTCTCCTTTAATCCTCTTCTACTATATACTTGTCTAAGGGTACTTCCGTCTGTCCTTCTGTCTGTCACCGTTATTCGTTCGCTGATTGGTCTCGGCAGCTGCCTGTCATGGCTGCCGCGACCAATCAGCGACGCACACAGTCCAGAAAAAAATGGCCGCTTACTCCCCGCACTCCCTGCCAGCTCCCGCATACACCGCTCACACAGGGTTAATGCCGGCGGTAACGGACCGCGTTATGCCACGGGTAACGCACTCCGTTACCGCTGCTATTAACCCTGTGTGTCCCCAACTTTGTACTATTGACGCTGCCTATGCGGCATCAATAGTAAAAAATGTAATGTTAAAAATAATAAATAAAAAAAAAAAACCTGCTATACTCACCCTCCGCCGCCTTTCTCACTCCTCGCCACGCTCCCCGGACCGCTCCATTAGGCTACGTTCACATTTGCGTTGTGAAGCGTCAGCTTGCGGTGCGGTCCTGTCCCAGGGCTGGTGTGCGGCAAGGACCTGCCGTGACGTCACGGTCATGTGACCGCGACGTCTTCATAGGTCCTGCTCCCACCAGCCCTGGCACTTGCAATGGAACTCGGCTTCAGGAAAATGGCCACCGCGATTTCGATCTGCGCACGCGCAGCATCCAGCGGCCATTTTCCTGAAGCCGAGCACTACCATCTGCACAGGATCCCAGGAAGAGAAGAGGCAGGACGCAGAGGAGCAGCGACAAGAATGGTGAGTATGATACACTACAAGAGGCCCTCGGATCGTTAGGTGAGTATGTTTATTTTTTATTTTTTGGCCCTATACGTGCCTCGGTAATATACTACGTCACTGGGCAATATCCTATGTGGCTCTGCTGTATACTACAAGGCTGGGCAATATACTACGTGGCTGGGCAATATGCTACGTGGCTGGGCAATATACTACAAAGCTGTGCAATATACTATGTGGCTCCGTGCAATATACTACGTAGCTGTGCAATATCCTACGTCGCTGTGATGTATACTATGTAGCTGGGCAATATACTACGTCGCTGGGCAATATACTACGTAAATGGGCAATATACTACGTGAACATGCATACTCTAGAGTACCCGATGCGTTAGAATCGGGCCACCATCTAGTTATGTTATAATTACCTTGTACATATTTGCAATTGTCTCATTTGTAACATCTTTATAAAATATTATTGATAAAGCACTGCCTAATTTTTATGGAGTATAATATTAAAACCAGTTAATTCTCCATGCTCTAAACGTACCCTGTCTCCTGAAGGGAATTACGCTACTGTGTTGGGTTAGCTTCGGACCCATTTAATCGGAGCTGGTGGCAGCGATAGTGTGCAGACTTTTGGGTGATGTGTAGCGACTGCGGCGTTTATAATTATTGTTCCTGCCTGAGCGGGAGTAGTTTATCGCGTTGCTGCAGCGTGCCCAATAGCCAGTACATAGCAGGCAGCCTTTCTGGTGACTAATTACCCTAGGTGCAGTACCTAATCTGACCTGACAGAAAAGGGGGCGCCAGAGAGCTGCAAGGTTTAAGTGGAACTGTAAGCGGGATATACCTGCAGTTCATGGTATATGGAAGAGCAGTGGGATACCTAAAATAAGCCCCTGCTGTAAACTAAGAGGTCAATAGCCTTGTGTGTGTTTTTTTATCACATTGTGGCAGTGGAGGGATAACTAATATAAGCCCCCCCTGCACATGTGATAGCCGTCTGTTGGTCTAAAGTCACCCCAATCCGTGACATATTGGTGGCAGTGGTCAGGAATCCCTGGGGATTTTGTGACAAACTGCTGGCCGCGGCTAAGGGATCGTGACACAGCCAGAAAAAAGTATTTTAATATTCTTAATTTCACCACACTTACCATACTCGATTGCCTGCAAAAAATTAAAAATAATAAACAACAGTATACTCCCTTTCCGCCGTAGTCCAATTAATAACGAGTGTCCCACGACGATCTCCCCTGTTGTGAACTCTGTTTTCAGGCTCCCTCTTGTGGTCACTGGTGGTATGGTGTGACTTTTGCTTTGGGCTCCCCCTGGTGGTTTTGTTTGTTATCCTGCTGGTCTCTGGCTATCAGCTGGTTCGTTATCCTCTGGGAGGTTCCTATATAGCTCTGTTTCTCTTCCACTTGTTGCCGGCTGTCGATGTAATCAGTGCTACTCAGATTCCTTCTGACTACCTCGCTCCCAGTCCATCCAGGACAAGCTAAGTTTTGTTTTCTCATTTTTTGATCAGCAGTGTTTATCATGTTTTCTTGTCCAGCTTGCTAAAATGTGATTCCCTCGCTTGCTGGATGCTCTAGTGGACTGAGTTTCTCCCCACACACCATTAGTTGGTGCGTGGGTTCTTGAAATCTCAGGATGGATATTTTGTAAGGGTTTTTTATTGATCGCATAGACCCCTGCTCTATTTTCTGCTTCCTAGTACTAGTGGGCCTCTTTTTGCTGAATCTGATTTCATCCCTACGTATGTGCCTTCTTCTTACTTAACCGTTAATATTTGTTGGGGGCTTCTATATCTTTGGGGATTATTTCTCTGGAGGCAAGCGAGGTCTTTCTTTCTCTTTAGGGGTAGCTAGTTCCTCAGGCTGGCTCTAGACGTCTAGATATTTTTTAGGCACGTTCACCGGCTACCTCTAGTTGTGTTGGATAGGTTCAGATTTGCAATCAGTCCAGTTACCATCTCCCTAGAGCTTGTCCTTAGTTTATTCACTTGCTGGTCTATTCGTGATCCTCAGCCACTAAGGATCATAACAGTACAGCCGGCCCGTAAAGTGTTAATTGCATGGCAGAAGCAGGAAAAAAGAAGCTTTGAGACATTTTTTTTTTTTTGTTGCCGTGTGTCTAGCTGCTGTGGCTAGCTTCTCTCCTCCTCTTAATCTTGGTGTGGCTCTGAGTTCAGCTGCTGACATGGATGTCCAGAGCTTGGCTTCCAGTCTGGATCATCTTGCTGCTAGGGTTCAAAGTATTAAGGATTTTGTTGTTCACAGTCCTATGTCAGAGCCTAGAATACCTATTCCGGAGTTGTTTTCTGGAGATAGATCTAGGTTCCTGAATTTTAGGAACAATTGTAAGTTGTTTCTTTCTTTGAAACCTCGTTCCTCTGGTGATGCCGTTCAGCAAGTTAAGATTATCATTTCCTTTTTGCGTGGTGACCCTCAAGATTGGGCCTTCGCATTGGCGCCAGGGGATCCTGCATTGCTTAGTGTAGATGCGTTTTTTCTAGCCCTTGGATTGCTCTATGAGGAACCTAATCTTGAGAACCAGGCTGAAAAAACGTCATTGGCCCTCTCGCAGGGGCAAGATGAAGCAGAGGTGTACTGCCAGAAATTTCGGAAATGGTCGGTGCTTACTCAGTGGAATGAGTGTGCCCTGGCTGCAAATTTCAGAGAAGGTCTTTCTGAAGCCATTAAGAATGTCATGGTGGGGTTCCCTACGCCTGCAGGTCTGAATGATTCAATGACTCTGGCCATTCAGATTGATCGGCGTTTGCGGGAGCGCAAACCTGTGCACCATTTGGCAGTGTCTTCTGAACAGACACCTGAATCTATGCAATGTGACAGAATTCTGACCAGAAGTGAACGGCAAAATTATAGACGGCAAAATGGGTTGTGCTTTTACTGTGGTGACTCAGCTCATGTTATCTCAGCATGCTCTAAGCGCAAAAAAAAGGTTGATAAATCTGTCACCATTGGTACTTTACAGCCTAAGTTCATTTTGTCTGTTACCCTGATTTGTTCCCTGTCATCTTATCCGGTTAATGCTTTTGTAGATTCAGGTGCCGCCCTGAGTCTGATGGATTGGTCTTTTGCCAGGCGCTGTGATTTTGATTTGGAGCCTTTAAAATTCCCTATTCCACTAAGGGGAATTGATTCTACACCATTGGCTACGAATAGACCTCAGTACTGGACACAAGTGACCATGTGCATGACTCCTGTTCATCAGGAGGTGATTCGCTTTCTTGTACTGCATAATTTGCATGATGTCGTCGTGTTGGGTCTACCATGGTTGCAGACTCATAATCCAGTCCTGGATTGGATAGCTATGTCGGTGTCAAGTTGGGGTTGTCAGGGAATTCATGGTGACGCTCCTGTGGTGTCAAATGCTTCGTCCACTCCTTCTGAAGTCCCTACGTTTTTGTCAGACTACCAGGATGTATTTGAGGAGCCCAAACTCAATTCTCTACCTCCTCATAGGGACTGTGATTGTGCTATAAATTTGATTCCTGGTAGTAATTTTCCTAAGGGACGACTTTTCAATTTATCTGTGCCGGAGCATGCTGCCATGCGGAGTTATATAAAGGAGTCTTTAGAGAAGGGACATATTCGCCCGTCCTCATCCCCTCTTGGTGCAGGATTCTTTTTTGTGGCTAAAAAGGATGGTTCCCTGAGACCCTGTATTGATTATCGCCTTTTGAATAAAATCACGGTCAAATTTCAGTATCCTTTGCCATTGTTAACTGATTTGTTTGCTCGCATTAGGGGGTCTAGTTGGTTCACCAAGATAGATCTTCGTGGTGCGTATAACCTTGTGCGTATAAAACAGGGTGATGAATGGAAAACTGCATTTAATACGCCTGAAGGCCATTTTGAGTACTTGGTGATGCCTTTTGGACTTTCTAATGCTCCTTCAGTCTTTCAGTCCTTTATGCATGACATCTTCCGTGAATATCTGGATAAGTTTATGATTGTGTATCTGGATGATATTCTGTTTTTTTCGGATGATTGGGAGTCTCATGTTAAGCAGGTCAGGATGGTCTTTCAGGTCCTGCGTGCCAATGCTTTATTTGTGAAGGGCTCAAAATGTCTTTTTGGAGTCCAGAAGATTTCTTTTTTGGGTTTCATTTTTTCTCCTTCTACTATTGAGATGGACCCAGTCAAGGTTCAGGCTATTCATGACTGGATGCAGCCTACATCTGTTAAGAGTCTTCAGAAGTTCTTGGGTTTTGCTAATTTTTACCGTCGCTTCATAGCTAATTTTTCTGGCGTTGTTAAGCCTTTGACGGATTTGACCAAGAAGGGTTCTGATGTGACTAATTGGTCTTCTGCGGCTGTGGAGGCCTTTCGGGAGCTGAAGCATCGGTTTTCTTCGGCTCCGGTCTTATGTCAGCCAGATGTCTCGCTTCCCTTCCAGGTGGAGGTTGATGCTTCCGAGATTGGAGCGGGGGCTGTTTTGTCGCAGAGAAGCCCCGATGGCTCTGTGATGAAGCCATGTGCTTTCTTTTCAAGAAAGTTTTCGCCTGCCGAGCGGAATTATGATGTCGGTAATCGGGAGCTGTTGGCTATGAAGTGGGCATTTGAGGAGTGGCGACATTGGCTCGAGGGAGCTACACATCATGTGGTGGTCTTGACTGATCACAAGAATTTGATTTATCTCGAGTAGGCCAAGTGGCTGAATCCCAGACAGGCTCGTTGGTCGTTGTTTTTCTCTCGTTTTGATTTCATGGTCTCGTACCTGCCGGGTTCGAAGAATGTGAAGGCTGATGCTCTTTCTAGGAGTTTTGTGCCTGACTCTCCTGGAGATTCAGAGCCGGCTGGTATCCTTAGAGAAGGGGTGATTTTGTCTGCCATCTCCCCAGATTTGCGACGTGTGCTGCAAGAGTTTCAGGCGGATAGACCTGACCGCTGTCCACCGGAGAGACTGTTTGTCCCAGATAGATGGACCAACAGAGTCATCTCCGAGGTTCATTCTTCGGTGTTGGCGGGCCATCCTGGAATATTTGGTACCAGAGACTTGGTGACCAGGTCTTTTTGGTGGCCTTCCTTGTCGCGGGATGTGCGTTCCTTTGTGCAGTCTTGTGGAATTTGTGCTCGGGCTAAGCCTTGCTGTTCTCGTGCCAGTGGTTTGCTGTTACCTTTGCCTGTCCCGAAGAGGCCTTGGACGCACATTTCCATGGATTTTATTTCAGATCTCCCTGTCACTCAGAGAATGTCTGTCATCTGGGTGGTGTGTGATCATTTTCTAAGATGGTCCATTTGGTGCCCTTGCCTAAGTTGCCTTCCTCCTCCGAGTTGGTTCCACTGTTTTTTCAAAATGTGGTTCGTTTGCACGGGATTCCTGAGAACATTGTTTCTGACAGAGGATCCCAGTTTGTGTCTAGATTTTGGCGGACCTTTGGTGCTAAGTTGGGCATTGAATTGTCTTTTTCGTTGGCCTTCCATCCTCAGACGAATGGCCAAACCGAGCGAACTAATCAGACCTTGGAGACTTATTTAAGATGTTTTGTTTCTGCTGACCAGGATGACTGGGTTACTTTTTTGCCGTTGGCCGAGTTTGCCCTTAATAATCGGGCTAGTTCTGCTACTTTGGTTTCTCCTTTTTTTTGTAATTCGGGGTTTATCGGGGGGATAGGTTGCATCAGATTTGGAATCATGTGGTGGACAATTTGAAGCTGTCACAAGAGAAGGCTCAGCTCTTTGCCAACCGCCGTCGCTGTGTGGGTCCCCGACTTCGCGTTGGGGACTTGGTGTGGTTGTCTTCTCGCTTCGTTCCTATGAAGGTCTCCTCTCCTAAGTTCAAGCCTCGGTTTATCGGTCCTTATAAGATTCTGGAAGTCCTTGGCCCTGTGTCATTCCGTCTGGACCTCCCGGCATCATTTGCTATTCATAATGTGTTCCATCGCTCGTTGTTGCGGAGGTATGTGGTACCTGTGGTTCCTCCGGTTGAGCCTCCTGCCCCGGTGCTGGTTGAGGGAGAATTGGAATACGTAGTGGAGAAGATCTTGGATTCTCGTATTTCTAGACGGAGGCTTCAGTATTTGGTCAAGTGGAAGGGCTATGGTCAGGAGGATAATTCTTGGGTTGTCGCCTCTGATGTTCATGCGGCCGATTTGGTTCGTGCCTTCCATGTGGCTCATCCTGATCGCCCTGGGGGTTTTCATGAGGGTTCGGTGACCCCTCCTTAAGGGGGGGTACTGTTGTGAACTCTGTTTTCAGGCTCCCTCTTGTGGTCACTGGTGGTATGGTGTGACTTTTGCTTTGGGCTCCCCCTGGTGGCTTTGTTTGTTATCCTGCTGGTCTCTGGCTATCAGCTGGTTCGTTATCCTCTGGGAGGTTCCTATATAGCTCTGTTTCTCTTCCACTTGTTGCCGGCTGTCGATGTAATCAGTGCTACTCAGATTCCTTCTGACTACCTCGCTCCCAGTCCATCCAGGACAAGCTAAGTTTTGTTTTCTCATTTTTTGATCAGCAGTGTTTATCATGTTTTCTTGTCCAGCTTGCTAAAATGTGATTCCCTCGCTTGCTGGATGCTCTAGTGGACTGAGTTTCTCCCCACACACCATTAGTTGGTGCGTGGGTTCTTGAAATCTCAGGATGGATATTTTGTAAGGGTTTTTTATTGATCGCATAGACCCCTGCTCTATTTTCTGCTTTCTAGTACTAGTGGGCCTCTTTTGCTGAATCTGATTTCATCCCTACGTATATGCCTTCTTCTTACTTCACCGTTAATATTTGTTGGGGGCTTCTATATCTTTGGGGATTATTTCTCTGGAGGCAAGCAAGGTCTTTCTTTCTCTTTAGGGGTAGCTAGTTCCTCAGGCTGGCTCGAGACGTCTAGATATTTTTTAGGCACGTTCACCGGCTACCTCTAGTTGTGTTGGATAGGTTCAGATTTGCGATCAGTCCAGTTACCATCTCCCTAGAGCTTGTCCTTAGTTTATTCACTTGCTGGTCTATTCGTGATCCTCAGCCACTAAGGATCATAACACTCCCCTATAGAACAGTGACATCATGTAATGTCACTGCTCTATAGGGCCTCCAGTGACACACTGACAGGAGACAATGGCTCCTGCAGTGCATCACTGAAGAGGTTACCTGAGTTCATTGGTCTCACTTTATGGCAAAGCTGCGTGGGAATTTTTTCCATCTCCTTACCAAACCTGACAGGATATGAGACATGGTTTACATACAGTAAACCATTTCATATCCGTTATATTTTTACATATTCCTCACTAATAATGTTAGTAGAGTGTGTGTGTGTGTGTGCAAAATTTGGGAGCTCTAGGTATTAAAAAAAAGGGTTAAATCACGGAAAAAACTGGCGTGGGTTCCCGCGCAATTTTCTCTGCCAGAGTGGGAAACCCAGTGACTGAGGGCAGATATTAATAACCTAGAGAGGGACCATGGATATTGCCCCCCCCCTGGCTAAAATCATCTGCCCCCAGCCACCCCAGAAAAGACACATCTGTAAGATGTGCCTATTCTGGCACTTGACCACTCTCTTCCCACTCAGGAGTAGCGGTGGGATATGGGGTTATAAGGGGTTAATGTCACCTTGCTATTGTAAGGTGACATTAAGCCTGGTTAATAATGGAGAGGTTTCAATAAGACACGTATCCATTATTAATCCAATAGTAGTAAAGGGTTAAAAATACACACACACACTTTCAGGGATCTCACAGGGGAAAGGGGGGCGTTGACTTCGCTCACCTCGGGGGAGGGGAGAGAAGGGCCCAGCAGGGGTCGGCTCTCTGGCGCCACCACTTGCCTCAGGTCAGTCAGGGAACTGCACCGAGGGCAAATAGTCGCCGGAAAGGCTTCCCTTGTAGGTACGAGTTAGTAAGGTGCTCCCAATGAGGGGGAATATATATCACCAGTTCAAGCTGGGGACATATATCTAAACCTCCCTGCCATCACTGCCAGAGTTCCTCACTAAAAGAATACGGTATTCCGCCACCAGTTCCTCATTGAAAATATGCCCCATCCGACAGCAGACTTAGATCGGGTCAGGAACCAACCCTGGGGTAGCGTATAGTATAACCAACGGAGAGTGCGGACGTGGGGATTCGTGGATCGAGATAAAAGAGCAGCCCAAGATTAATTTTTTATTTAATTGCCGAAGAGGCGCACTAGAAAATACAGCTATACATACAAGAGCAAATATTTACAGTCAGGAGTGTAGTACAAGGCTAGGGTATAGATAGGTTGCAATTACTGTGTTATGTAGCATGTGACCACAGGGAGGCGCTGATGGATCACAGGTCTAAATCTTAGTTACAGGCTTTCCGGGCTGTGTCAGCAAACTTAAACTCCGGCCATCAAAAAAACACTGACCCAAAATGAGGGGCTGCCTTATATCTCCTATGCTGCTACCTCACACATCTGCTCCCACCCCCTGTGTGGTGCAGCCGCTCTCCACCCATGTCTGAGAATATTATTTTCTGCCTAGAACCGTGTCTGGCCCATATCTTGGCGCCCGAAGCTCTGAATGGGGTGGTTGTACCGCCACTGGATTCTGCTGGATTTTATCTGCGCATAGAAACTAAATATACAAAAAAACACCAGAAAACAGGCAGAGATGCTTACCTGTTCAAGGCCTCCAACAATTGCACTAACCAGGGTGCACCAGGCCCAAGTAAAGATAGCAAATACACAGGTGCAAATAATACTAATGCAGCCAACCTACAATCAGGAATTGGCCGCTTGGAGCACCCGTGCAAAAAATAGTCTGTATGTGGCATGTTCACACAGGAATGCAAAGTATATGGTGCAAAGCCTATTAATGACGCCATATGTATAGCGGGCTAACCATGATGCATCCTGTGTGAACAGAGGCCACAGTGTACAGAGCCATCTGGACTAGAAATTTCTAGAATCCAGGAAAGTTCTTTGTTTGGGTTTTGTAAGATATTAGGCAAACCATTTAAGTTACGAACACGAAAATATATATTCGCAAAGTCCATCGGAGCATCTATCCAGCACTCTAAACCTGAGCGTCTAACTCCATCAGTTAAAGAAGTAGGGATTTCTCTGTAAATATACATCCCAAATAGGACATATTTGATCTCCCTAGAATGCTAGCGATAATCCGAGATGAATGCTGGTTTTGTTAGGACTATGACATGTTCGGTAGCGGAATTACAAGTCTTAGAAAATTTAGCTTACACTTAGTCAGATGGAAAAGGTAGGAGGGTCTGGGATAGCCAGCCCTTTTTGGTGATGTCACCAAGCCGAGCTATAACTGTTTTGGCCAGACTCAAGCAGTCAGGCTGTTGCTGGAAGAACATGTGAGTCTGATCTGAAGAGCTGTACCTCATGCATTGGGATTTTTGGGAGCTCCGCCCACCAGCATGGTTTTTGCCTGAACTGATATGAACTAACAAATGTGAGTGTTATCTTTTCTCCTTTAATCCTCTTTATGTTATAATTACCTTGTACATATTTGCAATTGTCTCATTTGTAACATCTTTATAAAATATTCTTGATAAAGCACTGCCTAATTTTTATGGGGTATAATATTAAAACCAGTTCATTCTCCATGCTCTAAACGTACCCTGTCTCCTGAAGGGAATTATGCTACTGTGTTGGGTTAGCTTCGGACCCATTTAATCGGAGCTGGTGGCAGCGATAGTGTGCAGACTTTTGGGTGATGTGTAGCGACTGCGGCGTTTATAATTATTGTTCCTGCCTGAGCGGGAGTAGTTTATCGCGTCGCTGCAGCGTGCCCAATAGCCAGTACATAGCAGGCAGCCTTTCTGGCGACTAATTACCCTAGGTGCAGTACCTAATCTGACCTGACAGAAAAGGGGGCGCCAGAGAGCTGCAAGGTTTAAGTGGAACTGTAAGCGGGATATACCTGCAGTTTATGGTATATGGAAGAGCAGTGGGATACCTAAAATAAGCCCCTGCTGTAAACTAAGAGGTCAATAGCCTTGTGTGTGTTTTTTTATCACATTGTGGCAGTGGAGGGATAACTAATATAAGCCCCCCCTGCACATGTGATAGCCGTCTGTTGGTCTAAAGTCACCCCAATCCGTGACATATTGGTGGCAGTGGTCAGGAATCCCTGGGGATTTTGTGACAAACTGCTGGCCGCGGCTAAGGGATCGTGACACAGCCAGAAAAAAGTATTTTAATATTCTTAATTTCACCACACTTACCATACTCGATCGCCAGCAAAAAATTAAAAAAAATAAACAACAGTATACTCCCTTTCCGCCGTAGTCCAATTAATAACGAATGTCCCACGACGATCTCCCCTATAGAACAGTGACATCAGGTGATGTCACTGCTCTATAGGGCCTCCAGTGACACACTGACAGGAGACAATGGCTCCTGCAGTGCATCACTGAAGAGGTTACCTGAGTTCATTGGTCTCACTTTATGGCAAAGCTGCGTGGGAATTTTTGCTATCTCCTTACCAAACCTGACAGGATATGAGACATGGTTTACATACAGTAAACCATTTCATATCCGTTATATTTTTACATATTCCTCACTAATAATGTTAGTAGAGTGTGTGTGTGTGTGTGTGTGTGTGTGTGCAAAATTTGGGAGCTCTAGGTATTAAAAAAAAGGGTTAAATCATGGAAAAAACTGGTGTGGGTTCCCGCGCAATTTTCTCTGCCAGAGTGGGAAACCCAGTGACTGAGGGCAGATATTAATAACCTAGAGAGGGACCATGGATATTGCCCCCCCCCCCTGGCTAAAATCATCTGCCCCCAGCCACCCCAGAAAAGGCACATCTGTAAGATGTGCCTATTCTGGCACTTGACCACTCTCTTCCCACTCAGGAGTAGCGGTGGGATATGGGGTAATAAGGGGTTAATGTCACCTTGCTATTGTAAGGTGACATTAAGCCTGGTTAATAATGGAGAGGTTTCAATAAGACACGTATCCATTATTAATCCAATAGTAGTAAAGGGTTAAAAATACACACACACACTTTCAGGGATCTCACAGGGGAAAGGGGGCGTTGACTTCGCTCACCTCGGGGGAGGAGAGAGAAGGGCCCAGCAGGGGTCGGCTCTCTGGCGCCACCACTTGCCTCAGGTCAGTCAGGGAACTGCACCGAGGGCAAATAGTCGCCGGAAAGGCTTCCCTTGTAGGCACGAGTTAGTAAGGTGCTCCCAATGAGGGGGAATATACACTCACTGGCCACTTCATTAAGTACACCTGTCCAACTTCTTGTTAACACTTAATTTCTAATCAGCCAATCACATGGCGGCAACTCAGTGCATTTAGGCATGTAGACATGGTCAAGACAATCTCCTGCAGTTCAAACCGAGCATCAGTATGGGGAAGAAAGGTGATTTGAGTGCCTTTGAACGTGGCATGGTTGTTGGTGCCAGAAGGGCTGGTCTGAGTATTTCAGAAACTGCTGATCTACTGGGATTTTCACGCACAACCATCTCTAGGGTTTACAGAGAATGGTCCGAAAAAGAAAAAAAATCCAGTGAGCGGCAGTTCTGTGGGCGGAAATGCCTTGTTGATGCCAGAGGTCAGAGGAGAATGGGCAGACTGGTTCGAGCTGATAGAAAGGCAACAGTGACTCAAATCGCCACCCGTTACAACCAAGGTAGGCCTAAGAGCATCTCTGAACGCACAGTGCATCGAACTTTGAGGCAGATGGGCTACAGCAGCAGAAGACCACACCGGGTACCACTCCTTTCAGCTAAGAACAGGAAACTGAGGCTACAATTTGCACAATCTCATCGAAATTGGACAGTAGAAGATTGGAAAAACGTTGCTTGGTCTGATGAGTCTCGATTTCTGCTGCGACATTCGGATGGTAGGGTCAGAATTTGGCGTAAACAACATGAAAGCATGGATCCATCCTGCCTTGTATCAACGGTTCAGGCTGGTGGTGGTGATGTGCAGCCGACAAATCTGCGGCAACTGTGTGATGCCATCATGTCAATATGGACCAAAATCTCTGAGGAATGCTTCCAGCACCTTGTTGAATCTATGCCACGAAGAATTGAGGCAGTTCTGAAGGCAAAAGGGGGTCCAACCCGTTACTAGCATGGTGTACCTAATAAAGTGGCCAGTGGGTGTATATCACCAGTTCAAGCTGGGGATATATATCTAAACCTCCCTGCCATCACTGCCAGAGTTCCTCACTAAAAGAATACGGTATTCCGCCACCAGTTCCTCATTGAAAATATGCCCCATCCGACAGCAGACTTAGATCGGGTCAGGAACCAACCCTGGGGTAGCGTATGATATAACCAACGGAGAGTGCGGACGTGGGGATTCGTGGATCGAGATAAAATTGCAGCCCAAGATTAATTTTATATTTAATTGCCGAAGAGGCGCACTAGAAAATACAGCTATACATACAAGAGCAAATATTTACAGTCAGGAGTGTAGTGCAAGGCTAGGGTATAGATAGGTTGCAATTACTGTGTTATGTAGCATGTGACCACAGGGAGGCGCTGATGGATCACAGGTCTAAATCTTAGTTACAGGCTTTCCGGGCTGTGTCAGCAAACGTAAACTCCGGACATCAAAAAAACACTGACCCAAAATGAGGGGCTGCCTTATATCTCCTATGCTGCTACCTCACACATCTGCTCCCACCCCTTGTGTGGTGCAGCCGCTCTCCACCCATGTCTGAGAATATTATTTTCTGCCTAGAACCATGTCTGGCCCATATCTTGGCGCCCGAAGCTCTGAATGGGGTGGTTGTACCGCCACTGGATTCTGCTGGATTTTATCTGCGCATAGAATCTAAATATGACTACCATATGTAATTATTGTTAGCTATGTGTTATAACTCCATGATCCAGAGTGCTACAGGTGGCTAACTAATATGTGCACGAGGGAAAAGGCACGCCGATTCGGAATATGTGCTTGGTTCATCATAGACATATTGCATTATCTTATTATAGTCATTTCCCATATTCAATACCTCCTAGCCTTGCTTTCCCATGTCCTTGGTCAGACAAAAAGGTTCTGGTTTCCACAGCTGCACAAGAGTTCGCACCCTTGTGTTAACAACTTCAAAAGAGCTTGTCCTAGCTCGTGTAATTAAAAGAAAACAAAGAGCCTGGGGAATCCCAAGGGTGAGGGCACATTTCAGGAGTGGAGGGGGACTTAAAATCCAAAATGGATTCTCCCTTGTCCCTCGCACACACATTATGAATGAAGTATTTTAATGAAATAAACACATGGGGTTTTAATATATTTATTGTACACAATCCAATTGACGACCCTCATCTTCTGAAAAAAAGGAAAATAAAAAAGCAACAATATTCCATACCTGTCCACCGTACAGTCATGTTCCACGATGTAAATCCATCTTAAGGGGTTAAATATATTTACAACCAGGATCCTGCTAATGCAGCCGCCCCTAGCTGTAAAAACTGGGAAATGAATGGAATGCAGCTTCATTGACTTGCGGTGCCGTCAGAGGCTGCGCCCCCTTGTGGCATAAACTCTCACTGATATATATATATATATATATATATATATATATATATATATATATATAATTGTCTAAGTGTCACTTCCGTCGGTCCTTCTGTCTGTCTGTATGTCACGGATATTCATTGGTTGCGGCCTCTGTCTGTCATGTAATCCAAGTCGCTGATTGGTCGTGGCAAAAAAGCCACGACCAATCAGCGACGGGCACAGTCCGGCGGAAAAATGGCCGCTCCTTCCTCCCCGCAGTCAGTGCCCCCTCCATACTCCCTCTAGTCAGCGCTCACACAGGGTTAATGGCAGCATTAACCGTCCGTGCTATGCCGCGGTGTAACGCACTCGGTTATCGCTATTAACCCTGTGTGACCAACGTTTTACTATTGATGCAGCCTATGCGGCATCAATAGTAAAAATATCTAATGTTAAAAATAATATAAAATCGTTATATACTCACCCTCCGTCGGCCCCTCGGATCCACAACAGGCCTTTCCCGCTTGCGACGCTCCGGTAACTGGTCCATGCTGCGATCTCGCGAGAGGATGACGTAGCGGTCTCGCGAGATCGCTACGTCATCCTCTCGCGAGATCGCAGCATGGACAGGTTACCGGAGCGTTGCGAGCGGTAAAGGCCTGTTGAGGATCCAAGGGGCCAACTGTTGTGAACTGTGTTTCTGGGCTCCCTCTGGTGGTCACTAACGGTATTGTGTTAGGTATGTCTTGTTGCAGGCCTGAGCTCCAGCTGTGTCGTTAAGCAGCGGGTGTTTCCTATTTGAGTCTCCTCTGGACTCAGTCTCTTGCCTGGCATCGTTGTATCCAGACCTATTTGGTCTCCTCCGGATTCCTTTCAGTCTGCCTCATGCAAGAAAAGCTAAGTCTGTTTTGTACAATTTGGATCGTTTGCATTATTCAGTGTTTTTGTCCAGCTTGCTTTACATTTGTTTTTTGACTCGCTGGAAGCTCTAGGGGGCTAATATTCTCCCTCCACACCGTCAGTCGGTGTGGGGGTTCTTGAATGTTCAGCGTGGATGTTTTGTAGGGTTTTCTGCTAACCGCATAGTCCACTATCTATTTTCTGCTATTTAGACTATTGGGCCTCACTTTGCTGAATCTAGTTCATCTCTATGTTTGTGTTTTCCTCTTGCCTCACCGTTATTATTTGTTGGGGCCTTTCTATATCTTTGGGGTTCAATTTCTCTGGAGGCAAGCGAGGTCTTATTTTTTCTCTCTAGGGGTAGTCAGTTCTCCGGCTGGCTCGAGACGTCTAGAACCAACGTAGGCACGTTCACCGGCTACTTTTAGTTGTTTGTGTTAGGATCAGGTATGCGGTTAGCCCAGTTTCCACCTCCCTAGAGCAGTATTTATATTTTGCTATCTTGCCGGAATATCAGAGATCCTCTGCCATTGGGATCATAACAGCCAACGGAGGGTGAGTATTTAACGATTTTTTATTTTAATTCTTTTTTTTAACAGGGATATCATGCCCACATGGCTATATACTACGTGGGCTGGGCAATATACTACATGGGCTGTGCTATATACTACGTGACTGGGCAATATGCTACATGGGCTGGGCAATATACTACATGGGCTGGGCAATATACTACATGGGCTGGGCAATATACTACATGGGCTGGGCAATATACTACATGGGCTGGGCAATATACTATGTGGCTGTGCAATATACTACACATGGGCTGGGCTATATACTACATGACTGGGCAATATACTACGTGGCTCTGTGCTGTATACTACGTGGCTGGGCAATATACTACGTGACTGAGCAATATACTACGTGGCTGGGCAATATACTACGTGACTGGGCAATATACTACGTGACTGGGCAATATACTACGTGACTGGGCTATATACTACGTGGGCTGGGCAATATACTACATGGGCTGTGCTATATACTACGTGACGGCAATATACTACATGGGCTGGGCAATATACTACGTGGCTGGGCAATATACTACGTGACTGGGCTATATACTACGTGGCTGGGCAATATACTACGTGACTGGGCAATATACTACGTGGCTGGGCAATATACTACATGGGCTGGGCAATATACTACATGGGCTGGGCAATATACTACATGGGCTGGGCAATATACTGCGTGGCTGTGCAATATACTACATGGGCTGGGCAATATACTACGTGGCTGGGCAATATACTACATGGGCTGGGCAATATACTACGTGGCTGGGCAATATACTACGTGACTGGGCTATATACTACGTGGGCTGGGCAATATACTACATGGGCTGGGCAATATACTACATGGGCTGGGCAATATACTGCGTGGCTGTGCAATATACTACATGGGCTGGGCAATATACTACGTGGCTGGGCAATATACTACATGGGCTGGGCTATATACTACGTGACTGGGCAATATACTACGTGGCTCTGTGCTGTATACTATGTGGCTGGGCAATATACTACGTGACTGGGCAATATACTACGTGACTCGGCAATATACTACGTGGACATGCATATTCTAGAATACCCGATGCGTTAGAATCGGGCCACCATCTAGTGTATATATATATATATATATATATATATATATATATATATATTTTTTTTTTTTTTCACAAATATTTGAGCCCATGGATCCATTATATGTCCACTTTGCAAGGTTGCGAGAAAAAAAATGCAGTACGGATGCCATACGGAGGTTTACATGCGCAAAATAAGCAGCCAAACCCTGTCTACGGATGACATACGGATCACTGTTAAGGGAACATTTCTGCGTATTTGGTCCGTAAAAAAAGGACCGTATTTTTATACGTTGCGTGTTACCCCGGCCTTAGGCTGCATGCACAGCTGTGCTTTAGATTTTTAGGCAGCAAAATTAGTGATGTATTCTCATTCTTACAGATAGACGTAGACCTTATTCCCTTTTAGACACATTGGCTAATTCAAAATGGATTCCCTTTTTGACTTCTTCTAATTTAAAAGGTTTATGCCAAGGTTGGAAGCTATCCTCTAGTCTGTGCACGTCCGCTCCATTCATTCTCAATGGGGCCGACAAAGATACATCGTTGGAATCAGGGTTTCTGCCCTATTTCATGCTGCTCTCGGATTACATAGAAAAAAACAGCTGACAGATTCTATTTGATAAGCAGATTACTTCAGCACAGTATGGTAATCGGCTCGGTTCAGTGGGCGTGGCTTCAGGCCTCTTCACTCCTCCCCGGCTGCTTTTCGTCGTCTTCCTTTAATTGACGTGGATGCCGCCTCCTGTGTTATCCACATCGCCGTGCGAAATCTCAAGCATGCGCAGACATATTGTGTCTCTCGCCTGCGCACTGTGCTTTGTCATACTGCAGTCAAAGCAGAAAAACAGATGCGCACGTGCGCCGGCACATGTATTTACGGCTCTTGTACTGGAATAATTCTGCCACCATTGCTGCTGGAAATTGCAGAAGAGGACTGGAGAGCCGCGATATGTCTGCACAGGAGCGAGAGTTCCATTTCAATTGCTATGTGACAAAACTGGTGGCAGGTGCCCTTTAAGGGGAAACGCGTAAATGTTTTGGAGTGGCTTACTCAAAGCCCAGACCTTAATCCAATTGAGAATCTGTGGTCAGACTTGAAGATTGCTCTTCACAGAGGAAAACATCTAACTTGAAGGAGCTGGGGCAGTTTTGCCTTAAGGAATGGGAAAAAATCCAAGTGGCAAGATATAGAAAGCTCATAAAGACTTAACAAAAGTGACTGCAGCTGTAATTGCCGCAAAAGGAGGCTCTACAAAGTACTGACTTTAGGGTGATGAATAGCTATGCACACTGAAGTTTTCAGTTATTTTGTCCTATTTGTTGTTTACTTGACAAGAAAACAAAACCAAAATGTTCACAGTTGTAGGCATGGTCTTTCCATGAACAGAAGTGAAATTCCAGGTTGGGAGGTAAAAAACGCCAAGGGGGCGAATACTTTTGTAAGCCGCTGTATATTTTAGTGTCACTTAGACTTTTTTAACAATAAATAATAAAGGTTTCTATTTTTAGATTTATGTGCACTTATTTGTCCTTCTGCTTTTGTTTGTGTTTGGATTTAGACTTGTGCACTATGCCATACATTATTCTGAAGGATCAGTACAGGAGCTCATGTCATCATTCATCATCCTTCCTGTATGCCGTATTCTCCATTTCTCTTTAATCCCTTAGCCCATGATCTCATTTTGTTCTGGCTGCATTTTTGTGTGGAAAAATCTGCTGCAATTATCAATTGTTCTTGATGTGAGGCTGTGATTTCATGAAAACTCACGCCCACTGTGCACTTCACTGCAGAACTCTGCATTTTTGGTGCATTTGTTTCCTTATAGGCTTCTAAGGGGATCCTAAAAAAAAAAGCACAATTCTATTTAAGTGTGGGGTCCCTACATTTCACTACAAAAAGAACAATAATATATTAAGAAAGAGAGAAAAATTACTGTTTAAAATATGTACCGGTATATAGTAAAAACCAACACAATCAGAACAGATTTCTACTGTATATTGTGGTTGCAGACACCTACTAAAAACAGAGAGAAGATAAAAAAAATTTGAGTTTTGCAAAAATACCACTTTTTGGCTGCCTTTTCTCCCCCTTTTTCTGGTGTGTATTGGTGCCAAAAAATGTTGTGGTCAGAGTTTCCTAAGTTAATAGGAGGTGTGCCAATATTTTGTTGAATGCGTCTTTTTCATGGCTCATTGTCCACAGGGCTCTTCTGCATCTTCCATATTGTGGGTTTGTGTTACACTTTCTAAGTTTTTCTGTGTCTCGAACATACATCATTGTTCCAATATAACCTGCATGACGAAACCTCATAACTAATCAATGTTTCGCAGAAAGTGATTACTCAACTACATCAGACCTTGGATAAAGGACACCGGTTTGGAATTGTTATTCTTTTGTGAATTGGACAATAAAAATTTAAGGGTTACTACATAGGATTTTGCATGTTGCGTTTGGGTAAATTGTCTCTTTATAAAAGAAAAAACAAAACAAAACAGATAATTATGACAAAAAAAAATTATAGGTTGCAAGGCTCCACTTGGGAAAAAGCCAGAACATGCTAGCTATAAACTGAACATTAAATTATTTATGTAATAATGATTGTTATTTTAATAGAGACCAATCCTTGGGACAATTGCAGCTTAAACCTAGAATGGGAAGAGGGGGGGTGAAAAAAAAATATTTTCTAGCACACCAAGTTCAGGGCTGTGGCTGGTATTACTTTTACCTTTTGGTCTGATTCACTTGGACAAGGAAGAAAACACAGCCCAAGGAATAGATGTGGGGTTGTGTCCGAAGAACAAAAAGTAAAACAGTTTTTCTAGTTCTAGAAAAAAAAATGCTATTCAGTATTAAACAACAAAAACATGTTTCACTCCTTTAAAAATGTTCTAAATGCATAGGCCATATTAATATGCTAAGGCAGCAACCGTGCTCTCCAGAGAGAAGACAGAAACAGCCTATTACCGTGTCTGCCTTTCTTAGATGTCACTCTCTATTACAGTCCTAGTGATCTGCCTCTATATTACAGTGCAGTCGGGAGGCGACATCACTGCACTTATATGTCAGCCCCAGCTATAAGGGCAATCAGCAATTCAAAAAAACGCAAGGTCTCTATTGACCTTAAAGGGGATGTTCACTACTTGGACAACCCATTCTCAATTACTATGTTTCCCCGTTGCAAAATAATAATACTTATACTTCCCTCCGGTGTCAGCACCATTCTAGCAATGTCAGTACTGGCTCTCCCGGGGATCGTGTGACATTGTTGAGAGCTGCTCTCTCACTTCCCTTGGGTGTCTGTGATTCATTGGAAGGTGGGGAGAGTGAAGCGGCGGTCAGCATAAAAGGTTATTATTTTGCAAGGGGAAAACATAGGGATCGAGAAGGAGCACTGACTAGTGGACAACCCCTTTATGGGTGAAAAAGATGTATATGTATATACAGCTCTAACAAAAATTAAGAGACCACCACATCAAAACCCTGTCATGGGCAGCCCAATCTCCAGACCTGAACCCCATTGAAAACCTCTGGAATGTAATCAAGAGGATGATGGATAGTCACAAGCCATCAAAGAAAGAAGAACTGCTTATATTTTAGCGCCAGAAGCAGTGTGAAAGACTGGTGGAAAGCATGCCAAGACGCATGAAAGCTGTGATTAAAAATCATGGTTATTCCACAAAATATTGATTTCTCAACTCTTCCTGAGTTAATATACAAGAAAGGTTGCACTCTATCGTGCCAAAGCATGTCTAATATGAAATACATGAAATATGAATAGCAAAATGGCTTTTGAACATTGAAAATATTTGAGAGACGCTTGGCACAGAATTTGATCAAATAGTGTGAGCCCATCAACCATCGTCAAGGTGGTCTCATTAAACTGATGGGCATACCCAGCCATACAGACATTGGCCTTTGGTAAGTGCTCACATTTGGACAGGGAGGTCAGGGACCCATCAGTTTAATGAGACCACCTTGACGATGGTTGATGGGCTCACACTATTTGATCAAATTCTGTGCCAAGCGTCTCTCAAATATTTTCCTAATATTCAAAAGCCATTTTGCTATTCATATTTCATGTATTTCATATTAGACATGCTTTGGCACAATAGAGTGCAACCTTTCTTGTATATTGTGTATGGAGGTAGCTGCTCCTGGTATGCACCTATTCACACTAGTTTGGATGTGCCAGTCTTTTTTCTGTCATGTCTCTTTCTGAGTTAAAACATTAGTATTGTTGTTTCTAAATGATTATGAACTTGTTTTCTTTGCATTATTTGAGGTCTGAAAGGACTGGATTTTTTTTTTTATTTTGACCATTTTTCTTTGTCAGAAAAAAAATACAAAATGTATTGCTTGGAAATTCGGAGACATGTTGTTGTCAGAAGTTTATAGAATAAAAGAATAATTTACATTTTACTCAAAAATATAGCTATAAAGAGAAAAATCAGACAAATTGAACATTTTGCAGTGGTCTCTGTTATGACCCCAATGGCAGAGGGCCTCAGAAATAGTAACTAAGTCTGCAAACACAAAAACCAGCTCATAGGGCAGTGGCAACTGGGCTGACCATATATCTAATCCTAGCACCACAAATAACAGCAGCCGGGGAACGTGCCTACGTTGATTCTAGACGTCTCGCGCCAGCCGGAGAACTAACTAACCCTAGAAGGGAAAAGAAAGACCTTTCTTGCCTCCAGAGAAAAGACCCCAAAAGTTGGATACAAGCCCCCAACAAATAATAACGGTGAGGTAAGAGGAAAAGACAAACGTAAGAATGAGCTAGGTATTTAGCAAAGAGAGGCCCACTAGCTAATAGCAGAATATAGTAAGATAACTTATATGGTCAGCAAAAACCCTATCAAAAATATCCACGCTGGAAATTCAAGAACCCCCGAACCGTCTAACGGCCCGGGGGGAGAACACCAGCCCCCTAGAGCTTCCAGCAAGGTAAGGAATCACATTTAGTACAAGCTGGACAAAAATGAGAGCAAGCAATCAACCCAAAAAACAAAGAAGCAGGACTTAGCTTAATTTTGCACGAACCAGGACCAGCAGATAGGAGCAAACAGAAAAGCTCTGATAACAACGATGCCAGGCACTGGACTAAGGATCCAGGAAGTTTATACACTCACTGGCCACTTTATTAGGTACACCTGTCCAACTTCTTGTTAACACTTAATTTCTAATCAGCCAATCACATGGCGGCAACTCAGTACATTTAGGCATGTAGACATGGTCAAGACAATCTCCTGCAGTTCAAACGGAGCATCAGTATGGGGAAGAAAGGTGATTTGAGTGCCTTTGAACGTGGCATGGTTGTTGGTGCCAGAAGGGCTGGTCTGAGTATTTCAGAAACTGCTGATCTACTGGGATTTTCACGCACAACCATCTCTAGGGTTTACAGAGAATGGTCCGAAAAAGAAAAAAAATCCAGTGAGCGGCAGTTCTGTGGGCGGAAATGCCTTGTTGATGCCAGAGGTCAGAGGAGAATGGGCAGACTGGTTCGAGCTGATAGAAAGGCAACAGTGACTCAAATCGCCACCCGTTACAACCAAGGTAGGCCTAAGAGCATCTCTGAACGCACAGTGCGTCGAACTTTGAGGCAGATGGGCTACAGCAGCAGAAGACCACACCGGGTACCACTCCTTTCAGCTAAGAACAGGAAACTGAGGCTACAATTTGTACAAGCTCATCGAAATTGGACAGTAGAAGATTGGAAAAACGTTGATTGGTCTGATGAGTCTCGATTTCTGCTGCGACATTCGGATGGTAGGGTCAGAATTTGGCGTAAACAACATGAAAGCATGGATCCATCCTGCCTTGTATGGAGCATCTTTGGGATGTGCAGCCGACAAATCTGCGGCAACTGTGTGATGCCATCATGTCAATATGGACCAAAATCTCTGAGGAATGCTTCCAGCACCTTGTTGAATCTATGCCACGAAGAATTGAGGCAGTTCTGAAGGCAAAAGGGGGTCCAACCCGTTACTAGCATGGTGTACCTAATAAAGTGGCCGGTGAGTGTATAGCAACACCCCTGGACAAACGACCAGGTGGGTGCAAACTGAGAGAAGGAAATCCCAGAGTCATATCACTAGTAACCACAAGAGGGAGCCAAAAAGTCTAATTCACAACAGGTCTCTTAATTTGTGCCAGAGGGGGGGGGGTGGTGGTGGGGTGTGTGGGGTGTGTGTGTGTGTGTATACACACACACACACACACACACACACACACACACACACACACACACACACACACACACACACACACACACACACACACACACACACACACACACTTTTATTTCTAAATTATATAGCTTTTACTAGTAGTGGCTGCTTTGTTTTGTTCTTCCTTTGTGTTTATTTACTTTTTGCTAACATTTTTTATTTATTTTGTACTTGTTATAAATATATAAAATAAACAAATACAAATTAAATAGTTACAAAAATTAAATAAACACAAAGGAAAAAACAAAACAAAAGCAGACACTACTAGCACAAGCTATCCCTACAGTCCAATCCTGATGATCCAGAGTCATACATTCCATCCATAAAGATGACTAACAAAGGGAAAGAAGCAATACATATTTTTTTGTTAATGGAACTTTGTGATATAAAAAAAAAAAGTAAAAAAGTAGACCGTATTTTATGTTTTTATCTGATTTTTACAGAAGAATAGTAATATCACAAATGAAAAACAACATTAAAAAAGCCTCTGATCACATAAAAAGTTGAGTAGTCAGATGAGAAACACCCTGTTGCACTAAAAAAGCATAACCATGGTTGGTGACTGACAGGGAAAATGGCAAGTCTTGACCTGGTCATAGAGAGAATTGTCCAAAGCGAACAGTTCCAAACACATTTTAGTTGTGTGTCATGGAGGCTACAATAAAATCACAATACCATATTTTAACCTACAGTATTTCTTTGTTCCACATTTAAAGTGTCAGTCTAATCTTAACTATATATGGTATATCAACAGAATATTGATATTCATAGCCATAAATATCTAATCCCATGTGGTTCCCAGAGGTAGGACCCCATGATCTCCATAACATGGTCCTCGGTCCATCCCGATGATGAGACCGCTGAGAACAGAGAGGTGATCATGTGTGCATGGCTCTATCAACTTACTTTTCTGGGAGTTCCGGGCCGGAGCAACTGTACAATATACTGGAATGTATCTTCTATCACAATAGTAGGACTTTCAGGGGGTTATCAGGTTTTTAAAACTAATGGTCTATAATCAGGATAGACCTTCAAAGTTAAATTGGCGGCGGTCCAACTCTTTGCGCCCTCACCGATAAGATGTTTGAAGGCGCTGCAGCACTGCTGCCTCTTTCTTGGGTCTAGTCTGCAGTAGGCCATAGTTTTCACTGCAGCTGTGCTAGCTATTGCAATTTTGCCCCATCTATCTGCACGTCATGGTCCCATCAAACAGTTGATCGGCGGGAGAAGCAGAGAGCAGTGTCCCATTCGATCTAATATTAATGGTCTGTCCCAAGTATCTGGAGAACCTCTTTAAAGCTTCATACACTTACCAGTCATGAACATTTTTAGGCTTTTCCTCCCAGTTCTCATCAGAGCTGCTTTCTGTTACATCGGAGTCCAATTCCTGCTGAATACAATGTAAAACCTTAGCTGCCGGCACAGAAAACTTCTTAATAGCAGAGGAACACTCCAGAGTGGCCTCATCATTGATGTTGACGCAGGCATTTTCGATCCGTCCTACGACCACGTCTGGCTGAGTCTGGACTCCTGTACATGAGCGGGTGGCAGAGTTATGTTGTACGTTGAGCTTTCCAATCTTCTGCTTCACTAAGCCGCTGATTTGTTGGCTACAATGATCCACCGTATATCTGTCCAAGAGCAGCTGTAAACGTTTCCTGGACCTTTGGGCACGGCTTAGAAGTTCCTGTTGCCGGTTTAGATATCTCCGCTGTAATACCTTTGCGTCAGCTGATGACTTTTGTAGTTTATTTTCCATGGGCGAGATACACCTCAAATTAGGTAAAGTACAGTCACAAGCATCCATGAGCGAGATACACCTCAAATTAGGTAAAGTACAGTCACTAGCAAAAGGGATGGCAAGGCTCTGTCCATCTATTTGCCCACTCAGTCTATGTACCCCTTCATCCTCAGTCACAGATATATCCCATAGTTTGTTTACATCCACTAGAACTTTGCTGACGGTACCTGGGAAAAGTTCTCTCTTAACTTTCCTTCCATGAGTATCATGCTTTGCATGTAACCTTTGCCTGTAGGTGTCTTGCTCTGTCTTCAACGGGAAACTACTGCTATCCTCAACATTCATACCAGAACTGGACAATAGAAAGATGGTTTGGTAATGTGTGGAAGAAAGGGCTTCCTGTAGCTGCAAGCCGATGAAGTCCTCCTAAAGGCAAAGTGTAGGTCACAGCAGGCTAGGCTTGAGCTGCTGGCTTTGGAAGTAGTCTTGGAATTATCCACGCATACATTGATATCTGCACTGAGGTTCTTTATACCGAGAGAAGGGGAGAAGTGAACGCCAGGTTCTTGTGGAACTGTATCTGTAAGAGCCGGGGTCATCTTTCCATGCAGGTGGAATTTGCTGTAGGGTCTTCCTAAAACAACAAGAACAGCTTATGAGAAGATCCCACTACAACCACACCAGATGCTTGGTTCCCATCATTACCGTGTTCCAAATCCCAAAATATCCCACTCAGTAATTTACCAGTGTAACCCCCATGGAGACCTAGTTTATCATTAACAGCAGGGTTAGATACACATCACGGAAATGTTTCCTTCAAAAATCACTGGGGTAACAAAAGTGTGACAACCGAACTGATAAAAAGGTCATGGTTTCATTGGCGAGAGACACAGATACGAAACAAAACATCATTGTTAAAGGGATTCTCCAGGATAAATAAATAACGTCTGCGCTAGAGGTCCTGAAGGATCAAAGGTTTACATTCATCAGTACCTTGGTCTTGGTTTCAGGGGCTGCAGCGACATGGCCCATGAATGAGCCCAGCTAACAGGAATCCATAAAGTCCATACAGCTGCAACCCCTGAGATCTGGGCGCTGATCTAAATGACTTCATGAAGAGGTTCTACAGGACTGGAAGAACACATCTGCTTTCTTCCACAAATGGTGCTACACTTGGTTGTATCTGAGCTTCACAGACAGGAACGAGGTTCGGCTACAATATCCCTCAAAGCTTGTCGACAGGTAGAAGAAATCAGCCATTTTTAAGCTGGCTGTACAGATGATTAAAAAGTCAAATGATTCAGGTTTTGAGATGTCCATCTGGCTGAGTAGTGTGTATGACCTTCTGATTTCCCCATCATCTGCTTTTGGGGGAAACGTCAAATTGTCTTGTTGGATTTCAACGGTTTCACTACTCGAGCTAGGTGGTATCAAGCATTCAACTTAGAGCCCACTCACACATCTGTGTATCATGTATCTATTCAGTTTTGTTTTTTTAAGCAGATGGAAGAAGTACCCATTATGTCAGTAGGGTGAATCCTCCTAAGCAGTTTACATGCTGACTAGAAGTGCACGGCCTCACTTAATGCAAGTACCTGTATATTGAGAGAGGAAGGACACAGTCTAGTAGGAATGTGGCCAGAAGTAGGTAAATTTCATAATTGATGTCAAATGACCGCCTGCTTCCAGCACCAGAGAATCCTCCCAGAGCTCAGTACACCCACTGTAAGCATTCACAAGTCTGCAGTCACATAGCCTAACTGCAGACTTGTAGCTTCAGGTTGGACAACCCCTTTAATACCATTTAACATTTTTAAGCACAATTTCAGGTGGATTACAAATGGAATCTGCTGGAAAAAAGAAAACACATTGTGATCACATAATGTTAAAGCAAACTTGTCACCAGGTTTGGCCGATATAAGATGTGGCCCCGCCTTTCTGTAATGCTGTAGAAAAGCCCCTGATCCAACCCGAAAGTTAAGAAAAATAAGATTGTACTCACCCAGGGGCGGTCCGGTCCGATGGGTGTAGCAGGTTCGGTGCCTCCCATCTTCATATGATCGCCACCCTCATAATTGCTTCATGGCTCGAGACCACCCCCCAAGTGAGTATAATAAAACCTGTTTTTATCTTTCAGGTCGCATCGGGGGCTTATCTGCAGCATTACAGAATGCTGTTTATCAGCCCTGAAAGGCAGTGGCCGCATCTTATATCTGCCAAACCTGGTGACAGATTCCCTTTAAGGGAACCTATCATGCCCCAAATGCTATTAATCTGCAGATATGGGGTTAATCTGTGGGTTAATAACGTTCTAAAGTCGTGGCGGCTGCACTGAAAGCACAGTTACCGGGAGGAAATTAACTTTACACCTCTCCGAGGGCTCTGGGTTTCAGTCATAGAGGAGCAGCCAGTGCGGCTGCTTCAGTTACTGCTCAGTACATAGTGAGCAGTGGCTATAACCACGCCCCGCCACTGGCTGACAGCCGGCTCTGTACTGATGCACTGCTGAGATGGCAGTCAGTGCTGGGGAGTGCTGATAGCCACCATTCACTATGCTCCGTGCAGTGACGAAAACCGCACCGGCCTCTAGGACTGAAAGCCAGAGGAATAAAGTTCATCTCCTCCCCATAGTCAAGCTTTCAGTGCAGGCGCTGGGCAGCTAAGAGCACTATTAGTCTACAGATTAGCTGTGGCGGTGTCTCCGGGCCATCCACCTCCTGTTTGGCTTCACGTCCAGCCGTGGTCTTCTTACTTCTGTGTGTAACCTGAAGAAGAACGCTGTCCGCTCTCCAGACACGATCATGAAATGGGACAGGGTCTGCTGCTCATATCCCTGTATTACCCAGTGCCCGCGCTCCCCAATGCCCACCGTGCTTCCCATTGCCTGTCCTCCCCACTGGTTACATTGTAAGAGTTTAGTCTGCCTTTTTCTCTTTTCAGACAATTGCTCTGCAAATAACATGTGGACATGTGAATAGTCCCATCCACAGCAGCAGGGTCCTGCTGTACACGTGAGTGGGGTCTCCCCTCTCTGCCATCTATAGTCACTGGGGGTCTCCTCTGTGCATATATAATACAGGGGCAGCCCACCATGTCTGACACAGCCTGATCCGGAGTTTTTAATGGGTTGTTTTACCAGTGTACTGCATGTATGACGTCACGACCACGGGCCATAATAGCTATGACGTGCTGCGCCACATCGCGGACCACGATCCGAAGCCTCGCCCCTGCGCAACAACTTCCCTGCAATCACATAGGGGTAATCGTACATAACGAGCATACACCAAGTACAGTACGTACTTTTACCGGGAAAGAAGAGTATGTAAAGTATGGCGCCCCCGGTCGCGCTGCCTTACCTCCTCGGTGGTCGCTTGATCCCTGGCTGCACGCGGCGTCCGCACCAACACCGCCTTCCACTATCAGCAACTCCACTTAGGGTACCGTCACATAGTGGCATTTTCATCGCTACGACAGCACGATTCGTGACGTTGCAGCGTCGTATGATTATCGCTCCAGCGTCGTAGACTGCGGTCACACGTTGCAATACACGGCGCTGGAGCGATCATTTCATGACGTATTTGCGATGTAGAAGCCTTTGGTTACTGTGCGCACATCGTATACAACCTGTGTCACACGATGCAATCATGCTGCCACAGCGGGACACTAGACGACGAAAGAAAGTTTCAAACGATCTGCTACGACGTACGATTCTCAGCGGGGATCCGGATCGCAGTAGCGTGTCAGACACTGCGATATCGTATTGATATCGCTGGAACGTCACGGATCATGCCATTGTAGCGATGAAAATGCCACTGTGTGACGGTACCCTAAGTGTGAGCCCAACTGCCGCCCCAGGCATGCTAGTAAACTAACACAAGACACTCAGCCAATCAACTACCAAGTGCAAATGTGTCTGACCAATGAGAGGTGTTATGCAAAACAGTACAGCAGAAACGTCAGTGGAGCTCCAATAGGAGACGGCGAAGGCTCTAGAAGGACCAATAATAGCTGTGATAGGCGTGGTTAGGTAACTGGTTAATACATCTGTGCAGTGATGTGGGCGAGTTTACGATAAGAGTGGGAGGGTTTGGTGCTGGCAGGCGCAGGACTAATGAGCAGTCAGTGATGTAAATATGAATGACACGTGGAGCCGACAGCGACCTGCGGTTGTCACGTGACTGCTGCCCATATGCCTGTGTGCCGCCGTGTGCAATTATATGGCCGCATACTATACAGGGCTGTGTGTGCAGTTATATGGCCGTATACTATACAGGCTGTGTGTGCAGTTATATGGCCGTATACTATACAGGCTGTGTGTACAGTTATATGGCTGTATACTATACAGGCTGTGTATACAGTTATATGGCCGTATACTATACAGGGCTGTGTGTGCAGTTATATGGCCATATACTATACAGGCTGTGTGTGCAGTTATATGGCCGTATACTATACAGGGCTGTGTGTGCAGTTATATGGCCGTATACTATACAGGGCTGTGTGTACAGTTATATGGCCGTATATTATACAGGCTGTGTGTACAGTTATATGGCTGTATACTATACAGGGCTGTGTGTGCAGTTATATGGCCGTATACTATACAGGCTGTGTGTGCAGTTATATGGCCGTATACTATACAGGGCTGTGTGTGCAGTTATATGGCTGTATACTATACAGGGCTGTGTGTACAGTTATATGGCCGTATACTATACAGGCTGTGTGTACAGTTATATGGCTGTATACTATACAGGGCTGTGTGTACAGTTATATGGCCGTATACTATACAGGGCTGTGTGTGCAGTTATATGGCCGTATACTATACAGGCTGTGTGTGCAGTTATATGGCCGTATACTATACAGGCTGTGTGTACAGTTATATGGCTGTATACTATACAGGCTGTGTATACAGTTATATGGCCGTATACTATACAGGGCTGTGTGTGCAGTTATATGGCCGTATACTATACAGGCTGTGTGTGCAGTTATATGGCCGTATACTATACAGGGCTGTGTGTGCAGTTATATGGCCGTATACTATACAGGGCTGTGTGTACAGTTATATGGCCGTATATTATACAGGCTGTGTGTACAGTTATATGGCCGTATACTATACAGGGCTGTGTGTGCAGTTATATGGCCGTATACTATACAGGCTGTGTGTGCAGTTATATGGCCGTATACTATACAGGGCTGTGTGTGCAGTTATATGGCCGTATACTATACAGGCTGTGTGTACAGTTATATGGCCGTATACTATACAGGCTGTGTGTACAGTTATATGGCCGTATACTATACAGGGCTGTGTGTGCAGTTATATGGCCGTATACTATACAGGGCTGTGTGTGCAGTTATATGGCCGTATACTATACAGGGCTGTGTGCAATTATATGGCCGTATACTATACAGGGCTGGGTATACAGTTATATGGCCGTATACTATACAGGCTGTGTGTACAGTTATATGGCCGTATACTATACAGGCTGTGTGTGCAGTTATATGGCTGTATACTATACAGGGCTGTGTGTGCAGTTATATGGCTGTATACTATACAGGGCTGTGTGTACAGTTATATGGCCGTATACTATACAGGCTGTGTGTACAGTTATATGGCCGTATACTATACAGGGCTGTGTGTACAGTTATATGGCAGTATACTATACAGGCTGTGTGTACAGTTATATGGCCGTATACTATACAGGCTGTGTGTACAGTTATATGGCCGTATACTATACAGGGCTGTGTGTGCAGTTATATGGCCGTATACTATACAGGGCTGTGTGTACCGTTATATGGCCGTATACTATACAGGCTGTGTGTACAGTTATATGGCTGTATACTATACAGGCTGTGTGTACAGTTATATGGCCGTATACTATACAGGCTGTGTGTGCAGTTATATGGCCGTATACTATACAGGCTGTGTGTACAGTTATATGGCCGTATACTATACAGGCTGTGTATACAGTTATATGGCCGTATACTATACAGGGCTGTGTGTGCAGTTATATGGCCGTATACTATACAGGGCTGTGTGTGCAGTTATATGGCCGTATACTATACAGGGCTGTGTGTACAGTTATATGGCCGTATATTATACAGGCTGTGTGTACAGTTATATGGCTGTATACTATACAGGGCTGTGTGTGCAGTTATATGGCCGTATACTATACAGGGCTGTGTGTGCAGTTATATGGCCGTATACTATACAGGCTGTGTGTACAGTTATATGGCCGTATACTATACAGGCTGTGTGTGCAGTTATATGGCCGTATACTATACAGGGCTGTGTGTGCAGTTATATGGCCGTATACTATACAGGGCTGTGTGTGCAGTTATATGGCCGTATACTATACAGGGCTGTGTGCAATTATATGGCCGTATACTATACAGGGCTGGGTATACAGTTATATGGCCGTATACTATACAGGCTGTGTGTACAGTTATATGGCCGTATACTATACAGGCTGTGTGTGCAGTTATATGGCTGTATACTATACAGGGCTGTGTGTGCAGTTATATGGCCGTATACTATACAGGGCTGTGTGTACAGTTATATGGCCGTATACTATACAGGCTGTGTGTACAGTTATATGGCCGTATACTATACAGGGCTGTGTGTACAGTTATATGGCTGTATACTATACAGGCTGTGTGTACAGTTATATGGCCGTATACTATACAGGCTGTGTGTGCAGTCATATGGCCGTATACTATACAGGGATGTGTGTACAGTTATATGGCCGTATACTATACAGGGCTGTGTGTACAGTTATATGGCCGTATACTATACAGGCTGTGTGTACAGTTATATGGCCGTATACTATACAGGCTGTGTGTACAGTTATATGGCCGTATACTATACAGGGCTGTGTGTGCAGTTACATGGCCGTATACTATACAGGGCTGTGTGTGCAGTTATATGGCCGTATACTATACAGGCTGTGTGTACAGTTATATGGCCGTATACTATACAGGCTGTGTGTACAGTTATATGGCCGTATACTATACAGGCTGTGTGTACAGTTATATGGCCGTATACTATACAGGGCTGTGTGTACAGTTATATGGCTGTATACTATACAGGCTGTGTGTACAGTTATATGGCCGTATACTATACAGGCTGTGTGTGCAGTCATATGGCCGTATACTATACAGGGCTGTGTGTACAGTTATATGGCCGTATACTACACAGGGCTGTGTGTACAGTTATATGGCTGTATACTATACAGGCTGTGTGTACAGTTATATGGCTGTATACTATACAGGGCTGTGTGTGTGTACAGTTATATGGCCGTATACTATACAGGGCTGTGTGTACAGTTATATGGTCGTATACTATACAGGCTGTGTGTCACGATTCACTCCGTGACTGTCAAGATCCCTTAGCCGCTGCCCACAATATGTCACGGACTGGGGTGACTTTAGACCAGCAGACGGCTATCACATGTGCAGGGGGGCTTATCCTAGTTATCCCTCCATTGCCACAATGTGATGAAAAGAACACACACAAGTTTATTTACCTCTTAGGTTACAGCAGGGGCTTATTTTAGGTATCCCACTGCTCTCCAATATACCATGAACTGCAGGGATTTGTGTATCCCGCTTACAGTTCCACTTAACACTTGCAGCTCTCTGGCGCCCCCCTTACTCTCAGGTCAGATTAGGTACTGCACTAGGGTAATTAGTCGCCAGAATGGCTGCCTGCTATGTACTGGCTATTGGGCAGGCTGCAGCGATGCAATAAATACTCCCGCTCAGGCAGGAACAATAATTATCAAGCCGCAGTCGCTGCAACCACCCAAAAGTCTGCACACGGTATCGCCGCCACCAGCTCCGAACAAACGGGTCCTAAGCAAACCCAAAACAGTAGCGTAATTCCCTTCAGAGGCAGGGTACGGTTTAGGGCAGGAAGAACGAACTAGTATTAAATATTATACCCCATAAATGATTTTTAGGCAGTGTTTATAAAAGTATTTTACAAAGATGTTACAAATGAGACAATTGCAAATATGTACAAGGTAATTATGAAAATAAAAGGATTAAAGGAAGAAAAGATAACACTTACAGTTGTTCAAAGCATTGCAGGCAACAGGTTAGGGGGGTTTCCATCTATCCCAGTGCATTAGCACTCGCAGTCAGGTCGCTTCAGGTAAAAACTCACAACTTCCCCCCCTGGAAGCCGGCCAGCAACTTTATAACCTACAGCCTGTGACCTCACAGAAAGGGCTGGTTTTTCCAACCCCTCCTACTTCTTCAGTATTACTCACTGGGCATTAAATATATCTGATGCCCGTAACTTCGCTACAGAACATAAAATAATCGCACCATACCCATCATTCATCTCGTAGTATCGTGGGCATTCCGAGGAGATCAAATATGTCCTATTTGTCACGCACACTGACAGAGAAATCCCTACCTCTGTACCAGATGGAGCTAGAAACCTGTGTTTCGAGTGAGGGGTAGATCCATCGAGGAAAAATAAGAATATATATTTTCGTGTCCATAACTTAAACGGTTTGCATAATATCTTCCAAAAACAGAACAAAGAACTTCCATGCGTTCTAGAAGTTTCTCTAACAGTTCCTGCTAACACAAATTTCCCTTGCAGCTATGCCAGTCGTAAATACCTTTCGTCAATAAAACTCCCCCACAAGGCAAGCTCTTCTACACCGACAGCTAGAAACACAGGGAAGGAAAGAGAACCAGAGAGAGGGGGGGTTTAGCCCCCGCATGCTAGCAAGAAAACTAACTTATGATATTTCATACCATATCGTGACACCTCCCCCTTTTGGCGTGCGCTACGGCGGCAGAACCTCTCGGTATGCCTCCATGCGCACCTCCGTGGGTTCAACCTGGCGGGAGAGTCCATCTGCATTCCCATGCTCTTTGCCCGCTTTGTGTTTAATGGTGAAGTCAAATTGCTGAAGGGCAAGGCTCCAGCGTAGCAACCTGCCATAGGTTCCACACATGGTGCTTAGCCAGCGCAGAGGGTTGTGGTCGGTCACCACGGTGAAGGTGCGACCGTACAAGTAGGGCTGCAAGCGCTGCAGGGCCCAGACTATGGCCAGGCACTCCTTCTCAATGGTGGAGTAGGCCACTTCCCTCGGCAAAAGTTTCCGGCTCAGGTACAACACGGGGTGCTCTTGGTCCTCCGAGTCAACCTGGCTGAGCACAGCACCAAGGCCAAACTCACTGGCGTCGGTCTGTACCAAGAACAGTCGACTGCTGTCGACTGCTTTCAACACAGGGGCGTTGCACAGTGCTGTTTTCAACGCCTGGAAGGCCCCCTCACAGCCATCGGTCCAGTTGACGATGTGGGGTAGCTTCTTCCTGGTGAGGTCCGTCAAAGGTTTTGCCAGGCTACTATAGTGCTGCACAAAGCGCCTATAGTACCCTGCAGTGCCCAGGAAGGACATCACATGTTTCTTGGTCCTGGGAGTGGGCCAGTTCACGATCACGCCCACTTTGTCAGGCTCTGGTTTTAGGGTGTTTCCGTCTACCCGGTGCCCCAGGTAGTGAACCTCCCTCATGCCCATCTGGCACTTTCCCGGCTTGATAGTCAGTCCTGCTCGGTGAATTCACCCGAGCACCTCCTCGAGATGCTGCAGGTGTTCATCCCAGGAGGGACTGAAGATGGCAATGTCATCTAAGTACGCCACGGCGTACTTCTCCAGTCCCTGAAGCAGGAGATTGATCATCCGCTGGAAAGTGGCAGGGGCATTCTTCATGCCGAAGGGCATGACCGTGGACTCGTACAGTCCAAAGGGCGTGATAAAGGCGGACTTCTCCTGCGCCTCGGGTGTTGTGAATTTGGATTCTGGGCTCCCCCGGTGGCTACTGGTGGAATTGAACTGGTGTCTTCATCTTCTCTGTTCACCTGTTCCCATCAAGATGTGGGAGTCGCTATATAACCTTGCTGCTCTGTTAGTTGCTTGCCGGTCAACAATGTTATCAGAAGCCTCTCTGTGCTTGTTCCTGCTCCTAGACAACTACTAGATAAGTTGGACTCTTGTCCATGTTTGTTTTTGCATTTTTGTTCCAGTTCACAGCTGTAGTTTCGTTACTGTGTCTGGAAAGCTCTTGTGAACAGGAATTGCCACTCTGGTGTTATGAGTTAATGCCAGAGTTTTAAAGTAATTTCTGGATGGTGTTTTGATAGGGTTTTCAGCTGACCATGAAAGTGTCCTTTCTGTCTTCTGCTATGTAGTAAGTGGACCTCAAATTTGCTAAACCTATTTTCATACTACGTTTGTTATTTCATCTTAATTCACCGCCAATACATGTGGGGGGCCTCTGTCTCCTTTCGGGGTATTTCTCTAGAGGTGAGCTAGGACTAATATTTTCCTCTGCTAGCATTATTTAGTCCTCCGGCTGGTGCTGGGCATCTAGAATCAACGTAGGCATGCTACCCGGCCACTGCTAGTTGTGCGTTAGGTTTAGTTCATGGTCAGCTCAGTTCCCATCTTCCAAGAGCTAGTTCCTATATATGCTGATGCTATGTTCTCTTGCCATTGAGAACATGACAGTTTGACCGGCCCACTAAAGGGTTAAAATCCTTGGCTGAGAAAGGAGAGAAATAAGAAGTCTGCTGAGATTTTTTTTTTTTTTTTTTCTCCTTCTAATCTTTGAATGGCTCTGTGTCCACCTGTTTGTAATGGATCTTCAGAGTGTAACTGCAGGTTTGAATAATCTCGCCACGAAGGTACAAAATTTGCAAGACTTTGTTTGTCATGCACCTGTATCTGAGCCGAGAATTCCTTTGCCGGAATTTTTCTCGGGGAATAGATCTGGGTTTCAGAATTTTCGAAATAATTGCAAATTATTTTTGTCCCTGAAATTTCGCTCTGCCGGAGACCCTGCACAGCAGGTCAGGATTGTGATTTCCTTGCTCCGGGGCGACCCTCAAGACTGGGCTTTTTCATTGACACCAGGGGATCCTGCATTGCTCAATGTGGATGCGTTTTTTCTGGCCTTGGGGTTGCTTTATGACGAACCTCATTTGGAGCTTCAGGCAGAAAAAACTTTGATGTCCCTATCTCAGGGGCAAGATGAAGCGGAAATTTACTGCCAAAGATTCCGTAAATGGTCTGTGCTTACTCAGTGGAATGAGTGCGCCCTGGCGGCGACTTTCAGAGAGGGTCTCTCTGATGCCATTAAGGATGTTATGGTGGGGTTCCCTGTGCCTGCGGGTCTGAATGAGTCCATGACAATGGCTATTCAGATCGATAGGCGTTTGCGGGAGCGCAAACCAGTGCACCATCTGGCGGTGTCCACTGAGAAGTCGCCAGAGAGTATGCAGTGTGATAGAATTCTGTCCCGAAGCGAGCGGCAGAATTTTAGACGGAAAAATGGGTTGTGTTTCTATTGTGGTGATTCTACTCATGTTATATCAGCATGCTCTAAGCGCACTAAAAAGCTTGATAAATCTGTTTCCATTTGCACCTTACCGTCTAAGTTTATTCTATCTGTGACCCTGATTTGCTCTTTGTCATCTATTACCACGGACGCCTATGTCGACTCTGGCGCCGCTTTGAGTCTTATGGATTGGTCCTTTGCCAAACGCTGTGGGTATGATTTAGAGCCTTTGGAGACTCCTATTCCTCTGAAGGGGATTGACTCCACCCCATTGGCTAATAATAAACCACAATACTGGACACAAGTAACTATGCGTATTAATCCGGATCACCAGGAGATTATTCGCTTTCTGGTGCTGTATAATCTACATGATGATTTGGTGCTAGGATTGCCTTGGCTGCAATCTCACAACCCAGTCCTCGACTGGAGAGCTATGTCTGTGTTGAGCTGGGGATGTAAGGGGGCTCATGGGGATGTACCTGTGGTTTCCATTTCATCATCTATTCCCTCTGAAATTCCTGAGTTCCTGTCTGACTATCGTGACGTCTTTGAAGAATCCAAGCTTGGTTCGTTACCTCCGCACCGAGAGTGCGATTGTGCCATAGATTTAATCCCGGGTAGTAAATACCCAAAGGGTCGTTTGTTTAATCTGTCTGTGCCTGAACATGCTGCTATGCGAGAATATATAAAGGAGTCCTTGGAAAAGGGACATATTCGTCCATCGTCATCTCCCTTAGGAGCCGGTTTTTTCTTTGTGTCAAAAAAAGACGGCTCTTTGAGACCATGTATCGATTATCGGCTTTTGAACAAAATCACTGTTAAATATCAATACCCATTGCCGTTGCTGACTGATTTGTTTGCTCGCATAAAGGGGGCCAAGTGGTTCTCTAAGATTGACCTTCGTGGGGCGTATAATTTGGTGCGAATCAGGCAGGGGGATGAGTGGAAAACCGCATTTAATACGCCCGAGGGCCACTTTGAGTATTTAGTGATGCCTTTTGGTCTTTCAAATGCTCCGTCAGTTTTCCAGTCCTTTATGCATGATATTTTTCGCGATTATTTGGATAAATTTATGATTGTGTATCTGGATGATATTCTGATTTTTTCGGATGACTGGGACTCTCATGTCCAGCAAGTCAGGAGGGTTTTCCAGGTTTTGCGGTCTAATTCTTTGTGTGTGAAGGGTTCTAAGTGTGTTTTTGGGGTACAGAGGATTTCCTTTTTGGGATATATTTTTTCTCCCTCTTCCATTGAAATGGATCCTGTCAAGGTTCAAGCTATTTGTGATTGGACGCAGCCCTCTTCTCTTAAGAATCTTCAGAAATTTTTGGGCTTTGCTAACTTTTATCGTCGATTTATTGCTGGTTTTTCGGATATTGCTAAGCCATTGACCGATTTAACTAAGAAGGGTGCTGATGTTGCTGATTGGTCCCCTGATGCTGTGGAGGCCTTTCGGGAGCTTAAGCGCCGTTTTTCCTCTGCCCCTGTGTTGCGTCAGCCTGATGTTGCTCTACCTTTTCAGGTTGAGGTCGACGCTTCTGAGATCGGAGCTGGGGCAGTGTTGTCGCAGAAAAGTTCTGACTGCTCCGTGATGAGGCCTTGTGCCTTCTTTTCCCGTAAATTTTCGCCCGCTGAGCGGAATTATGATGTTGGGAATCGGGAGCTTTTGGCCATGAAGTGGGCTTTTGAGGAGTGGCGCCATTGGCTTGAGGGGGCCAGACATCAGGTGGTGGTATTGACTGACCACAAAAATTTGATTTATCTTGAGACCGCCAGGCGCCTGAATCCTAGACAGGCGCGCTGGTCATTATTTTTCTCTCGGTTTAATTTTGTGGTGTCATACCTACCGGGTTCTAAGAATGTTAAGGCGGATGCCCTTTCTAGGAGTTTTGAGCCTGACTCGCCTGGTAACTCTGAGCCCACAGGTATCCTTAAGGATGGAGTGGTATTGTCAGCCGTTTCTCCAGACCTGCGGCGGGCCTTGCAGGAGTTTCAGGCGGATAGACCGGATCGTTGCCCACCTGATAAACTGTTTGTTCCTGATGATTGGACCAGTAGAGTCATCTCTGAGGTTCATTCTTCTGCGTTGGCAGGTCATCCTGGCATTTTTGGTACCAGGGATTTGGTGGCAAGGTCCTTCTGGTGGCCTTCCCTGTCACGAGATGTGCGAGGCTTTGTGCAGTCTTGTGACGTTTGTGCTCGGGCCAAGCCTTGTTGTTCTCGGGCTAGTGGATTATTGTTGCCCTTGCCTATTCCTAAGAGGCCTTGGACGCACATCTCGATGGATTTTATTTCAGATCTGCCTGTTTCTCAGAAGATGTCTGTCATCTGGGTGGTGTGTGACCGTTTCTCTAAGATGGTCCATTTGGTTCCTCTGCCCAAGTTGCCTTCTTCTTCCGAGTTGGTTCCTCTGTTTTTTCAAAATGTTGTTCGTTTGCATGGTATTCCTGAGAATATCATTTCTGACAGAGGGACCCAATTCGTGTCTAGATTTTGGCGGGCATTCTGTGCTAGGATGGGCATAGATTTATCTTTTTCGTCCGCTTTCCATCCTCAGACGAATGGCCAGACCGAGCGGACTAATCAGACCCTGGAGACATATCTGAGGTGTTTTGTGTCTGCTGACCAGGATGATTGGGTTGCTTTTTTGCCATTGGCAGAGTTCGCTCTCAATAATCGGGCCAGCTCTGCCACTTTGGTGTCCCCGTTTTTCTGTAATTCGGGGTTTCATCCTCGATTTTCCTCTGGTCAGGTGGAATCTTCGGATTGTCCTGGAGTGGATGCTGTGGTGGAGAGATTGCATCAGATCTGGGGGCAGGTGGTGGACAATTTGAGGTTGTCCCAGGAGAAGACTCAGCTTTTTGCCAACCGCCACCGTCGTGTTGGTCCTCGGCTTTGTGTTGGGGATTTGGTGTGGTTGTCTTCTCGTTTTGTCCCTATGAGGGTCTCTTCTCCTAAGTTTAAGCCTCGGTTCATCGGCCCGTATAAGATATTGGAGATTCTTAACCCTGTTTCCTTCCGTTTGGACCTCCCTGCATCCTTTTCTATTCATAACGTTTTTCATCGGTCATTATTGCGCAGGTATGAGGTACCGGTTGTGCCTTCCATTGAGCCTCCTGCTCCGGTGTTGGTTGAGGGTGAGTTGGAGTACGTTGTGGAGAAAATCTTAGACTCTCGTGTTTCCAGACGGAGACTCCAGTATCTGGTCAAGTGGAAGGGATACGGCCAGGAGGATAATTCTTGGGTGAATGCATCTGATGTTCATGCCTCTGATTTGGTTCGTGCCTTTCATAGGGCCCATCCTGATCGCCCTGGTGGTTCTGGTGAGGGTTCGGTGCCCCCTCCTTGAGGGGGGGGTACTGTTGTGAATTTGGATTCTGGGCTCCCCCGGTGGCTACTGGTGGAATTGAACTGGTGTCTTCATCTTCTCTGTTCACCTGTTCCCATCAAGATGTGGGAGTCGCTATATAACCTTGCTGCTCTGTTAGTTGCTTGCCGGTCAACAATGTTATCAGAAGCCTCTCTGTGCTTGTTCCTGCTCCTAGACAACTACTAGATAAGTTGGACTCTTGTCCATGTTTGTTTTTGCATTTTTGTTCCAGTTCACAGCTGTAGTTTCGTTACTGTGTCTGGAAAGCTCTTGTGAACAGGAATTGCCACTCTGGTGTTATGAGTTAATGCCAGAGTTTTAAAGTAATTTCTGGATGGTGTTTTGATAGGGTTTTCAGCTGACCATGAAAGTGTCCTTTCTGTCTTCTGCTATGTAGTAAGTGGACCTCAAATTTGCTAAACCTATTTTCATACTACGTTTGTTATTTCATCTTAATTCACCGCCAATACATGTGGGGGGCCTCTGTCTCCTTTCGGGGTATTTCTCTAGAGGTGAGCTAGGACTAATATTTTCCTCTGCTAGCATTATTTAGTCCTCCGGCTGGTGCTGGGCATCTAGAATCAACGTAGGCATGCTACCCGGCCACTGCTAGTTGTGCGTTAGGTTTAGTTCATGGTCAGCTCAGTTCCCATCTTCCAAGAGCTAGTTCCTATATATGCTGATGCTATGTTCTCTTGCCATTGAGAACATGACACTCGGGGCTCAGGGGAATCTGCCAGTATCCGCGACTCAGATCCAATATTGTCAGCTATTTTGCGCCCGCTAACTTCTCAAGCAGCTCTTCGATGCGCGGCATTGGGTGCGCGTCAGAGGCTGTAATGGCGTTGAGCCCCCTGTAGTCCACGCAGAACCGGGTGGTCCGGTCCTTCTTTGGCACGAGAACTACAGGTGAGGCCCACGCGCTCTTTGACCGTCGAATCACCCCCAGCTGTAACATCTCATCGATCTCCTGGCGCATAATCTGCTGCACCTGGTCAGAGATTCGATAGGGTGTTCGCCGTAGTGGGGCGTGATTCCCGGTGTCCACCTCGTGGACGGCTAACTCAGTCCTTCCAGGACGGTTGGAGAACACGACCCGGAAGGGTTCCAGCATGGTTTGCAACTGCAAACGCTGTGGTTCATCTAGCGAGGCGCTTACCTCCACGTCCTCAATGGACCCACGGGCCTTGGCTTGGGCCAGCATGTCCAGGAGGGTGTCTTCCTCCCCTTCTTCGGGTGCGCTGCAGACCGGTAGGACGAAAGGTTCACGTTCGTGATGAGCCTTCATCATGTTGACGTGAAAGGCCTTTCGCCTACCCCGAGTGTGGTCAAGCGTGACCACGTAGGTGACTGGGTTGAGCTGTTGGTGGACGACGTACGGGCCCTCCCAGGCTGCCTGAAGCTTATCTGTTGGTACAGGAACCAGCACCCACACCTTTTGACCCACGTGGTAGGTCCGCTCCCGGGCGTTCTGGTCGTACCAGTGCTTCTGATCAGCCTGAGCCTGCGTCATGTTGTCATGCACCAACTGCGTCAAGGTCTGCATCTTGTCACGGAAGCGCATGACATACTCCACTATGGACACTTCGGAAGGGTTCGGCTCCTCTTCCCAGGATTCTCTTACCAACCCAAGGGGTCCCCGGACTCGCCTGCCGTACAGGAGCTCGAAGGGGGAGAACCCTGTCGAGGCCTGCAGAACCTCTCGGTAAGCGAATAGCAGGTGTGGGAGGTACCGCTCCCAGTCGCGCCCTTGTGTCTCAACCAGCATGCGTAGCATCTGTTTGAGGGTACCATTGAAGCGTTCACACAAGCCATTGGTCTGTGGGTGATACGCACTCGATACCAGGTGCTTCACCTGCATTTTCTTACAGAGAGCCTCCATTAGGTGAGACATAAATTGGGTCCCTCGATCAGTAAGCATTTCCCTGGGAAATCCTACACGTGAAAAGATGGCCAACAGGGCATCCGCCACCTTATCTGCCCTAGTTGACGACAGAGCTACTGCCTCTGGGTACCGGGTAGCGTAGTCTACCACAGTAAGAATATATTGCTTTCCAGAGCTGCTGGAGACGGCCAGCGGGCCCACAATGTCCACCGCGATCCTCTGGAAAGGCTCCTCTATCACTGGCAAAGGGATCAGGGGAGCCTTAAGAGCAGGCCCCGCCTTCCCCACTCTTTGACAGGTGACACAGGAGCGGCAGTAGTTTGACACATCTGTCCCCATATTAGGCCAATAGAAGTGTTGAGACAGCCGGGCCTTAGTTTTGCTGATCCCCAAGTGTCCAGCTAGCGGGATCTCATGGGCAATCCGCAGCAACTCACCCCGGAATTGCTGCGGGACGACCAGCTGTCTTTCCCTCAACCACTCCTTTTGTGATTCTCCAGGTACTGTCTCCCGGTACAACCTTCCTCCTTCCCAGAACACCTTCTCCTTATCAGTCTCGGAGAAGCGCGTCCCGGCGAGTTGTCTCAAACTCTCTAGGCTCGCATCTGTGTGCAGAGCAGCCTGAAACTCCTGGCTAGGGGAAGCCAGAAGTGACGTCAGGGTCCCTTCCCCACGGGAACCCTCTGGGACCTGCTCTGGGTCCACCTCTGGTTCAGTCATACTGATGACTGAGGAGGGTCCGGGAGGCAAACAGTTATCTGCGTTCCGGGCACTCTGATTGCGGGTGACAGCAGCTACGTAGGCTGTCTCCCCGGGGATTTCTACAGACCCATCAGCTGATGCTGCTATGGGCTCTACCTCCCCATCCACCCCCGTTACCTCAGGAGCATTGCTACTTATGGGCCAGTTACCTTCCTCGGTGGCACTGGTCAATTGCATGGCATCACCTTCCTCACGGTTCCCATGTATCTCCCCATTTCTTGTAGCACCGACACTTGCCCCTGCTAGGGGTTCCTCAGCCGTCTCACTCCGCAGAGTGACGTGGCTGAGCACTCTTGTACCTACGGACACATCAACTTTCATAGAAACATCATTATCAGATACAGTTGGCACAGGTACAACATTTCCACCATCAATCCTAGGGAAAAAATGGTTATCAGATGCAACATTATAAGATAAAGCATGGTCAGGTAACACATGCGATTTCCCATCATCATCATCATCAGGGTTAGCTTTACCCTCATTAGTACATTGGGGAGGAGGATCATCCACGAAGTGTGCAACCAACCTCCCCAAATCAGTCCCCAACAAAACATCAGTGGGCAAATTATCAGACAGCCCCACTTCCTTCACCCCGCTCCCGGCACCCCAATCAATAAAAACCCGGGCCATCGGTAAGGGACAGCTGATGCCCCCAATCCCAGTGACAGTTAGGGTTTTCCCCGGAATGATTTCTTCAGGGGCCGCCAGTTCGGGTCGGATGAGGGTTCGTTCAGCCCCGGTGTCCTTGAGGCCTGTAGCAACACGACCTCCCACAGTGACAGGCTGTACGTTGTCACACACCCTCCCAACCACACCACCCACCAAAAGAACTGCTGCATTAGGCCCTGAGGCCTTGGATGAGGGGTTCTTCTGCTTGGCTGGACATTGGGGACTGAGGTGACCGATCTGCCTGCAGTGGTAACACTGGCGAAGTTCGGTGGTAGGTCTGGTGCTGTTGGCCACGGGAACAGGACCTCTGGTAGGTTGGCTGGCAGGGGTACTGGCATTGGCTGCAGGCTTACCCCCTCTCCAGCTGGTGGTGACTGGCTTCCGCACTTCCGATCTACGGTTGGCCTCATAGGCATCGGCAATCTGCGCTGCTTTCGTCACGTCTTTGGGTTCTCTGTCCATCACGAACTGTCGCACCTCAGTTGGGCAAAGACGGAAGAACTGGTCTTTGATCATCAGGTCTTGCAGCTGTGCAAAGGTGGTCACTGACAGTCCTTGGGTCCACTGGTCAAAGTGGATCCCCAGTCCATGCACCACATCACTGTAACTGTCGTGTGGGCCACGTTGGAGGGTGTGTAAGCTGGTACTTGGCTATCAGAGCCTGCTTGATGGCCTCATAGTCACCATCTTGTTCTTGAGGGAGGGCAGCAAACGCCTCCAGAGCTTTACCTCTCAGTCCTGGTGTCAGGTATCGTGCCCATTCTTGGGTAGGCAGCTGGTACTGTCTGCAGGCTTTCTCAAAGGCCCGCAGAAAAGTGTCCAAGTCCCCATCCTTTTCCATAACAGGGAAGTGATCAGGCCGGGGCTTCGGCATCTGAGCGCTGCTGGGCTCACGGCTGGACTGGGATGACCCCTGCATTTGCAGTCGGGCCATCTGCAGCTGGTACTCCCGCTGCGCTTGGGCCTCTCGCTCGGCTCGCTGGGCCTGGACCTCTTGCTCGGCTCTCTCAGCCTCCCGCTCGGCTCGGAAACGTGTCCAAGTCCCCATCCTTTTCCATAACAGGAAAGTGGTCGGGCCGGGGCTTCGGTATCTGAGTGCTGCTGGGCTCATGGCTGTGGGCAGTGTAAAGCATCCCCCCCTGCCGGAGCATCTCCCGTTCATGTTCTCGCTGGGCTTGGTGCTCGGCTCTCTCAGCCTCCCGCTCGGCTCGCTGAGCCTGGGCCTCTCGCTCGGCTCTCTCAGCCTCCCGCTCGGCTCGCTGGTATTGCTGGATCAGCTGCAGACGTCTTTCTAGGTCATCTGCGGAGCCTTGTTGCAGAGCCAGCTGCAGGAGGAGGTCTGCGCCCCCTTGGTTGCCAGTAGGGCCCGTATTAAGTGGTTGGACCTCTGCTGCAGCACCATGTTCGCTTGTGCCGGCTTCTGCGGCCTCTGGGCTCTGTGGCCTGGCTTGGTCTGCTTCAAATTGCACCAGTTCAGCGACCATTTGAGCCTTGGTTTTGTTTGTACAGTCAATCTGCTGTGACATGCACAAGGCCATGAGAGTGTCCTTGGACTGCTTCTTATAAAAGGTTTCTCCCAGCACAACCATGGTTGCCAAATAAAAGATAGGATAGAAAAACGAAGAAAAAGGGCGGGGATAATTACCAGTACACAATTGTCTCACAACTAATAAACACTGAGTTCGTTCTCCAAACTTATTTGCGCAGAGTTCTCGCAAGAACTTTCTGCAAGTTTTTAGTGAGAGGAATGATTGCTCAAACCAAATCACTAATGCTCTAATATCCCACCGCCTTGCCACCAATATGTCACGATTCACTCCGTGACTGTCAAGATCCCTTAGCCGCTGCCCACAATATGTCACGGACTGGGGTGACTTTAGACCAGCGGACGGCTATCACATGTGCAGGGGGGCTTATCCTAGTTATCCCTCCACTGCCACAATGTGATGAAAAGAACACACACAAGTTTATTTACCTCTTAGGTTACAGCAGGGGCTTATTTTAGGTATCCCACTGCTCTCCAATATACCATGAACTGCAGGGATTTGTGTATCCCGCTTACAGTTCCACTTAACACTTGCAGCTCTCTGGCGCCCCCCTTACTCTCAGGTCAGATTAGGTACTGCACTAGGGTAATTAGTCGCCAGAATGGCTGCCTGCTATGTACTGGCTATTGGGCAGGCTGCAGCGATGCAATAAATACTCCCGCTCAGGCAGGAACAATAATTATCAAGCCGCAGTCGCTGCAACCACCCAAAAGTCTGCACACGGTATCGCCGCCACCAGCTCCGAACAAACGGGTCCGAAGCAAACCCAAAACAGTAGCGTAATTCCCTTCAGAGGCAGGGTACGGTTTAGGGCAGGAAGAACGAACTAGTATTAAATATTATACCCCATAAATGATTTTTAGGCAGTGTTTATAAAAGTATTTTACAAAGATGTTACAAATGAGACAATTGCAAATATGTACAAGGTAATTATGAAAATAAAAGGATTAAAGGAAGAAAAGATAACACTTACAGTTGTTCAAAGCATTGCAGGCAACAGGTTATGGGGGTTTCCATCTATCCCAGTGCATTAGCACTCGCAGTCAGGTTGCTTCAGGTAAAAACTCACAACTTCCCCCCCTGGAAGCCGGCCAGCAACTTTATAACCTACAGCCTGTGACCTCACAGAAAGGGCTGGTTTTTCCAACCCCTCCTACTTCTTCAGTATTACTCACTGGGCATTAAATATATCTGATGCCCGTAACTTCGCAACAGAACATAAAATAATCGCACCATACCCATCATTCATCTCGTAGTATCGTGGGCATTCCGAGGAGATCAAATATGTCCTATTTGTCACGCACACTGACAGAGAAATCCCTACCTCTGTACCAGATGGAGCTAGAAACCTGTGTTTCGAGTGAGGGGTAGATCCATCGAGGAAAAATAAGAATATATATTTTCGTGTCCATAACTTAAACGGTTTGCATAATATCTTCCAAAAACAGAACAAAGAACTTCCATGCGTTCTAGAAGTTTCTCTAACAGTTCCTGCTAACACAAATTTCCCTTGCAGCTATGCCAGTCGTAAATACCTTTCGTCAATAAAACTCCCCCACAAGGCAAGCTCTTCTACACCGACAGCTAGAAACACAGGGAAGGAAAGAGAACCAGAGAGAGGGGGGGTTTAGCCCCCGCATGCTAGCAAGAAAACTAACTTATGATATTTCATACCATATCGTGACACCTCCCCCTTTTGGCGTGCGCTACGGCGGCAGAACCTCTCGGTATGCCTCCATGCGCACCTCCGTGGGTTCAACCTGGCGGGAGAGTCCATCTGCATTCCCATGCTCTTTGCCCGCTTTGTGTTTAATGGTGAAGTCAAATTGCTGAAGGGCAAGGCTCCAGCGTAGCAACCTGCCATAGGTTCCACACATGGTGCTTAGCCAGCGCAGAGGGTTGTGGTCGGTCACCACGGTGAAGGTGCGACCGTACAAGTAGGGCTGCAAGCGCTGCAGGGCCCAGACTATGGCCAGGCACTCCTTCTCAATGGTGGAGTAGGCCACTTCCCTCGGCAAAAGTTTCCGGCTCAGGTACAACACGGGGTGCTCTTGGTCCTCCGAGTCAACCTGGCTGAGCACAGCACCAAGGCCAAACTCACTGGCGTCGGTCTGTACCAAGAACAGTCGACTGCTGTCGACTGCTTTCAACACAGGGGCGTTGCACAGTGCTGTTTTCAACGCCTGGAAGGCCCCCTCACAGCCATCGGTCCAGTTGACGATGTGGGGTAGCTTCTTCCTGGTGAGGTCCGTCAAAGGTTTTGCCAGGCTACTATAGTGCTGCACGAAGCGCCTATAGTACCCTGCAGTGCCCAGGAAGGACATCACATGTTTCTTGGTCCTGGGAGTGGGCCAGTTCACGATCACGCCCACTTTGTCAGGCTCTGGTTTTAGGGTGTTTCCGTCTACCCGGTGCCCCAGGTAGTGAACCTCCCTCATGCCCATCTGGCACTTTCCCGGCTTGATAGTCAGTCCTGCTCGGTGAATTCACCCGAGCACCTCCTCGAGATGCTGCAGGTGTTCATCCCAGGAGGGACTGAAGATGGCAATGTCATCTAAGTACGCCACGGCGTACTTCTCCAGTCCCTGAAGCAGGAGATTGATCATCCGCTGGAAAGTGGCAGGGGCATTCTTCATGCCGAAGGGCATGACCGTGGACTCGTACAGTCCAAAGGGCGTGATAAAGGCGGACTTCTCCTGCGCCTCGGGGCTCAGGGGAATCTGCCAGTATCCGCGACTCAGATCCATTATTGTCAGGTATTTTGCGCCCGCTAACTTCTCAAGCAGCTCTTCGATGCGCGGCATTGGGTGCGCGTCAGAGGCTGTAATGGCGTTGAGCCCCCTGTAGTCCACGCAGAACCGGGTGGTCCGGTCCTTCTTTGGCACGAGAACTACAGGTGAGGCCCACGCGCTCTTTGACCGTCGAATCACCCCCAGCTGTAACATCTCATCGATCTCCTGGCGCATAATCTGCTGCACCTGGTCAGAGATTCGATAGGGTGTTCGCCGTAGTGGGGCGTGATTCCCGGTGTCCACCTCGTGGACGGCTAACTCAGTCCTTCCAGGCCGGTTGGAGAACACGACCCGGAAGGGTTCCAGCATGGTTTGCAACTGCAAACGCTGTGGTTCATCTAGCGAGGCGCTTACCTCCACGTCCTCAATGGACCCACGGGCCTTGGCTTGGGCCAGCATGTCCAGGAGGGTGTCTTCCTCCCCTTCTTCGGGTGCGCTGCAGACCGGTAGGACGAAAGGTTCACGTTCGTGATGAGCCTTCATCATGTTGACGTGAAAGGCCTTTCACCTACCCCGAGTGTGGTCAAGCGTGACCACGTAGGTGACTGGGTTGAGCTGTTGGTGGACGACGTACGGGCCCTCCCAGGCTGCCTGAAGCTTATCTGTTGGTACAGGAACCAGCACCCACACCTTTTGACCCACGTGGTAGGTCCGCTCCCGGGCGTTCTGGTCGTACCAGTGCTTCTGATCAGCCTGAGCCTGCGTCATGTTGTCATGCACCAACTGCGTCAAGGTCTGCATCTTGTCACGGAAGCGCATGACATACTCCACTATGGACACTTCGGAAGGGTTCGGCTCCTCTTCCCAGGATTCTCTTACCAACCCAAGGGGTCCCCGGACTCGCCTGCCGTACAGGAGCTCGAAGGGGGAGAACCCTGTCGAGGCCTGCGGAACCTCTCGGTAAGCGAATAGCAGGTGTGGGAGGTACCGCTCCCAGTCGCGCCCTTGTGTCTCAACCAGCATGCGTAGCATCTGTTTGAGGGTACCATTGAAGCGTTCACACAAGCCATTGGTCTGTGGGTGATACGCACTCGATACCAGGTGCTTCACCTGCATTTTCTTACAGAGAGCCTCCATTAGGTGAGACATAAATTGGGTCCCTCGATCAGTAAGCATTTCCCTGGGAAATCCTACACGTGAAAAGATGGACAACAGGGCATCCGCCACCTTATCTGCCCTAGTTGACGACAGAGCTACTGCCTCTGGGTACCGGGTAGCGTAGTCTACCACAGTAAGAATATATTGCTTTCCAGAGCTGCTGGAGACGGCCAGCGGGCCCACAATGTCCACCGCGATCCTCTGGAAAGGCTCCTCTATCACTGGCAAAGGGATCAGGGGAGCCTTAAGAGCAGGCCCCGCCTTCCCCACTCTTTGACAGGTGACACAGGAGCGGCAGTAGTTTGACACATCTGTCCCCATATTAGGCCAATAGAAGTGTTGAGACAGCCGGGCCTTAGTTTTGCTGATCCCCAAGTGTCCAGCTAGCGGGATCTCATGGGCAATCCGCAGCAACTCACCCCGGAATTGCTGCGGGACGACCAGCTGTCTTTCCCTCAACCACTCCTTTTGTGATTCTCCGGGTACTGTCTCCCGGTACAACCTTCCTCCTTCCCAGAACACCTTCTCCTTATCAGTCTCGGAGAAGCGCGTCCCGGCGAGTTGTCTCAAACTCTCTAGGCTCGCATCTGTGTGCAGAGCAGCCTGAAACTCCTGGCTAGGGGAAGCCAGAAGTGACGTCAGGGTCCCTTCCCCACGGGAACCCTCTGGGACCTGCTCTGGGTCCACCTCTGGTTCAGTCATACTGATGACTGAGGAGGGTCCGGGAGGCAAACAGTTATCTGCGTTCCGGGCACTCTGATTGCGGGTGACAGCAGCTACGTAGGCTGTCTCCCCGGGGATTTCTACAGACCCATCAGCTGATGCTGCTATGGGCTCTACCTCCCCATCCACCCCCGTTACCTCAGGAGCATTGCTACTTATGGGCCAGTTACCTTCCTCGGTGGCACTGGTCAATTGCATGGCATCACCTTCCTCACGGTTCCCATGTATCTCCCCATTTCTTGTAGCACCGACACTTGCCCCTGCTAGGGGTTCCTCAGCCGTCTCACTCCGCAGAGTGACGTGGCTGAGCACTCTTGTACCTACGGACACATCAACTTTCATAGAAACATCATTATCAGATACAGTTGGCACAGGTACAACATTTCCACCATCAATCCTAGGGAAAAAATGGTTATCAGATGCAACATTATAAGATAAAGCATGGTCAGGTAACACATGCGATTTCCCATCATCATCATCATCAGGGTTAGCTTTACCCTCATTAGTACATTGGGGAGGAGGATCATCCACGAAGTGTGCAACCAACCTCCCCAAATCAGTCCCCAACAAAACATCAGTGGGCAAATTATCAGACAGCCCCACTTCCTTCACCCCGCTCCCGGCACCCCAATCAATAAAAACCCGGGCCATCGGTAAGGGACAGCTGATGCCCCCAATCCCAGTGACAGTTAGGGTTTTCCCCGGAATGATTTCTTCAGGGGCCGCCAGTTCGGGTCGGATGAGGGTTCGTTCAGCCCCGGTGTCCTTGAGGCCTGTAGCAACACGACCTCCCACAGTGACAGGCTGTACGTTGTCACACACCCTCCCAACCACACCACCCACCAAAAGAACTGCTGCATTAGGCCCTGAGGCCTTGGATGAGGGGTTCTTCTGCTTGGCTGGACATTGGGGACTGAGGTGACCGATCTGCCTGCAGTGGTAACACTGGCGAAGTTCGGTGGTAGGTCTGGTGCTGTTGGCCACGGGAACAGGACCTCTGGTAGGTTGGCTGGCAGGGGTACTGGCATTGGCTGCAGGCTTACCCCCTCTCCAGCTGGTGGTGACTGGCTTCCGCACTTCCGATCTACGGTTGGCCTCATAGGCATCGGCAATCTGCGCTGCTTTCGTCACGTCTTTGGGTTCTCTGTCCATCACGAACTGTCGCACCTCAGTTGGGCAAAGACGGAAGAACTGGTCTTTGATCATCAGGTCTTGCAGCTGTGCAAAGGTGGTCACTGACAGTCCTTGGGTCCACTGGTCAAAGTGGATCCCCAGTCCATGCACCACATCACTGTAACTGTCGTGTGGGCCACGTTGGAGGGTGTGTAAGCTGGTACTTGGCTATCAGAGCCTGCTTGATGGCCTCATAGTCACCATCTTGTTCTTGAGGGAGGGCAGCAAACGCCTCCAGAGCTTTACCTCTCAGCCCTGGTGTCAGGTATCGTGCCCATTCTTGGGTAGGCAGCTGGTACTGTCTGCAGGCTTTCTCAAAGGCCCGCAGAAAAGTGTCCAAGTCCCCATCCTTTTCCATAACAGGGAAGTGATCAGGCCGGGGCTTCGGCATCTGAGCGCTGCTGGGCTCACGGCTGGACTGGGATGACCCCTGCATTTGCAGTCGGGCCATCTGCAGCTGGTACTCCCGCTGCGCTTGGGCCTCTCGCTCGGCTCGCTGGGCCTGGACCTCTTGCTCGGCTCTCTCAGCCTCCCGCTCGGCTCGGAAACGTGTCCAAGTCCCCATCCTTTTCCATAACAGGAAAGTGGTCGGGCCGGGGCTTCGGTATCTGAGTGCTGCTGGGCTCATGGCTGTGGGCAGTGTAAAGCATCCCCCCCTGCCGGAGCATCTCCCGTTCATGTTCTCGCTGGGCTTGGTGCTCGGCTCTCTCAGCCTCCCGCTCGGCTCGCTGAGCCTGGGCCTCTCGCTCGGCTCTCTCAGCCTCCCGCTCGGCTCGCTGGTATTGCTGGATCAGCTGCAGACGTCTTTCTAGGTCATCTGCGGAGCCTTGTTGCAGAGCCAGCTGCAGGAGGAGGTCTGCGCCCCCTTGGTTGCCAGTAGGGCCCGTATTAAGTGGTTGGACCTCTGCTGCAGCACCATGTTCGCTTGTGCCGGCTTCTGCGGCCTCTGGGCTCTGTGGCCTGGCTTGGTCTGCTTCAAATTGCACCAGTTCAGCGACCATTTGAGCCTTGGTTTTGTTTGTACAGTCAATCTGCTGTGACATGCACAAGGCCATGAGAGTGTCCTTGGACTGCTTCTTATAAAAGGTTTCTCCCAGCACAACCATGGTTGCCAAATAAAAGATAGGATAGAAAAACGAAGAAAAAGGGCGGGGATAATTACCAGTACACAATTGTCTCACAACTAATAAACACTGAGTTCGTTCTCCAAACTTATTTGCGCAGAGTTCTCGCAAGAACTTTCTGCAAGTTTTTAGTGAGAGGAATGATTGCTCAAACCAAATCACTAATGCTCTAATATCCCACCGCCTTGCCACCAATATGTCACGATTCACTCCGTGACTGTCAAGATCCCTTAGCCGCTGCCCACAATATGTCACGGACTGGGGTGACTTTAGACCAGCGGACGGCTATCACATGTGCAGGGGGGCTTATCCTAGTTATCCCTCCACTGCCACAATGTGATGAAAAGAACACACACAAGTTTATTTACCTCTTAGGTTACAGCAGGGGCTTATTTTAGGTATCCCACTGCTCTCCAATATACCATGAACTGCAGGGATTTGTGTATCCCGCTTACAGTTCCACTTAACACTTGCAGCTCTCTGGCGCCCCCCTTACTCTCAGGTCAGATTAGGTACTGCACTAGGGTAATTAGTCGCCAGAATGGCTGCCTGCTATGTACTGGCTATTGGGCAGGCTGCAGCGATGCAATAAATACTCCCGCTCAGGCAGGAACAATAATTATCAAGCCGCAGTCGCTGCAACCACCCAAAAGTCTGCACACGGTATCGCCGCCACCAGCTCCGAACAAACGGGTCCGAAGCAAACCCAAAACAGTAGCGTAATTCCCTTCAGAGGCAGGGTACGGTTTAGGGCAGGAAGAACGAACTAGTATTAAATATTATACCCCATAAATGATTTTTAGGCAGTGTTTATAAAAGTATTTTACAAAGATGTTACAAATGAGACAATTGCAAATATGTACAAGGTAATTATGAAAATAAAAGGATTAAAGGAAGAAAAGATAACACTTACAGTTGTTCAAAGCATTGCAGGCAACAGGTTAGGGGGGTTTCCATCTATCCCAGTGCATTAGCACTCGCAGTCAGGTTGCTTCAGGTAAAAACTCACAACTTCCCCCCCTGGAAGCCGGCCAGCAACTTTATAACCTACAGCCTGTGACCTCACAGAAAGGGCTGGTTTTTCCAACCCCTCCTACTTCTTCAGTATTACTCACTGGGCATTAAATATATCTGATGCCCGTAACTTCGCTACAGAACATAAAATAATCGCACCATACCCATCATTCATCTCGTAGTATCGTGGGCATTCCGAGGAGATCAAATATGTCCTATTTGTCACGCACACTGACAGAGAAATCCCTACCTCTGTACCAGATGGAGCTAGAAACCTGTGTTTCGAGTGAGGGGTAGATCCATCGAGGAAAAATAAGAATATATATTTTCGTGTCCATAACTTAAACGGTTTGCATAATATCTTCCAAAAACAGAACAAAGAACTTCCATGCGTTCTAGAAGTTTCTCTAACAGTTCCTGCTAACACAAATTTCCCTTGCAGCTATGCCAGTCGTAAATACCTTTCGTCAATAAAACTCCCCCACAAGGCAAGCTCTTCTACACCGACAGCTAGAAACACAGGGAAGGAAAGAGAACCAGAGAGAGGGGGGGTTTAGCCCCCGCATGCTAGCAAGAAAACTAACTTATGATATTTCATACCATATCGTGACACCTCCCCCTTTTGGCGTGCGCTACGGCGGCAGAACCTCTCGGTATGCCTCCATGCGCACCTCCGTGGGTTCAACCTGGCGGGAGAGTCCATCTGCATTCCCATGCTCTTTGCCCGCTTTGTGTTTAATGGTGAAGTCAAATTGCTGAAGGGCAAGGCTCCAGCGTAGCAACCTGCCATAGGTTCCACACATGGTGCTTAGCCAGCGCAGAGGGTTGTGGTCGGTCACCACGGTGAAGGTGCGACCGTACAAGTAGGGCTGCAAGCGCTGCAGGGCCCAGACTATGGCCAGGCACTCCTTCTCAATGGTGGAGTAGGCCACTTCCCTCGGCAAAAGTTTCCGGCTCAGGTACAACACGGGGTGCTCTTGGTCCTCCGAGTCAACCTGGCTGAGCACAGCACCAAGGCCAAACTCACTGGCGTCGGTCTGTACCAAGAACAGTCGACTGCTGTCGACTGCTTTCAACACAGGGGCGTTGCACAGTGCTGTTTTCAACGCCTGGAAGGCCCCCTCACAGCCATCGGTCCAGTTGACGATGTGGGGTAGCTTCTTCCTGGTGAGGTCCGTCAAAGGTTTTGCCAGGCTACTATAGTGCTGCACGAAGCGCCTATAGTACCCTGCAGTGCCCAGGAAGGACATCACATGTTTCTTGGTCCTGGGAGTGGGCCAGTTCACGATCACGCCCACTTTGTCAGGCTCTGGTTTTAGGGTGTTTCCGTCTACCCGGTGCCCCAGGTAGTGAACCTCCCTCATGCCCATCTGGCACTTTCCCGGCTTGATAGTCAGTCCTGCTCGGTGAATTCACCCGAGCACCTCCTCGAGATGCTGCAGGTGTTCATCCCAGGAGGGACTGAAGATGGCAATGTCATCTAAGTACGCCACGGCGTACTTCTCCAGTCCCTGAAGCAGGAGATTGATCATCCGCTGGAAAGTGGCAGGGGCATTCTTCATGCCGAAGGGCATGACCGTGGACTCGTACAGTCCAAAGGGCGTGATAAAGGCAGACTTCTCCTGCGCCTCGGGGCTCAGGGGAATCTGCCAGTATCCGCGACTCAGATCCATTATTGTCAGGTATTTTGCGCCCGCTAACTTCTCAAGCAGCTCTTCGATGCGCGGCATTGGGTGCGTGTCAGAGGCTGTAATGGCGTTGAGCCCCCTGTAGTCCACGCAGAACCGGGTGGTCCGGTCCTTCTTTGGCACGAGAACTACAGGTGAGGCCCACGCGCTCTTTGACCGTCGAATCACCCCCAGCTGTAACATCTCATCGATCTCCTGGCGCATAATCTGCTGCACCTGGTCAGAGATTCGATAGGGTGTTCGCCGTAGTGGGGCGTGATTCCCGGTGTCCACCTCGTGGACGGCTAACTCAGTCCTTCCAGGCCGGTTGGAGAACACGACCCGGAAGGGTTCCAGCATGGTTTGCAACTGCAAACGCTGTGGTTCATCTAGCGAGGCGCTTACCTCCACGTCCTCAATGGACCCACGGGCCTTGGCTTGGGCCAGCATGTCCAGGAGGGTGTCTTCCTCCCCTTCTTCGGGTGCGCTGCAGACCGGTAGGACGAAAGGTTCACGTTCGTGATGAGCCTTCATCATGTTGACGTGAAAGGCCTTTCGCCTACCCCGAGTGTGGTCAAGCGTGACCACGTAGGTGACTGGGTTGAGCTGTTGGTGGACGACGTACGGGCCCTCCCAGGCTGCCTGAAGCTTATCTGTTGGTACAGGAACCAGCACCCACACCTTTTGACCCACGTGGTAGGTCCGCTCCCGGGCGTTCTGGTCGTACCAGTGCTTCTGATCAGCCTGAGCCTGCGTCATGTTGTCATGCACCAACTGCGTCAAGGTCTGCATCTTGTCACGGAAGCGCATGACATACTCCACTATGGACACTTCGGAAGGGTTCGGCTCCTCTTCCCAGGATTCTCTTACCAACCCAAGGGGTCCCCGGACTCGCCTGCCGTACAGGAGCTCGAAGGGGGAGAACCCTGTCGAGGCCTGCGGAACCTCTCGGTAAGCGAATAGCAGGTGTGGGAGGTACCGCTCCCAGTCGCGCCCTTGTGTCTCAACCAGCATGCGTAGCATCTGTTTGAGGGTACCATTGAAGCGTTCACACAAGCCATTGGTCTGTGGGTGATACGCACTCGATACCAGGTGCTTCACCTGCATTTTCTTACAGAGAGCCTCCATTAGGTGAGACATAAATTGGGTCCCTCGATCAGTAAGCATTTCCCTGGGAAATCCTACACGTGAAAAGATGGCCAACAGGGCATCCGCCACCTTATCTGCCCTAGTTGACGACAGAGCTACTGCCTCTGGGTACCGGGTAGCGTAGTCTACCACAGTAAGAATATATTGCTTTCCAGAGCTGCTGGAGACGGCCAGCGGGCCCACAATGTCCACCGCGATCCTCTGGAAAGGCTCCTCTATCACTGGCAAAGGGATCAGGGGAGCCTTAAGAGCAGGCCCCGCCTTCCCCACTCTTTGACAGGTGACACAGGAGCGGCAGTAGTTTGACACATCTGTCCCCATATTAGGCCAATAGAAGTGTTGAGACAGCCGGGCCTTAGTTTTGCTGATCCCCAAGTGTCCAGCTAGCGGGATCTCATGGGCAATCCGCAGCAACTCACCCCGGAATTGCTGCGGGACGACCAGCTGTCTTTCCCTCAACCACTCCTTTTGTGATTCTCCGGGTACTGTCTCCCGGTACAACCTTCCTCCTTCCCAGAACACCTTCTCCTTATCAGTCTCGGAGAAGCGCGTCCCGGCGAGTTGTCTCAAACTCTCTAGGCTCGCATCTGTGTGCAGAGCAGCCTGAAACTCCTGGCTAGGGGAAGCCAGAAGTGACGTCAGGGTCCCTTCCCCACGGGAACCCTCTGGGACCTGCTCTGGGTCCACCTCTGGTTCAGTCATACTGATGACTGAGGAGGGTCCGGGAGGCAAACAGTTATCTGCGTTCCGGGCACTCTGATTGCGGGTGACAGCAGCTACGTAGGCTGTCTCCCCGGGGATTTCTACAGACCCATCAGCTGATGCTGCTATGGGCTCTGTTGTGAATTTGGATTCTGGGCTCCCCCGGTGGCCGCTTGTGGAATTGGACTTGTCATCCTCTTTCCTGTTTCACCTGGTTCCATCAGTAGTGGGTGTCGCTATTTAAGCTCATTTCTCTGGTGGTTTCTTGCCGGTCAACAATGTTATCTGATGCCTCTCAGTGCTTGTTCCTGCTTCTAGACAACTACTAGATAAGTTGGACTTTTGTCCATGTTTTGTTTTGCTTATTTGTTCCAGTTCACAGCTGAAGTTTTGTTACTGTGTCTGGAAAGCTCTCGTTGATCAGGGATTGCTACTCTGGCGTTATGAGTTAATGCCAGAGTTTAAGGTAATCTCTGGATGGTGTTTTGTTAGTGTTTTTCTGCTGACCATGAAAGTATACTATCTGTCTTCTGCTATCTAGTAAGCGGACCTCAAATTTGCTAAGACTATTTTCCTGCTGCGTTTGTTGTTTCATCTGAACTCACCGTCATTATATGTGGGGGGCTACTGTCTTCTTTGGAATATTTCTCTAGAGGTGAGCCAGGTCTTATATTTCCCTCTGCTAGCTATTTAGGTCTTAGGCCAGAGCTGGGCATCTAGCGATAAATAGGAAATGCTACCTGGCTATTTCTAGTTGCGCGGCAGGCTTAGTTCATGGTCAGTATAGTTCCATCTTCCGAGAGCTTGTCCCTCTATAGGCTTGCTATGATCTCTGCCTGCAGAGATCATGACAGTTTGACCGGACCATAAAGTGTTAAAGACCCAGGTTGAGAAAGGAGAGTTATAAGAAGTCTGCTGGAATTTTTTTTTTTTTTTTTTCCTCCAGTCTGCCTTGCTGCAGTCTTTTTTCTCTCTCTCCTCCTAATCTCTGTATGCTCTGTGTGCACCTGACAATAATGGATCTCCAGAGTGTAACTGCGGGTTTGAATAATCTCATCACGAAAGTACAAAATTTACAAGATTTTGTGGTACATGCTCCGGTATCTGAGCCGAGAATTCCTTTGCCGGAGTTCTTCACAGGGAATAGAGCTAGCTTCCAGAATTTCCGAAATAATTGTAAGCTTTATTTGTCCCTGAAGTCTCGTTCAGCTGGAGACCCTGCTCAGCAGGTTAGGATTGTGATTTCCTTGCTCAGGGGTGACCCTCAAGATTGGGCCTTCTCATTGCCAGCAGGGGATCCTGCGTTACGCGATGTGGATGCGTTTTTTCTGGCCTTGGGCTTGCTTTATGAGGAACCTCATTTGGAACTTCAGGCAGAAAAAACTTTGATGGCACTATCTCAGGGGCAAGACGAAGCTGAAGTTTTCTGCCAAAAATTCCGTAAATGGTCTGTGCTTACTCAGTGGAATGAGTGCGCCTTGGCGGCAACTTTCAGAGAAGGTCTCTCTGATGCCGTTAAGGATGTTATGGTGGGGTTCCCTTTGCCTGCAGGTCTGAATGAGTCCATGACAATGGCTATTCAGATTGATAGGCGTCTGCGGGAGCGCAAACCGGTGCACCATCTGGCGGTGTCTATGGAAAAGACGCCAGAAAGTATGCAGTGTGATAGAATTCTGTCCAGGAGCGAGCGACAGAATTTTAGACGGAAGAATGGATTGTGTTTCTATTGTGGGGATTCTACTCATGTTATATCAGCATGCTCTAGGCGTACAAAGAAGCTTGATAAGTCTGTTTCCATTGGCACCATTCAGTCTAAGTTTATTTTGTCTGTAACCCTGATTTGTTCTTTGTCATCCATTGCCACGGACGCCTATGTTGACTCTGGCGCCGCTCTGAGTCTTATGGATTGGTCCTTTGCCAATCGTTGTGGTTTTGATTTAGAGCCTTTGGAGACTCTTATTCCTCTGAAGGGGATTGACTCCACCCCATTGGCTAATAATAAACCACAATACTGGACACAAGTAACCATGCGTATCGATCCGGATCACCAGGAGATTATTCGTTTCCTGGTGCTGTATAATTTACATGACGATTTGGTACTGGGATTGCCATGGTTGCAGTCTCACAACCCAGTCTTGGACTGGAGAGCAATGTCTGTGTTGAGCTGGGGATGTAAGGGTATTCATGGGGACGTACCTTTGGTTTCTATTTCGTCGTCCATTCCCTCTGAAGTCCCTGAGTTCCTCTCTGATTATCAAGACGTCTTTGACGAACCCAAGCTTGGGTCGTTACCTCCGCACCGTGAGTGCGATTGTGCCATAGATTTGATACCGGGTTGTAAATATCCAAAGGGTCGTTTGTTTAATTTGTCTGTGCCGGAACATGCTGCTATGCGGGAATATATAAAGGAGTCTTTGGAAAAGGGACATATTCGTCCATCTTCTTCTCCCTTGGGAGCTGGGTTTTTCTTTGTCTCAAAAAAAGACGGCTCTTTGAGACCATGTATTGATTATCGGCTTCTGAATAAGATCACTGTTAAGTATCAATACCCATTGCCATTGCTTACTGATTTGTTTGCTCGTATAGAGGGTGCTAAGTGGTTCTCTAAAATTGATCTTCGTGGGGCGTATAATTTGGTGCGGATCAGGCAGGGGGATGAGTGGAAGACCGCATTTAATACGCCCGAGGGCCACTTTGAGTATTTGGTCATGCCTTTTGGTCTTTCTAATGCCCCTTCAGTTTTCCAGTCTTTTATGCATGATATTTTCCGCGATTTTCTGGATAAATTTATGATAATATATCTGGATGATATTCTGATTTTTTCTGATGACTGGGACTCTCATGTCCAGCAGGTCAGGAGAGTTTTTCAGGTTCTGCGGTCTAATTCTTTATGTGTGAAGGGGTCTAAGTGCGTTTTTGGGGTCCAGAAAATTTCCTTTTTGGGGTATATTTTTTCTCCCTCTTCCATTGAGATGGATCCCGTCAAGGTGCAAGCTATTTGTGACTGGACTCAGCCCTCCTCTCTTAAGGGTCTTCAGAGATTTTTGGGCTTTGCCAACTTTTACCGCCGATTTATTGCTGGTTTTTCGGATGTCGTTAAACCACTGACTGATTTGACCAGACAAGGCGCTGATGTTGCTAATTGGTCCCCTCATGCTGTAGAGGCCTTTCGGGAGCTTAAGCGCCGTTTTGCCTCTGCCCCTGTGTTGCGTCAGCCTGATGTGAATCTGCCTTTTCAGGTTGAGGTTGACGCTTCGGAGATCGGAGCTGGGGCAGTGTTGTCGCAGAAAGGTTCCGACTGCTCCGTCATTAGGCCTTGTGCCTTCTTTTCTCGCAAATTTTCGCCCGCAGAGCGGAATTATGATGTTGGGAATCGGGAGCTTTTGGCCATGAAGTGGGCTTTTGAGGAGTGGCGCCATTGGCTCGAGGGGGCTAGGCATCAGGTGGTGGTATTGACTGACCACAAAAATTTGATTTATCTTGAGACTGCCAGACGCCTGAATCCTAGACAGGCGCGCTGGTCTTTATTTTTTTCTCGCTTTAATTTTGTGGTGTCATACCTACCGGGTTCTAAGAATGTTAAGGCAGATGCCCTTTCTAGGAGTTTTGACCCGGACTCTCCTGGTAATTCTGAACCCACAGGTATCCTTAGGGAGGGAGTAATTTTGTCGGCCGTTTCTCCTGATCTGCGGCGGTCCTTGCAAGAGTTTCAGGCGGATAGACCGGATCGTTGTCCGCCTGATAGACTGTTTGTTCCGGATGATTGGACCAGCAGAGTCATCTCTGAGGTACATTCTTCTGCATTGGCAGGTCATCCCGGAATTTTTGGTACCAGGGATTTGGTGGCAAGATCCTTCTGGTGGCCTTCCCTGTCACGAGATGTGCGAGTCTTTGTGCAGTCATGTGACGTTTGTGCTCGGGCCAAGTCTTGTAGTTCTCGGGCTAGCGGACTGCTGTTGCCCTTGCCTATTCCTAAGAGGCCTTGGACACACATCTCGATGGATTTTATTTCAGATCTGCCTGTTTCCCAGAAGATGTCTGTCATCTGGGTGGTCTGTGACCGTTTCTCTAAAATGGTCCATTTGGTTCCTCTGCCCAAGTTGCCTTCTTCTTCTGAGTTGGTTCCTCTGTTTTTTCAGAATGTTGTCCGATTGCACGGTATTCCTGAGAATATTGTTTCTGACAGAGGTACCCAATTTGTGTCTAGATTTTGGCGGGCATTCTGTGCTAGGATGGGCATAGATTTGTCTTTTTCATCTGCTTTTCACCCTCAGACTAATGGCCAGACCGAGCGGACTAATCAGACCCTTGAGACATATCTGAGGTGTTTTGTCTCTGCTGACCAGGATGATTGGGTTGCTTTTTTGCCATTGGCAGAGTTCGCCCTCAATAATCGGGCCAGTTCTTCCACCTTGGTGTCCCCGTTTTTCTGTAATTCGGGGTTTCACCCTCGATTTTCCTCCGGTCAGGTGGAATCCTCGGATTGTCCTGGAGTGGATGCGGTGGTGGAGAGATTGCATCACATCTGGGGGCAGGTTATGGACAATTTGAAGTTGTCCCAGGAGAAGACTCAGCGTTTTGCCAACCGTCATCGTCGTGTTGGTTCTCGGCTTTGTGTTGGAGATTTGGTGTGGTTGTCTTCTCGTTTTGTCCCTATGAGGGTCTCTTCTCCTAAGTTTAAACCTCGGTTCATCGGCCCTTATAGAATATTGGAGATTCTTAATCCTGTTTCTTTCCGTTTGGACCTCCCTGCGTCCTTTTCCATTCATAACGTTTTTCATCGGTCGTTATTGCGCAGGTATGAGGTACCTGTTGTACCTTCAGTTGAGCCTCCTGCTCCGGTGTTGGTTGAGGGTGAGTTGGAGTACGTTGTGGAGAAAATTTTGGACTCTCGTGTTTCCAGACGGAAACTCCAGTATCTGGTCAACTGGAAGGGTTACGGCCAGGAGGATAATTCTTGGGTCAATGCATCTGATGTTCATGCTTCTGATCTTGTTCGTGCCTTCCATAGGGCTCATCCTGGTCGCCCTGGTGGATCTGGTGAGGGTTCGGTGCCCCCTCCTTGAGGGGGGGGTACTGTTGTGAATTTGGATTCTGGGCTCCCCCGGTGGCCGCTTGTGGAATTGGACTTGTCATCCTCTTTCCTGTTTCACCTGGTTCCATCAGTAGTGGGTGTCGCTATTTAAGCTCATTTCTCTGGTGGTTTCTTGCCGGTCAACAATGTTATCTGATGCCTCTCAGTGCTTGTTCCTGCTTCTAGACAACTACTAGATAAGTTGGACTTTTGTCCATGTTTTGTTTTGCTTATTTGTTCCAGTTCACAGCTGAAGTTTTGTTACTGTGTCTGGAAAGCTCTCGTTGATCAGGGATTGCTACTCTGGCGTTATGAGTTAATGCCAGAGTTTAAGGTAATCTCTGGATGGTGTTTTGTTAGTGTTTTTCTGCTGACCATGAAAGTATACTATCTGTCTTCTGCTATCTAGTAAGCGGACCTCAAATTTGCTAAGACTATTTTCCTGCTGCGTTTGTTGTTTCATCTGAACTCACCGTCATTATATGTGGGGGGCTACTGTCTTCTTTGGAATATTTCTCTAGAGGTGAGCCAGGTCTTATATTTCCCTCTGCTAGCTATTTAGGTCTTAGGCCAGAGCTGGGCATCTAGCGATAAATAGGAAATGCTACCTGGCTATTTCTAGTTGCGCGGCAGGCTTAGTTCATGGTCAGTATAGTTCCATCTTCCGAGAGCTTGTCCCTCTATAGGCTTGCTATGATCTCTGCCTGCAGAGATCATGACAGGGCTCTACCTCCCCATCCACCCCCGTTACCTCAGGAGCATTGCTACTTATGGGCCAGTTACCTTCCTCGGTGGCACTGGTCAATTGCATGGCATCACCTTCCTCACGGTTCCCATGTATCTCCCCATTTCTTGTAGCACCGACACTTGCCCCTGCTAGGGGTTCCTCAGCCGTCTCACTCCGCAGAGTGACGTGGCTGAGCACTCTTGTACCTACGGACACATCAACTTTCATAGAAACATCATTATCAGATACAGTTGGCACAGGTACAACATTTCCACCATCAATCCTAGGGAAAAAATGGTTATCAGATGCAACATTATAAGATAAAGCATGGTCAGGTAACACATGCGATTTCCCATCATCATCATCATCAGGGTTAGCTTTACCCTCATTAGTACATTGGGGAGGAGGATCATCCACGAAGTGTGCAACCAACCTCCCCAAATCAGTCCCCAACAAAACATCAGTGGGCAAATTATCAGACAGCCCCACTTCCTTCACCCCGCTCCCGGCACCCCAATCAATAAAAACCCGGGCCATCGGTAAGGGACAGCTGATGCCCCCAATCCCAGTGACAGTTAGGGTTTTCCCCGGAATGATTTCTTCAGGGGCCGCCAGTTCGGGTCGGATGAGGGTTCGTTCAGCCCCGGTGTCCTTGAGGCCTGTAGCAACACGACCTCCCACAGTGACAGGCTGTACGTTGTCACACACCCTCCCAACCACACCACCCACCAAAAGAACTGCTGCATTAGGCCCTGAGGCCTTGGATGAGGGGTTCTTCTGCTTGGCTGGACATTGGGGACTGAGGTGACCGATCTGCCTGCAGTGGTAACACTGGCGAAGTTCGGTGGTAGGTCTGGTGCTGTTGGCCACGGGAACAGGACCTCTGGTAGGTTGGCTGGCAGGGGTACTGGCATTGGCTGCAGGCTTACCCCCTCTCCAGCTGGTGGTGACTGGCTTCCGCACTTCCGATCTACGGTTGGCCTCATAGGCATCGGCAATCTGCGCTGCTTTCGTCACGTCTTTGGGTTCTCTGTCCATCACGAACTGTCGCACCTCAGTTGGGCAAAGACGGAAGAACTGGTCTTTGATCATCAGGTCTTGCAGCTGTGCAAAGGTGGTCACTGACAGTCCTTGGGTCCACTGGTCAAAGTGGATCCCCAGTCCATGCACCACATCACTGTAACTGTCGTGTGGGCCACGTTGGAGGGTGTGTAAGCTGGTACTTGGCTATCAGAGCCTGCTTGATGGCCTCATAGTCACCATCTTGTTCTTGAGGGAGGGCAGCAAACGCCTCCAGAGCTTTACCTCTCAGCCCTGGTGTCAGGTATCGTGCCCATTCTTGGGTAGGCAGCTGGTACTGTCTGCAGGCTTTCTCAAAGGCCCGCAGAAAAGTGTCCAAGTCCCCATCCTTTTCCATAACAGGGAAGTGATCAGGCCGGGGCTTCGGCATCTGAGCGCTGCTGGGCTCACGGCTGGACTGGGATGACCCCTGCATTTGCAGTCGGGCCATCTGCAGCTGGTACTCCCGCTGCGCTTGGGCCTCTCGCTCGGCTCGCTGGGCCTGGACCTCTTGCTCGGCTCTCTCAGCCTCCCGCTCGGCTCGGAAACGTGTCCAAGTCCCCATCCTTTTCCATAACAGGAAAGTGGTCGGGCCGGGGCTTCGGTATCTGAGTGCTGCTGGGCTCATGGCTGTGGGCAGTGTAAAGCATCCCCCCCTGCCGGAGCATCTCCCGTTCATGTTCTCGCTGGGCTTGGTGCTCGGCTCTCTCAGCCTCCCGCTCGGCTCGCTGAGCCTGGGCCTCTCGCTCGGCTCTCTCAGCCTCCCGCTCGGCTCGCTGGTATTGCTGGATCAGCTGCAGACGTCTTTCTAGGTCATCTGCGGAGCCTTGTTGCAGAGCCAGCTGCAGGAGGAGGTCTGCGCCCCCTTGGTTGCCAGTAGGGCCCGTATTAAGTGGTTGGACCTCTGCTGCAGCACCATGTTCGCTTGTGCCGGCTTCTGCGGCCTCTGGGCTCTGTGGCCTGGCTTGGTCTGCTTCAAATTGCACCAGTTCAGCGACCATTTGAGCCTTGGTTTTGTTTGTACAGTCAATCTGCTGTGACATGCACAAGGCCATGAGAGTGTCCTTGGACTGCTTCTTATAAAAGGTTTCTCCCAGCACAACCATGGTTGCCAAATAAAAGATAGGATAGAAAAACGAAGAAAAAGGGCGGGGATAATTACCAGTACACAATTGTCTCACAACTAATAAACACTGAGTTCGTTCTCCAAACTTATTTGCGCAGAGTTCTCGCAAGAACTTTCTGCAAGTTTTTAGTGAGAGGAATGATTGCTCAAACCAAATCACTAATGCTCTAATATCCCACCGCCTTGCCACCAATATGTCACGATTCACTCCGTGACTGTCAAGATCCCTTAGCCGCTGCCCACAATATGTCACGGACTGGGGTGACTTTAGACCAGCGGACGGCTATCACATGTGCAGGGGGGCTTATCCTAGTTATCCCTCCACTGCCACAATGTGATGAAAAGAACACACACAAGTTTATTTACCTCTTAGGTTACAGCAGGGGCTTATTTTAGGTATCCCACTGCTCTCCAATATACCATGAACTGCAGGGATTTGTGTATCCCGCTTACAGTTCCACTTAACACTTGCAGCTCTCTGGCGCCCCCCTTACTCTCAGGTCAGATTAGGTACTGCACTAGGGTAATTAGTCGCCAGAATGGCTGCCTGCTATGTACTGGCTATTGGGCAGGCTGCAGCGATGCAATAAATACTCCCGCTCAGGCAGGAACAATAATTATCAAGCCGCAGTCGCTGCAACCACCCAAAAGTCTGCACACGGTATCGCCGCCACCAGCTCCGAACAAACGGGTCCGAAGCAAACCCAAAACAGTAGCGTAATTCCCTTCAGAGGCAGGGTACGGTTTAGGGCAGGAAGAACGAACTAGTATTAAATATTATACCCCATAAATGATTTTTAGGCAGTGTTTATAAAAGTATTTTACAAAGATGTTACAAATGAGACAATTGCAAATATGTACAAGGTAATTATGAAAATAAAAGGATTAAAGGAAGAAAAGATAACACTTACAGTTGTTCAAAGCATTGCAGGCAACAGGTTAGGGGGGTTTCCATCTATCCCAGTGCATTAGCACTCGCAGTCAGGTTGCTTCAGGTAAAAACTCACAACTTCCCCCCCTGGAAGCCGGCCAGCAACTTTATAACCTACAGCCTGTGACCTCACAGAAAGGGCTGGTTTTTCCAACCCCTCCTACTTCTTCAGTATTACTCACTGGGCATTAAATATATCTGATGCCCGTAACTTCGCTACAGAACATAAAATAATCGCACCATACCCATCATTCATCTCGTAGTATCGTGGGCATTCCGAGGAGATCAAATATGTCCTATTTGTCACGCACACTGACAGAGAAATCCCTACCTCTGTACCAGATGGAGCTAGAAACCTGTGTTTCGAGTGAGGGGTAGATCCATCGAGGAAAAATAAGAATATATATTTTCGTGTCCATAACTTAAACGGTTTGCATAATATCTTCCAAAAACAGAACAAAGAACTTCCATGCGTTCTAGAAGTTTCTCTAACAGTTCCTGCTAACACAAATTTCCCTTGCAGCTATGCCAGTCGTAAATACCTTTCGTCAATAAAACTCCCCCACAAGGCAAGCTCTTCTACACCGACAGCTAGAAACACAGGGAAGGAAAGAGAACCAGAGAGAGGGGGGGTTTAGCCCCCGCATGCTAGCAAGAAAACTAACTTATGATATTTCATACCATATCGTGACACCTCCCCCTTTTGGCGTGCGCTACGGCGGCAGAACCTCTCGGTATGCCTCCATGCGCACCTCCGTGGGTTCAACCTGGCGGGAGAGTCCATCTGCATTCCCATGCTCTTTGCCCGCTTTGTGTTTAATGGTGAAGTCAAATTGCTGAAGGGCAAGGCTCCAGCGTAGCAACCTGCCATAGGTTCCACACATGGTGCTTAGCCAGCGCAGAGGGTTGTGGTCGGTCACCACGGTGAAGGTGCGACCGTACAAGTAGGGCTGCAAGCGCTGCAGGGCCCAGACTATGGCCAGGCACTCCTTCTCAATGGTGGAGTAGGCCACTTCCCTCGGCAAAAGTTTCCGGCTCAGGTACAACACGGGGTGCTCTTGGTCCTCCGAGTCAACCTGGCTGAGCACAGCACCAAGGCCAAATTCACTGGTGTCGGTCTGTACCAAGAACAGTCGACTGCTGTCGACTGCTTTCAACACAGGGGCGTTGCACAGTGCTGTTTTCAACGCCTGGAAGGCCCCCTCACAGCCATCGGTCCAGTTGACGATGTGGGGTAGCTTCTTCCTGGTGAGGTCCGTCAAAGGTTTTGCCAGGCTACTATAGTGCTGCACGAAGCGCCTATAGTACCCTGCAGTGCCCAGGAAGGACATCACATGTTTCTTGGTCCTGGGAGTGGGCCAGTTCACGATCACGCCCACTTTGTCAGGCTCTGGTTTTAGGGTGTTTCCGTCTACCCGGTGCCCCAGGTAGTGAACCTCCCTCATGCCCATCTGGCACTTTCCCGGCTTGATAGTCAGTCCTGCTCGGTGAATTCACCCGAGCACCTCCTCGAGATGCTGCAGGTGTTCATCCCAGGAGGGACTGAAGATGGCAATGTCATCTAAGTACGCCACGGCGTACTTCTCCAGTCCCTGAAGCAGGAGATTGATCATCCGCTGGAAAGTGGCAGGGGCATTCTTCATGCCGAAGGGCATGACCGTGGACTCGTACAGTCCAAAGGGCGTGATAAAGGCGGACTTCTCCTGCGCCTCGGGGCTCAGGGGAATCTGCCAGTATCCGCGACTCAGATCCATTATTGTCAGGTATTTTGCGCCCGCTAACTTCTCAAGCAGCTCTTCGATGCGCGGCATTGGGTGCGCGTCAGAGGCTGTAATGGCGTTGAGCCCCCTGTAGTCCACGCAGAACCGGGTGGTCCGGTCCTTCTTTGGCACGAGAACTACAGGTGAGGCCCACGCGCTCTTTGACCGTCGAATCACCCCCAGCTGTAACATCTCATCGATCTCCTGGCGCATAATCTGCTGCACCTGGTCAGAGATTCGATAGGGTGTTCGCCGTAGTGGGGCGTGATTCCCGGTGTCCACCTCGTGGACGGCTAACTCAGTCCTTCCAGGCCGGTTGGAGAACACGACCCGGAAGGGTTCCAGCATGGTTTGCAACTGCAAATGCTGTGGTTCATCTAGCGAGGCGCTTACCTCCACGTCCTCAATGGACCCACGGGCCTTGGCTTGGGCCAGCATGTCCAGGAGGGTGTCTTCCTCCCCTTCTTCGGGTGCGCTGCAGACCGGTAGGACGAAAGGTTCACGTTCGTGATGAGCCTTCATCATGTTGACGTGAAAGGCCTTTCGCCTACCCCGAGTGTGGTCAAGCGTGACCACGTAGGTGACTGGGTTGAGCTGTTGGTGGACGACGTACGGGCCCTCCCAGGCTGCCTGAAGCTTATCTGTTGGTACAGGAACCAGCACCCACACCTTTTGACCCACGTGGTAGGTCCGCTCCCGGGCGTTCTGGTCGTACCAGTGCTTCTGATCAGCCTGAGCCTGCGTCATGTTGTCATGCACCAACTGCGTCAAGGTCTGCATCTTGTCACGGAAGCGCATGACATACTCCACTATGGACACTTCGGAAGGGTTCAGCTCCTCTTCCCAGGATTCTCTTACCAACCCAAGGGGTCCCCGGACTCGCCTGCCGTACAGGAGCTCGAAGGGGGAGAACCCTGTCGAGGCCTGCGGAACCTCTCGGTAAGCGAATAGCAGGTGTGGGAGGTACCGCTCCCAGTCGCGCCCTTGTGTCTCAACCAGCATGCGTAGCATCTGTTTGAGGGTACCATTGAAGCGTTCACACAAGCCATTGGTCTGTGGGTGATACGCACTCGATACCAGGTGCTTCACCTGCATTTTCTTACAGAGAGCCTCCATTAGGTGAGACATAAATTGGGTCCCTCGATCAGTAAGCATTTCCCTGGGAAATCCTACACGTGAAAAGATGGCCAACAGGGCATCCGCCACCTTATCTGCCCTAGTTGACGACAGAGCTACTGCCTCTGGGTACCGGGTAGCGTAGTCTACCACAGTAAGAATATATTGCTTTCCAGAGCTGCTGGAGACGGCCAGCGGGCCCACAATGTCCACCGCGATCCTCTGGAAAGGCTCCTCTATCACTGGCAAAGGGATCAGGGGAGCCTTAAGAGCAGGCCCCGCCTTCCCCACTCTTTGACAGGTGACACAGGAGCGGCAGTAGTTTGACACATCTGTCCCCATATTAGGCCAATAGAAGTGTTGAGACAGCCGGGCCTTAGTTTTGCTGATCCCCAAGTGTCCAGCTAGCGGGATCTCATGGGCAATCCGCAGCAACTCACCCCGGAATTGCTGCGGGACAACCAGCTGTCTTTCCCTCAACCACTCCTTTTGTGATTCTCCGGGTACTGTCTCCCGGTACAACCTTCCTCCTTCCCAGAACACCTTCTCCTTATCAGTCTCGGAGAAGCGCGTCCCGGCGAGTTGTCTCAAACTCTCTAGGCTCGCATCTGTGTGCAGAGCAGCCTGAAACTCCTGGCTAGGGGAAGCCAGAAGTGACGTCAGGGTCCCTTCCCCACGGGAACCCTCTGGGACCTGCTCTGGGTCCACCTCTGGTTCAGTCATACTGATGACTGAGGAGGGTCCGGGAGGCAAACAGTTATCTGCGTTCCGGGCACTCTGATTGCGGGTGACAGCAGCTACGTAGGCTGTCTCCCCGGGGATTTCTACAGACCCATCAGCTGATGCTGCTATGGGCTCTACCTCCCCATCCACCCCCGTTACCTCAGGAGCATTGCTACTTATGGGCCAGTTACCTTCCTCGGTGGCACTGGTCAATTGCATGGCATCACCTTCCTCACGGTTCCCATGTATCTCCCCATTTCTTGTAGCACCGACACTTGCCCCTGCTAGGGGTTCCTCAGCCGTCTCACTCCGCAGAGTGACGTGGCTGAGCACTCTTGTACCTACGGACACATCAACTTTCATAGAAACATCATTATCAGATACAGTTGGCACAGGTACAACATTTCCACCATCAATCCTAGGGAAAAAATGGTTATCAGATGCAACATTATAAGATAAAGCATGGTCAGGTAACACATGCGATTTCCCATCATCATCATCATCAGGGTTAGCTTTACCCTCATTAGTACATTGGGGAGGAGGATCATCCACGAAGTGTGCAACCAACCTCCCCAAATCAGTCCCCAACAAAACATCAGTGGGCAAATTATCAGACAGCCCCACTTCCTTCACCCCGCTCCCGGCACCCCAATCAATAAAAACCCGGGCCATCGGTAAGGGACAGCTGATGCCCCCAATCCCAGTGACAGTTAGGGTTTTCCCCGGAATGATTTCTTCAGGGGCCGCCAGTTCGGGTCGGATGAGGGTTCGTTCAGCCCCGGTGTCCTTGAGGCCTGTAGCAACACGACCTCCCACAGTGACAGGCTGTACGTTGTCACACACCCTCCCAACCACACCACCCACCAAAAGAACTGCTGCATTAGGCCCTGGGGCCTTGGATGAGGGGTTCTTCTGCTTGGCTGGACATTGGGGACTGAGGTGACCGATCTGCCTGCAGTGGTAACACTGGCGAAGTTCGGTGGTAGGTCTGGTGCTGTTGGCCACGGGAACAGGACCTCTGGTAGGTTGGCTGGCAGGGGTACTGGCATTGGCTGCAGGCTTACCCCCTCTCCAGCTGGTGGTGACTGGCTTCCGCACTTCCGATCTACGGTTGGCCTCATAGGCATCGGCAATCTGCGCTGCTTTCGTCACGTCTTTGGGTTCTCTGTCCATCACGAACTGTCGCACCTCAGTTGGGCAAAGACGGAAGAACTGGTCTTTGATCATCAGGTCTCGCAGCTGTGCAAAGGTGGTCACTGACAGTCCTTGGGTCCACTGGTCAAAGTGGATCCCCAGTCCATGCACCACATCACTGTAACTGTCGTGTGGGCCACGTTGGAGGGTGTGTAAGCTGGTACTTGGCTATCAGAGCCTGCTTGATGGCCTCATAGTCACCATCTTGTTCTTGAGGGAGGGCAGCAAACGCCTCCAGAGCTTTACCTCTCAGCCCTGGTGTCAGGTATCGTGCCCATTCTTGGGTAGGCAGCTGGTACTGTCTGCAAGCTTTCTCAAAGGCCCGCAGAAAAGTGTCCAAGTCCCCATCCTTTTCCATAACAGGGAAGTGATCAGGCCGGGGCTTCGGCATCTGAGCGCTGCTGGGCTCACGGCTGGACTGGGATGACCCCTGCATTTGCAGTCGGGCCATCTGCAGCTGGTACTCCCGCTGCGCTTGGGCCTCTCGCTCAGCTCGCTGGGCCTGGACCTCTTGCTCGGCTCTCTCAGCCTCCCGCTCGGCTCGGAAACGTGTCCAAGTCCCCATCCTTTTCCATAACAGGAAAGTGGTCGGGCCGGGGCTTCGGTATCTGAGTGCTGCTGGGCTCATGGCTGTGGGCAGTGTAAAGCATCCCCCCCTGCCGGAGCATCTCCCGTTCATGTTCTCGCTGGGCTTGGTGCTCGGCTCTCTCAGCCTCCCGCTCGGCTCGCTGAGCCTGGGCCTCTCGCTCGGCTCTCTCAGCCTCCCGCTCGGCTCGCTGGTATTGCTGGATCAGCTGCAGACGTCTTTCTAGGTCATCTGCGGAGCCTTGTTGCAGAGCCAGCTGCAGGAGGAGGTCTGCGCCCCCTTGGTTGCCAGTAGGGCCCGTATTAAGTGGTTGGACCTCTGCTGCAGCACCATGTTCGCTTGTGCCGGCTTCTGCGGCCTCTGGGCTCTGTGGCCTGGCTTGGTCTGCTTCAAATTGCACCAGTTCAGCGACCATTTGAGCCTTGGTTTTGTTTGTACAGTCAATCTGCTGTGACATGCACAAGGCCATGAGAGTGTCCTTGGACTGCTTCTTATAAAAGGTTTCTCCCAGCACAACCATGGTTGCCAAATAAAAGATAGGATAGAAAAACGAAGAAAAAGGGCGGGGATAATTACCAGTACACAATTGTCTCACAACTAATAAACACTGAGTTCGTTCTCCAAACTTATTTGCGCAGAGTTCTCGCAAGAACTTTCTGCAAGTTTTTAGTGAGAGGAATGATTGCTCAAACCAAATCACTAATGCTCTAATATCCCACCGCCTTGCCACCAATATGTCACGATTCACTCCGTGACTGTCAAGATCCCTTAGCCGCTGCCCACAATATGTCACGGACTGGGGTGACTTTAGACCAGCGGACGGCTATCACATGTGCAGGGGGGCTTATCCTAGTTATCCCTCCACTGCCACAATGTGATGAAAAGAACAAACACAAGTTTATTTACCTCTTAGGTTACAGCAGGGGCTTATTTTAGGTATCCCACTGCTCTCCAATATACCATGAACTGCAGGGATTTGTGTATCCCGCTTACAGTTCCACTTAACACTTGCAGCTCTCTGGCGCCCCCCTTACTCTCAGGTCAGATTAGGTACTGCACTAGGGTAATTAGTCGCCAGAATGGCTGCCTGCTATGTACTGGCTATTGGGCAGGCTGCAGCGATGCAATAAATACTCCCGCTCAGGCAGGAACAATAATTATCAAGCCGCAGTCGCTGCAACCACCCAAAAGTCTGCACACGGTATCGCCGCCACCAGCTCCGAACAAACGGGTCCGAAGCAAACCCAAAACAGTAGCGTAATTCCCTTCAGAGGCAGGGTACGGTTTAGGGCAGGAAGAACGAACTAGTATTAAATATTATACCCCATAAATGATTTTTAGGCAGTGTTTATAAAAGTATTTTACAAAGATGTTACAAATGAGACAATTGCAAATATGTACAAGGTAATTATGAAAATAAAAGGATTAAAGGAAGAAAAGATAACACTTACAGTTGTTCAAAGCATTGCAGGCAACAGGTTAGGGGGGTTTCCATCTATCCCAGTGCATTAGCACTCGCAGTCAGGTTGCTTCAGGTAAAAACTCACAACTTCCCCCCCTGGAAGCCGGCCAGCAACTTTATAACCTACAGCCTGTGACCTCACAGAAAGGGCTGGTTTTTCCAACCCCTCCTACTTCTTCAGTATTACTCACTGGGCATTAAATATATCTGATGCCCGTAACTTCGCTACAGAACATAAAATAATCGCACCATACCCATCATTCATCTCGTAGTATCGTGGGCATTCCGAGGAGATCAAATATGTCCTATTTGTCACGCACACTGACAGAGAAATCCCTACCTCTGTACCAGATGGAGCTAGAAACCTGTGTTTCGAGTGAGGGGTAGATCCATCGAGGAAAAATAAGAATATATATTTTCGTGTCCATAACTTAAACGGTTTGCATAATATCTTCCAAAAACAGAACAAAGAACTTCCATGCGTTCTAGAAGTTTCTCTAACAGTTCCTGCTAACACAAATTTCCCTTGCAGCTATGCCAGTCGTAAATACCTTTCGTCAATAAAACTCCCCCACAAGGCAAGCTCTTCTACACCGACAGCTAGAAACACAGGGAAGGAAAGAGAACCAGAGAGAGGGGGGGTTTAGCCCCCGCATGCTAGCAAGAAAACTAACTTATGATATTTCATACCATATCGTGACACCTCCCCCTTTTGGCGTGCGCTACGGCGGCAGAACCTCTCGGTATGCCTCCATGCGCACCTCCGTGGGTTCAACCTGGCGGGAGAGTCCATCTGCATTCCCATGCTCTTTGCCCGCTTTGTGTTTAATGGTGAAGTCAAATTGCTGAAGGGCAAGGCTCCAGCGTAGCAACCTGCCATAGGTTCCACACATGGTGCTTAGCCAGCGCAGAGGGTTGTGGTCGGTCACCACGGTGAAGGTGCGACCGTACAAGTAGGGCTGCAAGCGCTGCAGGGCCCAGACTATGGCCAGGCACTCCTTCTCAATGGTGGAGTAGGCCACTTCCCTCGGCAAAAGTTTCCGGCTCAGGTACAACACGGGGTGCTCTTGGTCCTCCGAGTCAACCTGGCTGAGCACAGCACCAAGGCCAAACTCACTGGCGTCGGTCTGTACCAAGAACAGTCGACTGCTGTCGACTGCTTTCAACACAGGGGCGTTGCACAGTGCTGTTTTCAACGCCTGGAAGGCCCCCTCACAGCCATCGGTCCAGTTGACGATGTGGGGTAGCTTCTTCCTGGTGAGGTCCGTCAAAGGTTTTGCCAGGCTACTATAGTGCTGCACGAAGCGCCTATAGTACCCTGCAGTGCCCAGGAAGGACATCACATGTTTCTTGGTCCTGGGAGTGGGCCAGTTCACGATCACGCCCACTTTGTCAGGCTCTGGTTTTAGGGTGTTTCCGTCTACCCGGTGCCCCAGGTAGTGAACCTCCCTCATGCCCATCTGGCACTTTCCCGGCTTGATAGTCAGTCCTGCTCGGTGAATTCACCCGAGCACCTCCTCGAGATGCTGCAGGTGTTCATCCCAGGAGGGACTGAAGATGGCAATGTCATCTAAGTACGCCACGGCGTACTTCTCCAGTCCCTGAAGCAGGAGATTGATCATCCGCTGGAAAGTGGCAGGGGCATTCTTCATGCCGAAGGGCATGACCGTGGACTCGTACAGTCCAAAGGGCGTGATAAAGGCAGACTTCTCCTGCGCCTCGGGGCTCAGGGGAATCTGCCAGTATCCGCGACTCAGATCCATTATTGTCAGGTATTTTGCGCCCGCTAACTTCTCAAGCAGCTCTTCGATGCGCGGCATTGGGTGCGCGTCAGAGGCTGTAATGGCGTTGAGCCCCCTGTAGTCAACGCAGAACCGGGTGGTCCGGTCCTTCTTTGGCACGAGAACTACAGGTGAGGCCCATGCGCTCTTTGACCGTCGAATCACCCCCAGCTGTAACATCTCATCGATCTCCTGGCGCATAATCTGCTGCACCTGGTCAGAGATTCGATAGGGTGTTCGCCGTAGTGGGGCGTGATTCCCGGTGTCCACCTCGTGGACGGCTAACTCAGTCCTTCCAGGCCGGTTGGAGAACACGACCCGGAAGGGTTCCAGCATGGTTTGCAACTGCAAACGCTGTGGTTCATCTAGCGAGGCGCTTACCTCCACGTCCTCAATGGACCCACGGGCCTTGGCTTGGGCCAGCATGTCCAGGAGGGTGTCTTCCTCCCCTTCTTCGGGTGCGCTGCAGACCGGTAGGACGAAAGGTTCACGTTCGTGATGAGCCTTCATCATGTTGACGTGAAAGGCCTTTCGCCTACCCCGAGTGTGGTCAAGCGTGACCACGTAGGTGACTGGGTTGAGCTGTTGGTGGACGACGTACGGGCCCTCCCAGGCTGCCTGAAGCTTATCTGTTGGTACAGGAACCAGCACCCACACCTTTTGACCCACGTGGTAGGTCCGCTCCCGGGCGTTCTGGTCGTACCAGTGCTTCTGATCAGCCTGAGCCTGCGTCATGTTGTCATGCACCAACTGCGTCAAGGTCTGCATCTTGTCACGGAAGCGCATGACATACTCCACTATGGACACTTCGGAAGGGTTCGGCTCCTCTTCCCAGGATTCTCTTACCAACCCAAGGGGTCCCCGGACTCGCCTGCCGTACAGGAGCTCGAAGGGGGAGAACCCTGTCGAGGCCTGCGGAACCTCTCGGTAAGCGAATAGCAGGTGTGGGAGGTACCGCTCCCAGTCGCGCCCTTGTGTCTCAACCAGCATGCGTAGCATCTGTTTGAGGGTACCATTGAAGCGTTCACACAAGCCATTGGTCTGTGGGTGATACGCACTCGATACCAGGTGCTTCACCTGCATTTTCTTACAGAGAGCCTCCATTAGGTGAGACATAAATTGGGTCCCTCGATCAGTAAGCATTTCCCTGGGAAATCCTACACGTGAAAAGATGGCCAACAGGGCATCCGCCACCTTATCTGCCCTAGTTGACGACAGAGCTACTGCCTCTGGGTACCGGGTAGCGTAGTCTACCACAGTAAGAATATATTGCTTTCCAGAGCTGCTGGAGACGGCCAGCGGGCCCACAATGTCCACCGCGATCCTCTGGAAAGGCTCCTCTATCACTGGCAAAGGGATCAGGGGAGCCTTAAGAGCAGGCCCCGCCTTCCCCACTCTTTGACAGGTGACACAGGAGCGGCAGTAGTTTGACACATCTGTCCCCATATTAGGCCAATAGAAGTGTTGAGACAGCCGGGCCTTAGTTTTGCTGATCCCCAAGTGTCCAGCTAGCGGGATCTCATGGGCAATCCGCAGCAACTCACCCCGGAATTGCTGCGGGACGACCAGCTGTCTTTCCCTCAACCACTCCTTTTGTGATTCTCCGGGTACTGTCTCCCGGTACAACCTTCCTCCTTCCCAGAACACCTTCTCCTTATCAGTCTCGGAGAAGCGCGTCCCGGCGAGTTGTCTCAAACTCTCTAGGCTCGCATCTGTGTGCAGAGCAGCCTGAAACTCCTGGCTAGGGGAAGCCAGAAGTGACGTCAGGGTCCCTTCCCCACGGGAACCCTCTGGGACCTGCTCTGGGTCCACCTCTGGTTCAGTCATACTGATGACTGAGGAGGGTCCGGGAGGCAAACAGTTATCTGTGTTCCGGGCACTCTGATTGCGGGTGACAGCAGCTACGTAGGCTGTCTCCCCGGGGATTTCTACAGACCCATCAGCTGATGCTGCTATGGGCTCTACCTCCCCATCCACCCCCGTTACCTCAGGAGCATTGCTACTTATGGGCCAGTTACCTTCCTCGGTGGCACTGGTCAATTGCATGGCATCACCTTCCTCACGGTTCCCATGTATCTCCCCATTTCTTGTAGCACCGACACTTGCCCCTGCTAGGGGTTCCTCAGCCGTCTCACTCCGCAGAGTGACGTGGCTGAGCACTCTTGTACCTACGGACACATCAACTTTCATAGAAACATCATTATCAGATACAGTTGGCACAGGTACAACATTTCCACCATCAATCCTAGGGAAAAAATGGTTATCAGATGCAACATTATAAGATAAAGCATGGTCAGGTAACACATGCGATTTCCCATCATCATCATCATCAGGGTTAGCTTTACCCTCATTAGTACATTGGGGAGGAGGATCATCCACGAAGTGTGCAACCAACCTCCCCAAATCAGTCCCCAACAAAACATCAGTGGGCAAATTATCAGACAGCCCCACTTCCTTCACCCCGCTCCCGGCACCCCAATCAATAAAAACCCGGGCCATCGGTAAGGGACAGCTGATGCCCCCAATCCCAGTGACAGTTAGGGTTTTCCCCGGAATGATTTCTTCAGGGGCCACCAGTTCGGGTCGGATGAGGGTTCGTTCAGCCCCGGTGTCCTTGAGGCCTGTAGCAACACGACCTCCCACAGTGACAGGCTGTACGTTGTCACACACCCTCCCAACCACACCACCCACCAAAAGAACTGCTGCATTAGGCCCTGGGGCCTTGGATGAGGGGTTCTTCTGCTTGGCTGGACATTGGGGACTGAGGTGACCGATCTGCCTGCAGTGGTAACACTGGCGAAGTTCGGTGGTAGGTCTGGTGCTGTTGGCCACGGGAACAGGACCTCTGGTAGGTTGGCTGGCAGGGGTACTGGCATTGGCTGCAGGCTTACCCCCTCTCCAGCTGGTGGTGACTGGCTTCCGCACTTCCGATCTACGGTTGGCCTCATAGGCATCGGCAATCTGCGCTGCTTTCGTCACGTCTTTGTGTTCTCTGTCCATCACGAACTGTCGCACCTCAGTTGGGCAAAGACGGAAGAACTGGTCTTTGATCATCAGGTCTCGCAGCTGTGCAAAGGTGGTCACTGACAGTCCTTGGGTCCACTGGTCAAAGTGGATCCCCAGTCCATGCACCACATCACTGTAACTGTCGTGTGGGCCACGTTGGAGGGTGTGTAAGCTGGTACTTGGCTATCAGAGCCTGCTTGATGGCCTCATAGTCACCATCTTGTTCTTGAGGGAGGGCAGCAAACGCCTCCAGAGCTTTACCTCTCAGCCCTGGTGTCAGGTATCGTGCCCATTCTTGGGTAGGCAGCTGGTACTGTCTGCAGGCTTTCTCAAAGGCCCGCAGAAAAGTGTCCAAGTCCCCATCCTTTTCCATAACAGGGAAGTGATCAGGCCGGGGCTTCGGCATCTGAGCGCTGCTGGGCTCACGGCTGGACTGGGATGACCCCTGCATTTGCAGTCGGGCCATCTGCAGCTGGTACTCCCGCTGCGCTTGGGCCTCTCGCTCAGCTCGCTGGGCCTGGACCTCTTGCTCGGCTCTCTCAGCCTCCCGCTCGGCTCGGAAACGTGTCCAAGTCCCCATCCTTTTCCATAACAGGAAAGTGGTCGGGCCGGGGCTTCGGTATCTGAGTGCTGCTGGGCTCATGGCTGTGGGCAGTGTAAAGCATCCCCCCCTGCCGGAGCATCTCCCGTTCATGTTCTCGCTGGGCTTGGTGCTCGGCTCTCTCAGCCTCCCGCTCGGCTCGCTGAGCCTGGGCCTCTCGCTCGGCTCTCTCAGCCTCCCGCTCGGCTCGCTGGTATTGCTGGATCAGCTGCAGACGTCTTTCTAGGTCATCTGCGGAGCCTTGTTGCAGAGCCAGCTGCAGGAGGAGGTCTGCGCCCCCTTGGTTGCCAGTAGGGCCCGTATTAAGTGGTTGGACCTCTGCTGCAGCACCATGTTCGCTTGTGCCGACTTCTGCGGCCTCTGGGCTCTGTGGCCTGGCTTGGTCTGCTTCAAATTGCACCAGTTCAGCGACCATTTGAGCCTTGGTTTTGTTTGTACAGTCAATCTGCTGTGACATGCACAAGGCCATGAGAGTGTCCTTGGACTGCTTCTTATAAAAGGTTTCTCCCAGCACAACCATGGTTGCCAAATAAAAGATAGGATAGAAAAACGAAGAAAAAGGGCGGGGATAATTACCAGTACACAATTGTCTCACAACTAATAAACACTGAGTTCGTTCTCCAAACTTATTTGCGCAGAGTTCTCGCAAGAACTTTCTGCAAGTTTTTAGTGAGAGGAATGATTGCTCAAACCAAATCACTAATGCTCTAATATCCCACCGCCTTGCCACCAATATGTCACGATTCACTCCGTGACTGTCAAGATCCCTTAGCCGCTGCCCACAATATGTCACGGACTGGGGTGACTTTAGACCAGCGGACGGCTATCACATGTGCAGGGGGGCTTATCCTAGTTATCCCTCCACTGCCACAATGTGATGAAAAGAACACACACAAGTTTATTTACCTCTTAGGTTACAGCAGGGGCTTATTTTAGGTATCCCACTGCTCTCCAATATACCATGAACTGCAGGGATTTGTGTATCCCGCTTACAGTTCCACTTAACACTTGCAGCTCTCTGGCGCCCCCCTTACTCTCAGGTCAGATTAGGTACTGCACTAGGGTAATTAGTCGCCAGAATGGCTGCCTGCTATGTACTGGCTATTGGGCAGGCTGCAGCGATGCAATAAATACTCCCGCTCAGGCAGGAACAATAATTATCAAGCCGCAGTCGCTGCAACCACTCAAAAGTCTGCACACGGTATCGCCGCCACCAGCTCCGAACAAACGGGTCCGAAGCAAACCCAAAACAGTAGCGTAATTCCCTTCAGAGGCAGGGTACGGTTTAGGGCAGGAAGAACGAACTAGTATTAAATATTATACCCCATAAATGATTTTTAGGCAGTGTTTATAAAAGTATTTTACAAAGATGTTACAAATGAGACAATTGCAAATATGTACAAGGTAATTATGAAAATAAAAGGATTAAAGGAAGAAAAGATAACACTTACAGTTGTTCAAAGCATTGCAGGCAACAGGTTAGGGGGGTTTCCATCTATCCCAGTGCATTAGCACTCGCAGTCAGGTTGCTTCAGGTAAAAACTCACAACTTCCCCCCCTGGAAGCCGGCCAGCAACTTTATAACCTACAGCCTGTGACCTCACAGAAAGGGCTGGTTTTTCCAACCCCTCCTACTTCTTCAGTATTACTCACTGGGCATTAAATATATCTGATGCCCGTAACTTCGCTACAGAACATAAAATAATCGCACCATACCCATCATTCATCTCGTAGTATCGTGGGCATTCCGAGGAGATCAAATATGTCCTATTTGTCACGCACACTGACAGAGAAATCCCTACCTCTGTACCAGATGGAGCTAGAAACCTGTGTTTCGAGTGAGGGGTAGATCCATCGAGGAAAAATAAGAATATATATTTTCGTGTCCATAACTTAAACGGTTTGCATAATATCTTCCAAAAACAGAACAAAGAACTTCCATGCGTTCTAGAAGTTTCTCTAACAGTTCCTGCTAACACAAATTTCCCTTGCAGCTATGCCAGTCGTAAATACCTTTCGTCAATAAAACTCCCCCACAAGGCAAGCTCTTCTACACCGACAGCTAGAAACACAGGGAAGGAAAGAGAACCAGAGAGAGGGGGGGTTTAGCCCCCGCATGCTAGCAAGAAAACTAACTTATGATATTTCATACCATATCGTGACACCTCCCCCTTTTGGCGTGCGCTACGGCGGCAGAACCTCTCGGTATGCCTCCATGCGCACCTCCGTGGGTTCAACCTGGCGGGAGAGTCCATCTGCATTCCCATGCTCTTTGCCCGCTTTGTGTTTAATGGTGAAGTCAAATTGCTGAAGGGCAAGGCTCCAGCGTAGCAACCTGCCATAGGTTCCACACATGGTGCTTAGCCAGCGCAGAGGGTTGTGGTCGGTCACCACGGTGAAGGTGCGACCGTACAAGTAGGGCTGCAAGCGCTGCAGGGCCCAGACTATGGCCAGGCACTCCTTCTCAATGGTGGAGTAGGCCACTTCCCTCGGCAAAAGTTTCCGGCTCAGGTACAACACGGGGTGCTCTTGGTCCTCCGAGTCAACCTGGCTGAGCACAGCACCAAGGCCAAACTCACTGGCGTCGGTCTGTACCAAGAACAGTCGACTGCTGTCGACTGCTTTCAACACAGGGGCGTTGCACAGTGCTGTTTTCAACGCCTGGAAGGCCCCCTCACAGCCATCGGTCCAGTTGACGATGTGGGGTAGCTTCTTCCTGGTGAGGTCCGTCAAAGGTTTTGCCAGGCTACTATAGTGCTGCACGAAGCGCCTATAGTACCCTGCAGTGCCCAGGAAGGACATCACATGTTTCTTGGTCCTGGGAGTGGGCCAGTTCACGATCACGCCCACTTTGTCAGGCTCTGGTTTTAGGGTGTTTCCGTCTACCCGGTGCCCCAGGTAGTGAACCTCCCTCATGCCCATCTGGCACTTTCCCGGCTTGATAGTCAGTCCTGCTCGGTGAATTCACCCGAGCACCTCCTCGAGATGCTGCAGGTGTTCATCCCAGGAGGGACTGAAGATGGCAATGTCATCTAAGTACGCCACGGCGTACTTCTCCAGTCCCTGAAGCAGGAGATTGATCATCCGCTGGAAAGTGGCAGGGGCATTCTTCATGCCGAAGGGCATGACCGTGGACTCGTACAGTCCAAAGGGCGTGATAAAGGCAGACTTCTCCTGCGCCTCGGGGCTCAGGGGAATCTGCCAGTATCCGCGACTCAGATCCATTATTGTCAGGTATTTTGCGCCCGCTAACTTCTCAAGCAGCTCTTCGATGCGCGGCATTGGGTGCGCGTCAGAGGCTGTAATGGCGTTGAGCCCCCTGTAGTCCACGCAGAACCGGGTGGTCCGGTCCTTCTTTGGCACGAGAACTACAGGTGAGGCCCACGCGCTCTTTGACCGTCGAATCACCCCCAGCTGTAACATCTCATCGATCTCCTGGCGCATAATCTGCTGCACCTGGTCAGAGATTCGATAGGGTGTTCGCCGTAGTGGGGCGTGATTCCCGGTGTCCACCTCGTGGACGGCTAACTCAGTCCTTCCAGGCCGGTTGGAGAACACGACCCGGAAGGGTTCCAGCATGGTTTGCAACTGCAAACGCTGTGGTTCATCTAGCGAGGCGCTTACCTCCACGTCCTCAATGGACCCACGGGCCTTGGCTTGGGCCAGCATGTCCAGGAGGGTGTCTTCCTCCCCTTCTTCGGGTGCGCTGCAGACCGGTAGGACGAAAGGTTCACGTTCGTGATGAGCCTTCATCATGTTGACGTGAAAGGCCTTTCGCCTACCCCGAGTGTGGTCAAGCGTGACCACGTAGGTGACTGGGTTGAGCTGTTGGTGGACGACGTACGGGCCCTCCCAGGCTGCCTGAAGCTTATCTGTTGGTACAGGAACCAGCACCCACACCTTTTGACCCACGTGGTAGGTCCGCTCCCGGGCGTTCTGGTCGTACCAGTGCTTCTGATCAGCCTGAGCCTGCGTCATGTTGTCATGCACCAACTGCGTCAAGGTCTGCATCTTGTCACGGAAGCGCATGACATACTCCACTATGGACACTTCGGAAGGGTTCGGCTCCTCTTCCCAGGATTCTCTTACCAACCCAAGGGGTCCCCGGACTCGCCTGCCGTACAGGAGCTCGAAGGGGGAGAACCCTGTCGAGGCCTGCGGAACCTCTCGGTAAGCGAATAGCAGGTGTGGGAGGTACCGCTCCCAGTCGCGCCCTTGTGTCTCAACCAGCATGCGTAGCATCTGTTTGAGGGTACCATTGAAGCGTTCACACAAGCCATTGGTCTGTGGGTGATACGCACTCGATACCAGGTGCTTCACCTGCATTTTCTTACAGAGAGCCTCCATTAGGTGAGACATAAATTGGGTCCCTCGATCAGTAAGCATTTCCCTGGGAAATCCTACACGTGAAAAGATGGCCAACAGGGCATCCGCCACCTTATCTGCCCTAGTTGACGACAGAGCTACTGCCTCTGGGTACCGGGTAGCGTAGTCTACCACAGTAAGAATATATTGCTTTCCAGAGCTGCTGGAGACGGCCAGCGGGCCCACAATGTCCACCGCGATCCTCTGGAAAGGCTCCTCTATCACTGGCAAAGGGATCAGGGGAGCCTTAAGAGCAGGCCCCGCCTACCCCACTCTTTGACAGGTGACACAGGAGCGGCAGTAGTTTGACACATCTGTCCCCATATTAGGCCAATAGAAGTGTTGAGACAGCCGGGCCTTAGTTTTGCTGATCCCCAAGTGTCCAGCTAGCGGGATCTCATGGGCAATCCGCAGCAACTCACCCCGGAATTGCTGCGGGACGACCAGCTGTCTTTCCCTCAACCACTCCTTTTGTGATTCTCCGGGTACTGTCTCCCGGTACAACCTTCCTCCTTCCCAGAACACCTTCTCCTTATCAGTCTCGGAGAAGCGCGTCCCGGCGAGTTGTCTCAAACTCTCTAGGCTCGCATCTGTGTGCAGAGCAGCCTGAAACTCCTGGCTAGGGGAAGCCAGAAGTGACGTCAGGGTCCCTTCCCCACGGGAACCCTCTGGGACCTGCTCTGGGTCCACCTCTGGTTCAGTCATACTGATGACTGAGGAGGGTCCGGGAGGCAAACAGTTATCTGCGTTCCGGGCACTCTGATTGCGGGTGACAGCAGCTACGTAGGCTGTCTCCCCGGGGATTTCTACAGACCCATCAGCTGATGCTGCTATGGGCTCTACCTCCCCATCCACCCCCGTTACCTCAGGAGCATTGCTACTTATGGGCCAGTTACCTTCCTCGGTGGCACTGGTCAATTGCATGGCATCACCTTCCTCACGGTTCCCATGTATCTCCCCATTTCTTGTAGCACCGACACTTGCCCCTGCTAGGGGTTCCTCAGCCGTCTCACTCCGCAGAGTGACGTGGCTGAGCACTCTTGTACCTACGGACACATCAACTTTCATAGAAACATCATTATCAGATACAGTTGGCACAGGTACAACATTTCCACCATCAATCCTAGGGAAAAAATGGTTATCAGATGCAACATTATAAGATAAAGCATGGTCAGGTAACACATGCGATTTCCCATCATCATCATCATCAGGGTTAGCTTTACCCTCATTAGTACATTGGGGAGGAGGATCATCCACGAAGTGTGCAACCAACCTCCCCAAATCAGTCCCCAACAAAACATCAGTGGGCAAATTATCAGACAGCCCCACTTCCTTCACCCCGCTCCCGGCACCCCAATCAATAAAAACCCGGGCCATCGGTAAGGGACAGCTGATGCCCCCAATCCCAGTGACAGTTAGGGTTTTCCCCGGAATGATTTCTTCAGGGGCCGCCAGTTCGGGTCGGATGAGGGTTCGTTCAGCCCCGGTGTCCTTGAGGCCTGTAGCAACACGACCTCCCACAGTGACAGGCTGTACGTTGTCACACACCCTCCCAACCACACCACCCACCAAAAGAACTGCTGCATTAGGCCCTGGGGCCTTGGATGAGGGGTTCTTCTGCTTGGCTGGACATTGGGGACTGAGGTGACCGATCTGCCTGCAGTGGTAACACTGGCGAAGTTCGGTGGTAGGTCTGGTGCTGTTGGCCACGGGAACAGGACCTCTGGTAGGTTGGCTGGCAGGGGTACTGGCATTGGCTGCAGGCTTACCCCCTCTCCAGCTGGTGGTGACTGGCTTCCGCACTTCCGATCTACGGTTGGCCTCATAGGCATCGGCAATCTGCGCTGCTTTCGTCACGTCTTTGGGTTCTCTGTCCATCACGAACTGTCGCACCTCAGTTGGGCAAAGACGGAAGAACTGGTCTTTGATCATCAGGTCTCGCAGCTGTGCAAAGGTGGTCACTGACAGTCCTTGGGTCCACTGGTCAAAGTGGATCCCCAGTCCATGCACCACATCACTGTAACTGTCGTGTGGGCCACGTTGGAGGGTGTGTAAGCTGGTACTTGGCTATCAGAGCCTGCTTGATGGCCTCATAGTCACCATCTTGTTCTTGAGGGAGGGCAGCAAACGCCTCCAGAGCTTTACCTCTCAGCCCTGGTGTCAGGTATCGTGCCCATTCTTGGGTAGGCAGCTGGTACTGTCTGCAGGCTTTCTCAAAGGCCCGCAGAAAAGTGTCCAAGTCCCCATCCTTTTCCATAACAGGGAAGTGATCAGGCCGGGGCTTCGGCATCTGAGCGCTGCTGGGCTCACGGCTGGACTGGGATGACCCCTGCATTTGCAGTCGGGCCATCTGCAGCTGGTACTCCCGCTGCGCTTGGGCCTCTCGCTCGGCTCGCTGGGCCTGGACCTCTTGCTCGGCTCTCTCAGCCTCCCGCTCGGCTCGGAAACGTGTCCAAGTCCCCATCCTTTTCCATAACAGGAAAGTGGTCGGGCCGGGGCTTCGGTATCTGAGTGCTGCTGGGCTCATGGCTGTGGGCAGTGTAAAGCATCCCCCCCTGCCGGAGCATCTCCCGTTCATGTTCTCGCTGGGCTTGGTGCTCGGCTCTCTCAGCCTCCCGCTCGGCTCGCTGAGCCTGGGCCTCTCGCTCGGCTCTCTCAGCCTCCCGCTCGGCTCGCTGGTATTGCTGGATCAGCTGCAGACGTCTTTCTAGGTCATCTGCGGAGCCTTGTTGCAGAGCCAGCTGCAGGAGGAGGTCTGCGCCCCCTTGGTTGCCAGTAGGGCCCGTATTAAGTGGTTGGACCTCTGCTGCAGCACCATGTTCGCTTGTGCCGGCTTCTGCGGCCTCTGGGCTCTGTGGCCTGGCTTGGTCTGCTTCAAATTGCACCAGTTCAGCGACCATTTGAGCCTTGGTTTTGTTTGTACAGTCAATCTGCTGTGACATGCACAAGGCCATGAGAGTGTCCTTGGACTGCTTCTTATAAAAGGTTTCTCCCAGCACAACCATGGTTGCCAAATAAAAGATAGGATAGAAAAACGAAGAAAAAGGGCGGGGATAATTACCAGTACACAATTGTCTCACAACTAATAAACACTGAGTTCGTTCTCCAAACTTATTTGCGCAGAGTTCTCGCAAGAACTTTCTGCAAGTTTTTAGTGAGAGGAATGATTGCTCAAACCAAATCACTAATGCTCTAATATCCCACCGCCTTGCCACCAATATGTCACGATTCACTCCGTGACTGTCAAGATCCCTTAGCCGCTGCCCACAATATGTCACGGACTGGGGTGACTTTAGACCAGCAGACGGCTATCACATGTGCAGGGGGGCTTATCCTAGTTATCCCTCCACTGCCACAATGTGATGAAAAGAACACACACAAGTTTATTTACCTCTTAGGTTACAGCAGGGGCTTATTTTAGGTATCCCACTGCTCTCCAATATACCATGAACTGCAGGGATTTGTGTATCCCGCTTACAGTTCCACTTAACACTTGCAGCTCTCTGGCGCCCCCCTTACTCTCAGGTCAGATTAGGTACTGCACTAGGGTAATTAGTCGCCAGAATGGCTGCCTGCTATGTACTGGCTATTGGGCAGGCTGCAGTTATGCAATAAATACTCTCGCTCAGGCAGGAACAATAATTATCAAGCCGCAGTCGCTGCAACCACCCAAAAGTCTGCACACGGTATCGCCGCCACCAGCTCCGATCAAACGGGTCCGAAGCAAACCCAAAACAGTAGCGTAATTCCCTTCAGAGGCAGGGTACGGTTTAGGGCAGGAAGAACGAACTAGTATTAAATATTATACCCCATAAATGATTTTTAGGCAGTGTTTATAAAAGTATTTTACAAAGATGTTACAAATGAGACAATTGCAAATATGTACAAGGTAATTATGAAAATAAAAGGATTAAAGGAAGAAAAGATAACACTTACAGTTGTTCAAAGCATTGCAGGCAACAGGTTAGGGGGGTTTCCATCTATCCCAGTGCATTAGCACTCGCAGTCAGGTCGCTTCAGTAAAAACTCACAACTTCCCCCCCTGGAAGCCGGCCAGCAACTTTATAACCTACAGCCTGTGACCTCACAGAAAGGGCTGGTTTTTCCAACCCCTCCTACTTCTTCAGTAATACTCACTGGGCATTAAATATATCTGATGCCCGTAACTTCGCTACAGAACATAAAATAATCGCACCATACCCATCATTCATCTCGTAGTATCGTGGGCATTCCGAGGAGATCAAATATGTCCTATTTGTCACGCACACTGACAGAGAAATCCCTACCTCTGTACCAGATGGAGCTAGAAACCTGTGTTTTGAGTGAGGGGTAGATCCATCGAGGAAAAATAAGAATATATATTTTCATGTCCATAACTTAAACGGTTTGCATAATATCTTCCAAAAACAGAACAAAGAACTTCCATGCATTCTAGAAGTTTCTCTAACAGTTCCTGCTAACACAAATTTCCCTTGCAGCTATGCCAGTCGTAAATACCTTTCGTCAATAAAACTCCCCCACAAGGCAAGCTCTTCTACACCGACAGCTAGAAACACAGGGAAGGAAAGAGAACCAGAGAGAGGGGGGGTTTAGCCCCCGCATGCTAGCAAGAAAACTAACTTATGATATTTCATACCATATCGTGACACTGTGTGTACAGTTATATGGCCGTATACTATACAGGCTGTGTGTGCAGTTATATGGCCGTATACTATAAAGGCTGTGTGTGCAGTTATATGGCCGTATACTATACAGGGCTGTGTGTATAGTTATATGGCTGTATACTATACAGGCTGTGTGTACAGTTATATGGCCGTATACTATACAGGCTGTGTGTGCAGTTATATGGCCGTATACTATATAGGCTGTGTGTACAGTTATATGGCCATATACTATACAGGGCTGTGTGTACAGTTATATGGCCGTATACTATACAGGCTGTGTGTACAGTTATATGGCCGTATACTATACAGGGCTGTGTGTACAGTTATATGGCCATATACTATACAGGGCTGTGTGTACAGTTATATGGCTGTATACTATACAGGCTGTGTGTGCAGTTATATGGCCGTATACTATACAGGCTGTGTGTGCAGTTATATGGCCGTATACTATACAGGCTGTGTGTGTAGTTATATGGCCGTATACTATAAAGGCTGTGTGTGCAGTTATATGGCCGTATACTATACAGGGCTGTGTGTACAGTTATATGGCCGTATACTATACAGGGCTGTGTGTACAGTTATATGGCCGTATACTATACAGGGCTGTGTGTACAGTTATATGGCCGTATACTATACAGGGCTGTGTGTACAGTTATATGGCCGTATACTATACAGGCTGTGTGTACAGTTATATGGCCGTATACTATACAGGCTGTGTGTGCAGTTATATGGCCGTATACTAAACAGGATGTGTGTGCAGTTATATGGCCGTATACTATACAGGGCTGTGTGTACAGTTATATGGCCGTATACTATACAGGGCTGTGTGTACAGTTATATGGCCGTATACTATACAGGGCTGTGTGTACAGTTATATGGCCGTATACTATACAGGATGTGTGTACAGTTATATGGCCGTATACTATACAGGGCTGTGTGTACAGTTATAGGGCCGCATACTATACAGGCTGTGTGTACAGTTATATGGCCGTATACTATACAGGCTGTGTGTACAGTTATATGGCCATATACTATACAGGCTGTGTGTACAGTTATATGGCCGTATACTATACAGGCTGTGTGTACAGTTATATGGCCGTATACTATACAGGGCTGTGTGTACAGTTATATGGCCGTATACTATACAGGGCTGTGTGTACAGTTATATGGCCGTATACTATACAGGCTGTGTGTGCAGTTATATGGCCGTATACTATACAGGCTGTGTGTACAGTTATATGGCCGTATACTATACAGGGCTGTGTGTGCAGTTATATGGCCGTATACTATACAGGCTGTGTGTGCAGTTATATGGCTGTATACTATACAGGGCTGTGTGTACAGTTATATGGCCGTATACTATACAGGCTGTGTGTACAGTTATATGGCCGTATACTATACAGGCTGTGTGTACAGTTATATGACCGTATATTATACAGGCTGTGTGTACAGTTATATGGCCGTATACTATACAGGGCTGTGTGTGCAGTTATATGGCTGTATACTATACAGGGCTGTGTGTACAGTTATATGGCCGTATACTATACAGGCTGTGTGTACAGTTATATGGCCGTATACTATACAGGCTGTGTGTGCAGTTATATGGCCGTATACTATACAGGCTGTGTGTACAGTTATATGGCCGTATACTATACAGGCTGTGTGTACAGTTATATGACCGTATATTATACAGGCTGTGTGTACAGTTATATGGCCGTATACTATACAGGCTGTGTGTGCAGTTATATGGCTGTATACTATACAGGCTGTGTGTGCAGTTATATGGCTGTATACTATACAGGGCTGTGTGTACAGTTATATGGCCGTATACTATACAGGCTGTGTGTGTACAGTTATATGGTCGTATACTATACAGGCTGTGCGTACAGTTATATGGCCGTATACTATACAGGGCTGTGTGTATAGTTATATGGCCGTATACTATACAGGCTGTGTGTGCAGTTATATGGCCGTATACTATACAGGGCTGTGTGTACTGTTATATGGCCGTATACTATACAGGCTGTGTGTGCAGTTATATGGCCGTATACTCTACAGGGCTGTGTGCACAGTTATATGTCCGTGTACTATACAGGCTGTGTGTGCAGTTATATGGCCGTATACTATACAGGCTGTGTGTGCAGTTATATGGCCGTATACTATACAGGCTGTGTGTACAGTTTATTTTTATTTAATGCTAGTTCTTCCTCCCTGCTCTAAAAACATACCCTGTCTCTTGAAGGGAAATTACGCTACTGTTTTGGGTTAGCTCCGGACCCGTTTGATCGGAGCTGGTGGCAGCTTACCGTGTGCAGACTTTTGGGGTGTTGTTTCAGCGACTGCAGCTTGATAATTATTGTTCCTGCCCGTGTGGGAGTAGTTATCGCGTCGCTGCAGCGCGCCCAATAGCCAGTACATAGCAGGCAGCCTTTCTGGCGACTAATTACCCTAGGTGCAGTACCTAATCTGACCTGAGAGTAAGGGGGGCGCCAGAGAGCTGCAAGTGTTAAGTGGAACTGTAAGCGGGATACACAAATCCCTGCAGTTCATGGTATATTGTGTCATGATTCCCAATGGCAGGGGAACCTCAGGGCACAAAAATAACGAACTAGCTCTCGGGTGATGGAACCTGGAGCTGACCGTGATCTAAACCTATACACAACACTAGAAGTAGCCAGGGGACGTGCCTGCATTTCCTAGACGTCTCGCACCAGCCGGAGGTCTAACTACCCCTAGTAGAGGAAGAAACAAGCCTGTCTTACCTCCAGAGAAATACCCCAAAGATGATAGCAGCCCCCCACATGTAATGACGGTGAGTCAAGAGGAAAAAACATACGCAGTATGAAAGTAGGTTTAGCAAAGCGAGTTCCACTTACTAGACTAGGAGCAGGTAACATGCAACAGAATGGTTCTGGTCACATTGATGGCCGGCATGGGAATAACTGGGAAGCCAGGTTAAATAGGATACTCCCCTCCACTGATGGCCACAGGTGAATAGAGAAGACCAAAGCACACAAGTCACCAGTACCACCAGCAACCACCGGGGGAGCCCACAAACAGAATTCACAACAGTACCCCCCCCCTTAAGGAGGGGGCACCGAACCCTCACGAGAACCACCAGGGCGATCTGGATGAGCCCTGTGAAATGCACGGACCAAATCAGAAGCATGAACATCAGATGCTGTCACCCAAGAATTATCCTCCTGACCGTAGCCCTTCCACTTAACCAGATATTGAAGTTTCCGTCTGGAAACACGGGAGTCCAAGATCTTTTCCACAACATACTCCAATTCACCCTCAACCAGCACAGGGGCAGGAGGCTCAACGGAAGGAACAACCGGTACCTCATACCTCCGCAATAACGACCGATGGAAGACATTATGGATAGTAAATGATGCTGGGAGGTCCAAACGAAAGGACACAGGATTAAGAACTTCCAAAATCCTATAAGGACCGATGAACCGAGGCTTAAACTTAGGAGAAGAGACCTTCATAGGGACAAAATGGGAAGACAACCACACCAAGTCCCCAACACGAAGACGAGGACCAGCACGCCGACGGCGATTAGCAAACTGCTGAGTCCTCTCCTGGGACAACTTCAAATTGTCCACCACCTGTCCCCAAATCCGATGCAATCCATCCACCACCGCATCCACTCCAGGGCAATCCGAAGACTCCACCTGACCGGATGAAAATCGAGGGTGAAACCCCGAATTGCAAAAGAAAGGAGAAACCAGAGTGGCGGAACTAGCCCGATTATTAAGGGCAAACTCTGCCAACGGCAAAAAGGCAACCCAATCATCCTGATCGGCGGACACAAAACACCTCAAATAAGTCTCCAAGGTCTGATTAGTGCGCTCCGTCTGGCCATTAGTCTGAGGATGGAATGCAGACGAAAAAGACAAATCAATGCCCATTCTGGCACAGAACGACCGCCAAAATCTAGACACAAACTGGGATCCCCTATCAGATACTATATTTTCAGGAATACCATGCAAACGCACTACATTCTGAAAAAATAGGGGAACCAACTCGGATGAGGAAGGCAATTTGGGCAAAGGTACCAAATGAACCATTTTAGAAAAACGGTCACACACCACCCAGATGACAGACATCTTTTTAGAAACCGGGAGATCAGAAATAAAGTCCATAGAGATGTGCGTCCAAGGCCTCTTCGGAATGGGCAAGGGCAACAACAAACCACTAGCCCGAGAACAGCAAGGCTTGGCCCGAGCACAAACATCACAAGACTGTACAAAAGTACGCACATCCCAAGACAAGGAAGGCCACCAAAAGGACCTAGACACCAAATCCCTGGTACCAAAAATTCCAGGATGACCTGCCAACGCAGAAGAATGGACCTCCGAGATGACTCTACTGGTCCAATCACCAGGAACAAACAGTCTACCAGGCGGACAGCGATCAGGCCTATCCGCCTGGAACTCCTGCAAGACACGTCGCAGGTCTGGGGAGACAGCAGACAATATCACCCCATCCTTAAGGATACCAGTAGGTTCGGAATCACCAGGGGAGTCGGCCTCGAAACTCCTGGAAAGAGCATCTGCCTTCACATTTTTAGAGCCTGGTAGATATGAAACCACAAAATTAAACCGGGAGAAAAACAACGACCAGCGTGCCTGTCTAGGATTCAGACGCCTGGCCGACTCAAGATAAATCAGATTCTTGTGATCAGTCAAGACCACCACCTGATGTCTAGCACCCTCGAGCCAATGACGCCACTCCTCAAATGCCCACTTCATAGCCAAGAGCTCCCGATTACCAACATCATAGTTTCATTCGGCGGGCGAAAATTTTCGAGAAAAGAACGCACATGGTCTCATCACTGAGCAATCCGAACTTTTCTGCGACAAAACAGCCCCCACTCCAATCTCGGAAGCATCAACCTCAACCTGAAAAGGAAGAGAAACATCAGGCTGGCGCAACACAGGGGCAGAAGAAAAGCGGCGCTTAAGCTCCCGAAAGGCCTCCACAGCCGCAGAGGACCAATTGGAAACATCAGCACCCTTCCTAGTCATATCAGTCAAAGGCTTAGCAATACCAGAAAAGCCAGCAATGAATCGACGATAAAAATTAGCAAATCCCAAGAATTTCTGAAGGCTCTTAAGAGAAACAGGTTGCGTCCAGTCACAAATAGCCTGAACCTTAACAGGATCCATCTCAATAGAAGAAGGGGAAAAAATGTACCCCAAAAAAGAAATCTTCTGAACCCCAAAGATACACTTTGAGCCCTTTACACACAAAGAATTGGCCCGCAAAACCTGAAAAACCTTCCTAACCTGTTGGACATGAGACTCCCAGTCATCCGAAAAAATCATAATATCATCCAAATACACAATCATAAATTTATCCAGATATTCACGGAAAATATCATGCATAAAGGACTGAAAAACTGAAGGCGCATTAGAGAGACCGAAAGGCATTACCAAGTACTCAAAATGACCTTCGGGCGTATTAAATGCGGTTTTCCACTCGTCCCCCTGTTTAATTCGCACCAGATTATACGCACCACGAAGATCAATCTTAGAGAACCACTTAGCCCCCCTAATGCGAGCAAATAAATCAGTCAGTAGTGGCAAAGGATACTGATATTTAACTGTAATCTTATTCAAAAGTCGATAATCAATACAAGGCCTCAGAGAGCCATCTTTCTTGCCCACAAAAAAAAAACCTGCCCCTAAAGGGGATGAAGAAGGACGAATATGTCCCTTTTCCAAGGACTCCTTAATATACTCCCGCATAGCAGCATGCTCAGGCACAGACAGATTGAATAGACGACCTTTAGGAAATTTACTGCCAGGGATCAAATCTATGGCACAATCACACTCTCGGTGAGGAGGAAGCGAATTCAATTTCGGTTCCTCAAAAACATCACAATAATCAGACAAAAATGCCGGAACCTCAGAGGAAATAGATGAAGCAATAGAAACCATAGGTTTATCCCCATGAGATCCCCGACATCCCCAGCTTAACACAGACATTGTTTTCCAGTCCAAGACTGGGTTATGAATTTGTAACCACGGTAATCCAAGCACTAGGACGTCATGTAGGTTATACAACACAAGGAAGCGAATCACCTCCTGATGGTCTGGAGTCATGCACATAGTCACTTGTGTCCAGTATTGTGGTTTATTACTAGCCAATGGTGTAGAATCAATACCCTTCAAAGGTATAGGGACTTCCAGAGGCTCTAAATTAAACCCACAACGCTTGGCAAACGACCAATCCATAAGACTCAGAGCGGCGCCAGAATCCACATAGGCATCCACAGCAATAGATGATAAGGAACAAATCAAAGTCACAGACAGGATAAACTTAGACTGTAAAGTACCAATTGCAAAAGATTTATCAACCTTTTTTGTGCGTTTAGAGCATGCTGATATAACATGAGCTGGGTCACCACAATAGAAGCACAACCCATTTTTACGCCTATAATTCTGTCGTTCGCTTCTAGACAGAATTCTATCACATTGCATATTCTCTGGTGCCTTCTCAGAGGACACCGCCAAATGGTGCACCGGTCTTTGCTCAGAAGGCACCACCAAATGGTTCACAGGTTTGCGCTCCCGCAAACGCCGATCAATCTGAATGGCCATTGTCATGGACTCATTCAGACCTGTAGGCGCAGGGAACCCCACCATGACATCTTTAATGGCGTCAGAGAGACCCTCTCTGAAATTCGCCGCCAGGGCGCACTCATTCCACTGAGTAAGCACAGACCATTTTCGAAATTTTTGGCAATATATTTCAGCTTCATCTTGCCCTTGAGAGAGGGCTATCAACGTTTTTTCAGCCTGAATCTCTAAATTAGGTTCCTCATAAAGCAACCCCAAAGCCAGAAAAAACGCATCCACATTAAGCAACGCAGGATCCCCTGGCGCCAATGCAAATGCCCAATTTTGAGGGTCACCCCGCAATAAAGAAATTATAATCTTAACCTGCTGAGCAGGATCTCCAGCGGAGTGAGATCTCAGAGAAAGAAATAATTTACAATTATATTTGAAATTCAGAAAACGAGATCTATCTCCGGAAAAAAACTCTGGTACGGGAATTTTAGGTTCAGACATAGGAGCATGTATAACAAAATCTTGTAAATTTTGAACCTTAGTAGCGAGGTTATTCAAACCTGCAGCCAGACTCTGGGGATCCATAATTAAACAGGTGAGATCAGAGCCATTCAGAGATTAAGAGGAGAGAAAGCTGCAGACTGCAACCAAAGCTGAAATGCACGTGGTCCAACTAAGCAACCCAAGCACAGTGGTAGTGAGGGAAAAAAAAAAAAAAAATTTCACAGTCTTCTTTTCACTCCTGCTTCTGTGGAGAGATTTTACCATGAGCCGGCCATACTGTCATGATTCCCAATGGCAGGGGAACCTCAGGGCACAAAAATAACGAACTAGCTCTCGGGTGATGGAACCTGGAGCTGACCGTGATCTAAACCTATACACAACACTAGAAGTAGCCAGGGGACGTGCCTGCGTTTCCTAGACGTCTCGCGCCAGCCGGAGGTCTAACTACCCCTAGTAGAAGAAGAAACAAGCCTGTCTTACCTCCAGAGAAATACCTCAAAGATGATAGCAGCCCCCCACATGTAATGACGGTGAGTCAAGAGGAAAAAACATACGCAGTATGAAAGTAGGTTTAGCAAAGCGAGGTCCACTTACTAGATAGCGAGAAAATTCAAAAGGGAGCTTCACGGTCAGCTAGAAAACCCTTTAAAACACCATCCTGAAATTACTTTAAAACTCATGTGTCAACTCATGACACAGGAGTGGTAATTTCAGCCCACAAGAGCATTCCAACTGCAGAGAGTCACATAACTGCAAGCTGGACAAAAGATACAAAAATATATTTAGGAAAAATCCAACTTAGCTGATGAGCAAACTAGGAGCAGGTAACATGCAACAGAATGGTTCTGGTCACATTGATGGCCGGCATGGGAATAACTGGGAAGCCAGGTTAAATAGGATACTCCCCTCCACTGATGGCCACAGGTGAATAGAGAAGACCAAAGCACACAAGTCACCAGTACCACCAGCAACCACCGGGGGAGCCCACAAACAGAATTCACAACAATATTGAAGAGCAGTGGGATACCTAAAATAAGCCCCTGCTGTAAACTAAGAGGTCAATAGCATTGTGTGTGTTTTTTTTTATCACATTGTGGCAGTAGAGGGATAACGAGGATAAGCCTCCCTGCACATGTGATAGCCATCTGCTGGTCTAAAGTCACCCCAATCCGTGATCTAATGGTGGCAGTGGTCAGGAATCCCTGTGGATTTTCGTGACAAACTGCGGGCCACGGCTAAGGGATCGTGACAATTGGTGACAGTCACGGTGTGAATCGTGACAGTATATGTCACGATTCGCACCGTGACTGTCAAGATCCCTTAGCCGTGGCCAGCAGTTTGTCACGAAAATCCACAGGGATTCCTGACCTCTGCCACCAATATGTCACGGATTGGGGTGACTTTAGACCAACAGACGGCTATCACATGTGCAGGGGGGCTTATCTTAGTTATCCCTCCACTGCGACAATGTGATGAAAAAAAACACACACAATGCTATTGATCTCTTAGTTTACAGCAGGGGCTTATTTTAGGTATCCCACTGCTCTTCAATATACCATGATCTGCAGGGATTTGTGTATATCCCGCTTACAGCTCCACTTGATCTTTGCAGCTCTCTGGCGCCCCCTTTCTGTCAGGTCAGATTAGGTACTGCACCTAGGGTAATTAGTCGCCAGAAAGGCTGCCTGCTATGTACTGGCTATTGGGCGCGCTGCAGCGACGCGATAACTACTCCCGCTCAGGCAGGAACAATAATTATCAAGCCGCAGTCGCTACAGTGACACCCAAAGGCCTGCACAGTACACGGTATCACTGCCACCAGCCTCGATTAAACGGGTCCGAAGCAACCCAAAACAGTAACGTAATTCCCTTCACAGACAGTGTATGGTTTAGGGCAGGAAGAACTAACTAGTATTAAATATTATACCCCATAAATGATTTTTAGGCAGTGTTTATAAAATATTTTACAAAGATGTTACAAATGAGACAATTGCAAATATGTACAAGGTAATTATGAAAATAAAAGGATTAAAGGAAGAAAAGATAACACTTACAGTTGTTCAAAGCATTGCAGGCAACAGGCTAGGGGGACTTTCCATCTATCCCAGTGCATCAGGGCGTGCACTCTGGGCTCTTCAGGTAAAAACTCAAAATCTGCCTCCTGAAAGTCTCCCAGCAACTTAAAACCTGCAGTCTGTGACCTCACAGAAAGGGCTGGCTTTTCCAACCCCTCCTCTGTTATGATCCTTAGTGGTTGAGGATCAAAAATTACTCCAGCAGGGTGACTAAACATAGGACAAGCTCTAGGGAGGTGGTAAACTGGACTGACCGCAAATCTGAACCTATCCAAACACACTAGAGGTAGCCGGTGAACGTGCCTAAAATTCCTAGATGTCTCGAGCCAGCCTGAGGAACTAACTACCCCTAGAGAGAAAGAAAGACCTCTCTTGCCTTCAGAGAAATAATCCCCAAAGATATAGAAGCCCCCAACAAATAATAAAGGTGAGGTAAGAGGAAGGCACATACACAGGGGTGAAAGCAGATTCAGCAAATGAGGCCCACTAATTCTAGATAGCAGAAAATAGAAAAGGGATCTATGCGGTCAGTAAAAAACCCTTACAAAATATCCACCCTGAGATTTCAAGAACCCCCGCACCAACTAACGGTGTGGGGGGAGAAACTCAGTCCCCTAGAGCAACCAGCAAGCATGAAATCACATTTTAGCAAGCTGGACAAAAAAACATGATGAACACTGATAATCAGAAAATGAACAAACAAGAACTTAGCTTGTCTTGGAGAGACTGGGAGCAAGGTAGTCAACAAGGAATCTGAAGAGCACTGAATACATTGATAGCAGGCAAGGAACTGAGTATCCAGGTGAGTTAAATAGGAAACCAACCAAGGATAACGAACCAGCTGATGCAGCAACCTGCAGAAAGACAACACTACACAGTACCGCTTGTGACAACTAGAGGGAGCCCAAAAATAGAGTTCACAACACTCCTCTCTCTACATTCTGAGTACTTCAACCTTAAATTTATCTACTTTCTATAACTTCGCTCTTCAACATGTCATAGTCCTAGCAAACCCAGCATTCATCTCGGATTAACGTGGGCATTCCAATGAGATCAAATATGTTCTATCTGGGATACATATTTGCAGAGAAATCCCTACTTCTGTACTAGATGGAGTTAGAAACCCGTGTTTCGAGGGATGGGTAGATCCTCCGAGTGTGATTATGACGATATATTTTTGAATTCCTATCTCACATGATTGGCCTAATATCTTACAAAAACAAAACAAAGAACTTCCATGTGTTCTAGAAGTTTATAGTCCAGTTATAGCTGGACAAGAGCTTACACGGCAGGAAATGCCGGTCGTAAATACCTTTCGTCAATAAAACTCTCTTCCCCCATGTACATTGACAAGGCAGCTCTTGGCTGAGTGAATGGGAAGGGGGGGCTTTTTTTTTGCCCACAGCTTGCTAGCAACAGAACTAAACTTATATGATATTTCATACCATATCATGACACCTCCCCCTTTTGGCGTGCGCTACGGCGGCAGAACCTCTCGGTATGCCTCCATGCGCAAGTCCGTGGGTTTACCCTGGCGGGAGAGTCCATCTGCATTCCCATGCTCTTTGCCCGCTTTGTGTTTAATGGTGAAGTCAAATTGCTGAAGGGCAAGGCTCCAGCGTAGCAACCTGCCATTGGTTCCACACATGGTGCTTAGCCAGCGCAGAGGGTCGTGGTCGGTCACCACGGTGAAGGTGCGACCGTACAAGTAGGGCTGCAAGCGCTGCAGGGCCCAGACTATGGCCAGGCACTCCTTCTCAATGGTGGAGTAGGTCACTTCCCTCGGCAAAAGTTTCCGGCTCAGGTACAGCACGGGGTGCTCTTGGTCCTCTGAGTCGACCTGGCTGAGCACAGCACCAAGGCCAAACTCGCTGGCATCGGTCTGTACCAAGAACGGTCGACTGCTGTCGACTGCTTTCAACACAGGGGCGTTGCACAGTGCAGTTTTCAACGCCTGGAAGGCCACCTCACAGCCATGTGTCCAGTTGACGATGTGGGGTAGCTTCTTCCTGGTGAGGTCCGTCAAAGGTTTTTCCAGGCTACTATAGTGCTGCACAAAGCGCCTATAGTACCCTGCAGTGCCCAGGAAGGACATCACCTGTTTCTTGGTCCCAGGAGTGGGCCAGTTCACGATCGCGCCCACTTTCTCAGGCTCCGGTTTCAGGGTGCCTCCGCCTACCCGGTGCCCCAGGTAGTGGACCTCCCTCATGCCCATCTGGCACTTTCCCGGCTTGATAGTCAGTCTTGCTCGGTGGATTCGCCTGAGTACCTCCTCGAGATGCTGCAGGTGTTCATCCCAGGAGGGACTGAAGATGGCAATGTCATCCAAGTACGCCACGGCGTACTTCTCCAGTCCCTGAAGCAGGAGATTGACCATCTGCTGGAAAGTGGCAGGGGCATTCTTCATGCCGAAGGGCATGACCGTGGACTCGTACAGTCCAAAGGGTGTGATAATGGCGGACTTCTCCTGCGCCTCGGGGCTCAGGGGAATCTGCCAGTATCCGCGACTCAGATCCATTATTGTCAGGTATTTTGCGCCAGCTAACTTCTCAAGCAGTTCCTCGATGCGCAGCATTGGGTGCGCGTCAGAGGCTGTAATGGCATTGAGCCCCCTGTAGTCCACGCAGAACCGGGTGGTCCGGTCCTTCCTGGGCACGAGAACTACAGGTGAGGCCCACGCGCTCTTTGACCGTCGAATCACCCCCAGCTGTAACATCTCATCGATCTCCTGGCGCATAATCTGCTGCACCTGGTCAGAGATTCGATAGGGTGTTCGCCGTAGTGGGGCGTGATTCCCGGTGTCCACCTCGTGGACCGCTAACTCAGTCCTTCCAGGCCTGTTGGAGAACATGACCCGGAAGGGTTCCAGCATGGTTTGCAAATGCAACCGCTGTGGTTCATCTAGCGAGGCGCTTACCTCCACATCCTCAATGGACCCACGGGCCTTGGCTTGGGCCAGCATGTCCAGGAGGGTGTCTTCCTCCCCTTCTTCGGGTGCGCTGCAGACCGGTAGGACGAAAGGTTCACGTTCGTGATGAGCCTTCATCATGTTGACGTGAAAGGCCTTTCGCCTACCCCGAGCGTGGTCAAGTGTGACCACGTAGGTGACCGGGTTGAGCTGTTGGTGGACGACGTACGGGCCCTCCCAGGCTGCCTGAAGCTTATCCGTTGGTATGGGAACCAGCACCCACACCTTTTGACCCACGTGGTAGGTCCGCTCCCGGGCGTTCTGGTCGTACCAGTGCTTCTGATCAGCCTGAGCCTGCGTCATGTTGTCATGCACCAACTGCGTCAAGGTCTGCATCTTGTCACGGAAGCGCATGACATACTCCACTATGGACACTTCAGAAGGGTTCGGCTCCTCTTCCCAGGATTCTCTTACCAACCCAAGGGGTCCCCGGACTCGCCTTCCATACAGGAGCTCGAAGGGGGAGAACCCCGTCGAGGCCTGCGGAACCTCTCGGTAAGCGAATAGCAGGTTTGGGAGGTACCGCTCCCAGTCGCGCCCTTGTGTCTCAACCAGCATGCGTAGCATCTGTTTGAGGGTACCATTGAAGCGTTCACACAAGCCATTGGTCTGTGGGTGATACGCACTCGATACCAGGTGTTTCACCTGCATTTTCTTACAGAGAGCCTCCATTAGGTGAGACATAAATTGGGTCCCTTGATCAGTAAGCATTTCCCTGGGAAATCCTACACGTGAAAAGATGGCCAACAGGGCATCCGCCACCTTATCTGCCCTAGTTGACGACAGAGCTACTGCCTCTGGGTACCAGGTAGCGTAGTCTACCACAGTAAGGATATGTTGCTTTCCAGAGCTGCTGGGGATGGCCAGCGGGCCCACATTGTCCACCACAATCCTCTGGAAAGGCTCCTCTATCACTGGCAAAGGGATCAGGGGAGCCTTAAGAGCAGGCCCCGCCTTCCCCACTCTTTGACAGGTGACACAGGAGCGGCAGTAGTTTGACACATCTGTCCCCGTCTTAGGCCAATAGAAGTGTTGAGACAGCCGGGCCTTAGTTTTGCTGATCCCCAAGTGTCCAGCTAGCGGAATCTTATGGGCAATCCGCAACAACTCACCCCGGAATTGCTGCGGGACGACCAGCTGTCTTTCCCTCAACCACTCCTTTTGTGATTCTCCGGGTACTGTTTCCCGGTACAACCTTCCTCCTTCCCAGAACACCTTCTCCTTATCAGTCTCGGAGAAGCGCGTCCCGGTGAGTTGTCTCAAACTCTCTAGGCTCGCATCTGTGTGCAGAGCGGCCTGAAACTCCTGGCTAGGGGAAGCCAGAAGCAACGTCAGGGTCCCTTCCCCACGGGAACCCTCTTGGACCTGCACTGGGTCCACCTCTGGTTCAGTCATGCTGATGACTGAGGAGGGTCCGGTAGGTAGACAGTTATCTGCGTTCCGGGCACTCTGACTGCGGGTGACAGCAGCTACGTAGGCTGTCTCCCCGGGGGTTTCTACAGACCCATCAGCCGACGCTGCTATGGGCTCTACCTCCCCAGCCAAACCCATTACCTCAGGAGCATTGCTACTTATGGGCCAGTTACCTTCCTCGGTGGCACTGGTCAATTGCATGGCATCACCTTCCTCACGGTTCCCATGTATCTCCCCATTTCTTGTAGCACCGACACTTGCCCCTGCTAGGGGTTCCTCAGCCGTCTCACTCCGCAGAGCGACGTGGCTGAGCACTCCTGTACCTATGGACACATCAACTTTCACAGAAACATAATTATCAGATACAGTTGGCACAGGTACAACATTTCCACCATCAATCCTAGGGAAAAACTGGTTATCAGATGCAACATTACAAGATAAAGCATGGTCAGGTAACACATGCGATTTCCCATCATCATCATCATCATCATCAGGGTTAACTTTACCCTCATTAGTAGATTGGGGAGGGGTGTCAATGACGAAGTGTGCCACCAACCTCCCCAAATCAGTCCCCAACAAGACATCAGTGGGCAAATTATCAGACAGCCCCACTTCCTTCACCCCGCTCCCGGCACCCCAATCAATAAAAACCCGAGCCATCAGTAAGGGACAGCTGATGCCCCCAATCCCAGTGACAGTTGGGGTTTTCCCCGGAATGATTTCTTCAGGGGCCGCCAGTTCGGGTCGGATGAGGGTTCGTTCAGCCCCGGTGTCTTTGAGGCCTGTAGCAACACGACCTCCCACAGTGACGGGCTATACGTTGTCACACACCCTCCCAACCAGACCACCCACCAAAAGAACTGCTGCATTCGGCCCTGGGGCCTTGGCTGGGGGGTTCTTCTGCTTGGTTGGACATTGGGGACTGATGTGACCAGTCTGCCTGCAGTGGTAATGTAAGGAGTTAAAAGCACAAGAAGAGTCTGGAGGCGGTTACCTTCTCGGCTCTGTGCCCGGAACTATTGAGCTGAGCTGCAGGTTCCCTAGGGGGAGACTGGTAGACTGGGACAGAAGGGAAGCAGCCAGAGGGCGGGAAAGGGACGCACGCAGGGGACAGAGCAGCGTGCAGAGCCGTGTGCAGAACAGTGTGCAGAGCAGCGTGCAGAGCCGCGTGCAGAACAGTTTGCAGAGCAGGGTGCAGCTGCTCTCCAGAAGAGAGAGAGAGAGACTGCCCAGAGAGACTGCCCAGAAAGACTGCCTCTTGTGAGTACATAAAAGCGGACTCGGCTGTGATTGGAGAGGGGCGCTTTGAGACCCGTTTAGAGACTACTACACCCTAGTCCCCGCGGTATCGGTACAGAGACTTAACAGCACAGAGACTAACAGTACAGAGACTTAACAATGCAGAGCCCCTGTTTTCCCGGCACTGAGAGAACAGTGCAGAGCCCTGATTTCCTGCTGTGCTGTAAAAGTTAAAGACTCAGAGCCTGTGCATATCACATTGACTCCCTAAACCCCAGGCAGCAGGCTCCCAGAGACTACTCTGCCCACGGACAACAGAGGAAAGACAAGTGCCGCTGTTTCTCGGCGCCTCCGTTGAAGAAGACGACCCTCCAAGCAAGTCCTCATCAGACTGATAAGTGCTCTTTTCTCAAGAAGTCCTGCTTAATTCTTTCACATCGTTTAACTCCCATATTTTTGGCACTGTTTCATTGTTAGTTATATTCCATTGTTTCCTCCCTGCGAGGAGAACCCTATTCCTGTTATTAAACCCCTCAACTGTTGGTCTGTCTGTTCCGTGGTGACATACTCAGTACCTGCCTGTTATTACATTTGGCGTAGTCGGCAGGATGTCACACGGTAGCGCGAATAGGGCAGACCAAGCAGCTGGGGAAGCTCCCAGGTCTAGCATTTCCCTGGGAGCCATGTTGAATAATTTGCCAAAGTTCACTGGGAACAATGTAATGTTGTGGAGTTGGACAGAGCGTATCCGGGGAATGATGCGGATGCACCCCATTACACCAGCCCTGGAGGCAGAAATTGCATTGATGGCCCTGGAGGGGGAGGCGCGGAATTCTGTCATGCATAGGTCCCCCCAGGAGAGAGATACCCTGGACAAAGTGCTGCGCATACTTGAGGAGACACATGGGGACCCCACTGAAGTAGGGGAACTCCGAATGCGACTGTTTCACCGGGTACAACGGGAGGGGGAGTCCGTGACCCAATTCATGAACGCCCTACAGGAGCTTCACACTGCTATCAGACGGAAGGACGGTGTAGGGGTTGGGTCAGTTGATGTAATGCTCAGAGATCAGCTAGTGACAGGACTGCGTGACGCAATGATGAAACAGGCACTGCGAGATCGCATGCGAGTAAAACCAGACATGACTTTCTCTGAGGTTGGCAGTGAGGCGCGTGTGCGAGAACAAGAACAGGGAGTGACGGGGCTGGTGGGAAGGGTGCAGAGCGGGGAGGTAACCGCCACCGCAGGCAATATTCCCCAGTGGGTGGAGGACCTGAGAATGGAGATTAGACAGGTCCGTGAAGAAATGGCGGCCTCCAGAAGAACTCCGGCAGAGGGGACCGGCCCTCTAGTGCGAGACAGAGAAGCTGCCCCCCGAAGGGTGGGTGAAACTACCAGGAGGAGAAGCCCTCTTACATGCTACACTTGTGGAGAGACAGGCCACATTGCTCGATGGTGTCCCCGGCGGAGCCGACCATCCCCGCATCCTCCTTTAAACTAGGTGGCTCTGAGCTTGAGGGGCGCCGCTCAGAGCGTGAAGAACAGAGGAGGAGGAGTAAAAGTCCCCACAGCCTTGTTTCCACGTGCCCTCTGGTCTGGGCAGAAATCAATGGAAGAGCAGTGCGATGCTTGATAGACACCGGTTCACAGGTGACCACCATGCCTGAGAGGTATTTCCGCCATCACTTCCCAGAGGCGCTACAGCCCGAATGGGGCCCTGTGATCAAACTTATGGCGGCCAATCACTTGCCCATCCCGGTCGCAGGGGTGGTATGGATGAACATAGAGGTCTGCGGAAAAGACCTCGGGAGGAGAGGAGTGGTACTGGTGGATGGAGAGGTAGCTAAAGACCATACCGTGACCCTGGGCATGAATGTGTTAAAAGACCTCGGAAGCCTTGTTTTCAACGAGTCCCCGGAACAGTTCCTACAACAATGGAGCGACCAAACCCCCCAGAGAAGGGTCTTCCAACAACTGATACGGACCGCCCAGGTCCGGGAAGCCTACAGCGACGGGAAGGAACTCGGCAAAGTCGTCGCCCCCGCCTCAGTCAATCGAGTGTTGCCCCCTGGGCAGACAGTGCTTCCCCTGCCCGTACGAGCTGGCATCCCGCTGGAGGGGGTTGAAGTCCAAATTGAGCCCAGCAGAGCCGACCAGACTGCCGAGTCTGCGGCTCACGCAATCTGCAAACATTTCAATCAGGTGTACGGGTGTCCCAAGCGCATCCATTCTGATCAAGGGGCCTGCTTCCTCGGAAGAGTGATGGAAGAGCTGCACCAGCTGTACAAAATAGATAAGTCCCGGACCACCCCTTATCATCCACAGGGGAATGGGGCTTGTGAAAGATTTAACCGCACTCTGATTCAAATGCTGAGGACCCTGGAGGAGGACCAGAAGGCGAAGTGGACTGAGTCCGTCCCTGAATTGGTGTGGGCGTATAACAATCGTAAACACAGCACCACCGGATTCACCCCCTACTCTCTGTTCTTTGGCCGACCCGGGAAGGGACTGGCAGAGCTGGCGCTGGAACCCGAGGAGGACTACCCACGGACGGGGGTGTACTCCTGGGTTCAAGAACATCGTCGTCGGCTGCGGACAATTCAACGTCTAGTGCAGAACCGGCTGCAAGAATTGGAGCATCCCCAGGTAGCTCCTCAAAAGGGGACAGCCCTGCGGCCTGGAGACCGAGTCTTAGTGAGGGAAAAGCGCCCACACAACAAACTAGAGTACCGGTGGGAGAAAAGGCCGTACCGAGTGAAGCGGCGGCTCGGCAACGGGGGTCCCGTTTATGAGGTCCAGCCCGAAACGGAGGGAGGGACTCCCACCCGCACGCTGCACCGGAATATGTTGCGTCCATGTTTGTCTCGAGATCCTGAATTAGTCCAATTGGCTCCAGCACCCCCACCGGCTTCGCCAGTGGTCAATGTAGATGTGGAAGACGAGGAAGACTCCGAATCTCCCCCAGTGAACCCAGAAACCGGACTGGTGCCAGAATCTACCAACATATCGGAGGAAGCCTCGACTCCTCCCGCAGCAGCTGACACCTCTGCCCCTGCTGGTTTGAGACGCTCTGCACGTTCAACGGCTGGTGTACCCCCTGTTTGCTACAATCAGGACAAGTTCATCTGGCAGCAGATTGTGCAAGGACTGGAAGATTGCCAACAGGAACTCCTGAAGATCTCGCCCGTGGAATGGCGAGCAGAAAGAGGGGGGGAATGTAAGGAGTTAAAAGCACAAGAAGAGTCTGGGGGCGGTTACCTTCTCGGCTCTGTGCCCGGAACTATTGAGCTGAGCTGCAGGTTCCCTAGGGGGAGACTGGTAGACTGGGACAGAAGGGAAGCAGCCAGAGGGCGGGAAAGGGACGCACGCAGGGGACAGAGCAGCGTGCAGAGCCGTGTGCAGAACAGTGTGCAGAGCAGCGTGCAGAGCCACGTGCAGAACAGTTTGAAGAGCAGTGTGCAGCTGCGCTACAGAAGAGAGAGAGAGACTGCCCAGAGAGACTGCCCAGAGAGACTGCCTCTTGTGAGTACATAAAAGCGGACTCGGCTGTGTTTGGAGAGGGGCGCTTTGAGACCCGTTTAGAGACTACTACACCCTAGTCCCCGCGGTATCGGTACAGAGACTTAACAGCACAGAGACTAACAGTACAGAGACTTAACAATGCAGAGCCCCTATTTTCCCGGCACTGAGACAACAGTGCAGAGCCCTGATTTCCTGCTGTGCTGTAAAAGTTAAAGACTCAGAGCCTGTGCATATCACATTGACTCCCTAAACCCCAGGCAGCAGGCTCCCAGAGACTACTCTGCCCACGGACAACAGAGGAAAGACAAGTGCCGCTGTTTCTCGGCGCCTCCGTTGGAGAAGACGACCCTCCAAGCAAGTCCTCATCAGACTGATAAGTGCTCTTTTCTCAAGAAGTCCTGCTTAATTCTTTCACATCGTTTAACTCCCATATTTTTGGCACGGTTTCATTGTTAGTTATTTTCCATTGCTTCCTCCATGCGAGGAGAACCCTATTCCTGTTATTAAACCCCTCAACTGTTGGTCTGTCTGTTCCGTGGTGACATACTCAGTACCTGCCTGTTATTACAGTAACACTGGCGAAGTTCGGTGGTAGGTCTGGTGCTGTTGGCCACGGGGACAGGACCTCTGGTGTGTTGGCTGGCAGGGGTACTGGCGTTGGATGCAGGCTTACCCCCTCTCCAGCTGGAGGTGACTGGCTTCCGCACTTCCAATCTACGGTTGGCCTCATAGGCATCGGCCGTCTGCGCTGCTTTCGTCACGTCTTTGGGTTCATCACGAACTGTCGCACCTCGGTTGGGCAAAGATGGAAGAACTGGTCTTTGATCATCAGGTCCGCAGCTGTGCAAAGGTGGTCACTGACAGTCCTTGGGTCCGCTGGTCAAAGTGGGTCCCCAGTCCATGCACCACATCACTGTAACTGTCGTGTGGGCCACGTTGGAGGGTCCGGAACTTTTTTCGGTACACCTCGGGTGTAAGCGGGTACTTGGCTATCAGAGCCTGCTTGATGGCCTCATAGTCACCATCTTGTTCTTGAGGGAGTGCAGCGAATGCCTCCAGAGCTTTGCCTCTCAGCCCTGGTGTCAGGTCTCGGTGCCCATTCTTGTGTAGGCAGCTGGTACTGCCTGCAGGCTTTCTCAAAGGCCCGCAGAAACGTGTCCAAGTCCCCATCCTTTTCCAAAACAGGAAAGTGGTCGGGCCGGGGCTTCGGTATCTGAGTGCTGCTGGGCTCACGGCTGTGGGCAGTGGAAGGCATCCCCCCCTGCCGGAGCATCTCCCGTTCATGTTCTCGCTGGGCTTGGCGCTCGGCTCTCTCAGCCTCCTGCTCGGCTCGCTGAGCCTGGGCCTCTCGCTTGGCTCTCTCAGCCTCCCGCTCGGCTCGCTGGTATTGCTGGATCAGCTGCAGACGTCTCTCTAGGTCATCTGCGGAGCCTTGTTGCAGAGCCAGCTGCAGGAGGAGGTCTGCACCCCCTTGGTTGCCAGTAGGGCCTCTATTCAGTGGTTGGACCTCTGCTGCAGCACCATGTTCGCTTGTGCCGGCTTCTGCGGCCTCTGGGCTCTGTGGCCTGGCTTGGTCTGCTTCAAAGTGCACCAGTTCAGCGACCATTTGAGCCTTGGTTTTGTTTGTACAGTCAATCTGCTGTGACATGCACAAGGCCATAAGAGTGTCCTTGGACTGCTTCTTATAAAAGGTTTCTCCCAGCACAACCATGGTTGCCAAATAAAAGATAGGATAGAAAAACGAAGAGGAAGGGAGGGGATAATTACCAGTACACAATTGTCTCACAACTAATAAACACTGAGTTCGTTCTCCAAACTTATTTGCGCAGAGTTCTCGCAAGAACTTTCTGCAAGTTTTTAGTGAGAGGAATGATTACTCAAACCAAATCACTAATGCTCTAATATCCCACCGCCTCGCCACCAATTGTCACGATTCGCACCTTGACTGTCAAGATCCCTTAGCCGTGGCCAGCAGTTTGTCACGAAAATCCACAGGGATTCCTGACCACTGCCACCAATATGTCACGGATTGGGGTGACTTTAGACCAACAGACGGCTATCACATGTGCAGGGGGGCTTGCTAGGACTATGACATGTTGTAGAGCGAAGTTATAGAAAGTAGATAAATTTAAGGTTGAAGTACTCAGAATGTAGAGAGAGGAGGGGTTGGAAAAGCCAGCCCTTTCTGTGAGGACACAGACTGCAGGTTTTAAGTTGCTGGGAGACTTTTCAGGAGGCAGATTTTGAGTCTTTACCTGAAGAGCCCAGAGTGCACGCCCTGATGCACTGGGATAGATGTAAAGTCCCCCTAGCCTGTTGCCTGCAATGCTTTGAACAACTGTAAGTGTTGTCTTTTCTTCCTTTAATCCTTTTATTTTCATAATTACCTTGTACATATTTGCAATTGTCTCATTTGTAACATCTTTGTAAAATATTTTATAAACACTGCCTAAAAATCATTTATGGGGTATAATATTTAATACTAGTTCGTTCTTCCTGCCCTAAACCGTACCCTGTCTCTGAAGGGAATTAAGCTACTGTTTTGGGTTAGCTCCGGACCCGTTTAATCGGAGCTGGTGGCGGCACTACCATGTGCAGGCCTTTGTGTTACATTGCAGCGACTGCGGCTTGATAATTATTGTTCCTGCCTGAGTGGGAGTAGTTATCGCGTCGCTGCAGCATGCCCAATAGCCAGTAGATAGCAGGCAGCCTTTCTGGCGACTAATTACCCTAGGTGCAGTACCTAATCTGACCTGAGTGTAAGGGGGGCGCCAGAGAGCTGCAAGTGTTGAGTGAAACTGTAAGCGGGATACACAAATCCCTGCAGTTCATGGTATATTGAAGAGCAGTGGGATACCTAGAATAAGCCCCTGCTGTAACCTAAGAGGTCAATAAACTGGTGTGTGTTCTTTTCATCACATTGTGGCATTGTGGAGGGATAACTAGGATAAGCCCCCTGCACATGTGATAGCCGTCTGCTGGTCTAAAGTCACCCCAATCCGTGACATATTGTGGGCAGCGGCTAAGGGAACTTGACAGTCACGGTGTGAATCGTGACATATTGGTGGCAAGGCGGTGGGATATTAGAGCATTAGTGATTTGGTTTGAGTGATCATTCCTCTCACTAAAAACTTGCAGAAAGTTCTTGCGAGAACTCTGCGCAAATAAGTTTGGAGAACGAACTCAGTGTTTATTAGTTGTGAGACAATTGTGTACTGGTAATTATCCCCTCCCTTCCTCTTCATTTTTCTATCCTATCTTTTAGTTGGCAACCATGGGTGTGCTGGGAGAAACCTTTTATAAGAAGCAGTCCAAGGACACTCTTATGGCCTTGTGCATGTCACAGCTAGTGTTGAGCATTCCGATACTGCAAGTATCGGGTATCGGCCGATATTTGCTGTATCGGAATTCCGATACCGAGATCCGATACTTTTGTGGTATCGGGTATCGGGTATCGCAACAACATTAATGTAAAAATGTGTAAAAGAAAGAATTAAAATAAAAAATATTGCTATACTCACCTCTCCGACGCAGCCTGGACCTCAGCGAGGGAAGCGGCAGCGTTGTTTGTTTAAAATTCGCGCTTTTACTTGGTTACGTGAAGTCCCGGCTTGTGATTGGTCAGGGCGGCCATGTTGCCGGGACGCGGACCAATCACAGCAAGCCGTGACGAAATTACGTCACGGCTTGCTGTGATTGGTCCGCATCCCGGCAACATGGCCGCCATTAACCAATCACAAGCCGTGACGTCACGGGAGGCTGGACATGCGCGCATTTTAAAAAAGCGCGCGTGTCCAGCCTCCAGCGACGTCCCGGCTTATGATTGGTCACGGCGCCATGTTGCCGGGACGCGGACCAATCACAGCAAGCCGTGACGAAATTTCGTCACGGCTTGCTGTGATTGGTCCGCGTCCCGGCAACATGGCGCCGTGACCAATCATAAGCCGGGACGTCGCTGGAGGCTGGACACGCGCGCTTTTTTAAAATGCGCGCATGTCCAGCCTCCCGTGACGTCACGGCTTGTGATTGGTTAATGGCGGCCATGTTGCCGGGATGCGGACCAATCACAGCAAGCCGTGACGTAATTTCGTCACGGCTTGCTGTGATTGGTCCGCGTCCCGGCAACATGGCGCCGTGACCAATCATAAGCCGGGACGTCGCTGGAGGCTGGACACGCGCGCTTTTTTAAAATGCGCGCATGTCCAGCCTCCCGTGACGTCACGGCTTGTGATTGGTTAATGACGGCCATGTTGCCGGGATGCGGACCAATCACAGCAAGCCGTGACGTAATTTCGTCACGGCTTGCTGTGATTGGTCCGCGTCCCGGCAACATGGCACCGTGACCAATCATAAGCCGGGACGTCGCTGGAGGCTGGACACGCGCGCTTTTTTAAAATGCGCGCATGTCCAGCCTCCCGTGACGTCACGGCTTGTGATTGGTTAATGACGGCCATGTTGCCGGGATGCGGACCAATCACAGCAAGCCGTGACGTAATATCGTCACGGCTTGCTGTGATTGGTCCGCGTCCCGGCAACATGGCGCCGTGACCAATCATAAGCCGGGACGTCGCTGGAGGCTGGACACGCGCGCTTTTTTAAAATGCGCGCATGTCCAGCCTCCCGTGACGTCACGGCTTGTGATTGGTTAATGACGGCCATGTTGCCGGGATGCGGACCAATCACAGCAAGCCGTGACGTAATATCGTCACGGCTTGCTGTGATTGGTCCGCGTCCCGGCAACATGGCGCCGTGACCAATCATAAGCCGGGACGTCGCTGGAGGCTGGACACGCGCGCTTTTTTAAAATGCGCGCATGTCCAGCCTCCCGTGACGTCACGGCTTGTGATTGGTTAATGACGGCCATGTTGCCGGGATGCGGACCAATCACAGCAAGCCGTGACGTAATTTCGTCACGGCTTGCTGTGATTGGTCAGGGCGGCCATGTTGCCGGGACGCGGACCAATCACAAGCCGGGACTTCACTGGAGGCTGGACACGCGCGCTTTTTTAAAATGCGCGCATGTCCAGCCTCCAGTGACGTCACGGCTTGTGATTGGTTAATGGCGGCCATGTTGCCGGGATGCGGACCAATCACAGCAAGCCGTGACGTAATTTCGTCACGGCTTGCTGTGATTGGTCCGCGTCCCGGCAACATGGCCGCCCTGACCAATCATAAGCCGGGACGTCGCTGGAGGCTGGACACGCGCGCTTTTTTAAAATGCGCGCATGTCCAGCCTCCCGTGACGTCACGGCTTGTGATTGGTTAATGACGGCCATGTTGCCGGGATGCGGACCAATCACAGCAAGCCGTGACGTAATTTCGTCACGGCTTGCTGTGATTGGTCAGGGCGGCCATGTTGCCGGGACGCGGACCAATCACAAGCCGGGACTTCACTGGAGGCTGGACACGCGCGCTTTTTTAAAATGCGCGCATGTCCAGCCTCCCGTGACGTCACGGCTTGTGATTGGTTAATGACGGCCATGTTGCCGGGATGCGGACCAATCACAGCAAGCCGTGACGTAATTTCGTCACGGCTTGCTGTGATTGGTCAGGGCGGCCATGTTGCCGGGACGCGGACCAATCACAAGCCGGGACTTCACTGGAGGCTGGACACGCGCGCTTTTTTAAAATGCGCGCATGTCCAGCCTCCAGTGACGTCACGGCTTGTGATTGGTTAATGACGGCCATGTTGCCGGGATGCGGACCAATCACAGCAAGCCGTGACGTAATATCGTCACGGCTTGCTGTGATTGGTCCGCGTCCCGGCAACATGGCGCCGTGACCAATCATAAGCCGGGACGTCGCTGGAGGCTGGACACGCGCGCTTTTTTAAAATGCGCGCATGTCCAGCCTCCCGTGACGTCACGGCTTGTGATTGGTTAATGACGGCCATGTTGCCGGGATGCGGACCAATCACAGCAAGCCGTGACGTAATATCGTCACGGCTTGCTGTGATTGGTCCGCGTCCCGGCAACATGGCGCCGTGACCAATCATAAGCCGGGACGTCGCTGGAGGCTGGACACGCGCGCTTTTTTAAAATGCGCGCATGTCCAGCCTCCCGTGACGTCACGGCTTGTGATTGGTTAATGACGGCCATGTTGCCGGGATGCGGACCAATCACAGCAAGCCGTGACGTAATTTCGTCACGGCTTGCTGTGATTGGTCAGGGCGGCCATGTTGCCGGGACGCGGACCAATCACAAGCCGGGACTTCACTGGAGGCTGGACACGCGCGCTTTTTTAAAATGCGCGCATGTCCAGCCTCCAGTGACGTCACGGCTTGTGATTGGTTAATGGCGGCCATGTTGCCGGGATGCGGACCAATCACAGCAAGCCGTGACGTAATTTCGTCACGGCTTGCTGTGATTGGTCCGCGTCCCGGCAACATGGCCGCCCTGACCAATCACAAGCCGGGACTTCACTGGAGGCTGGACACGCGCGCTTTTTAAAATGGCTTCCCGGCTTGTGATTGGTTGACCGCGGCGCAACCAATCACAAGCCGTGACGTAATTTTAAAATCCTTAAGGACCTGAAATTACGTCACGGCTTGCTGTGATTGGTTGCGCCGCCCATGTGACTGCGACGCAACCAATCACAAAGCCGGGACGTAATTTTAAAATCCTTAAGGACCTGAAATTACGTCACGGCTTGCTGTGATTGGTTGCGTCGCAGTCACATGGGCGGCACGCAACCAATCACAAAGCCGGGACTTCACGTAAGGCAAGAAAAGCGCGAATTTTAAACAAAGAACGCTGCCGCTTCCCTCGGTAAGGTGCCGGCTGCGTCGGAGAGGTGAGTATAGCAATATTTTTTATTTTAATTCTCTCTTTTACACATTAATATGGTTCCCAGGGCCTGAAGGAGAGTTTCCTCTCCTTCAGACCCTGGGAACCATCAGGAATACCGTCCGATACTTGAAGTCCCATTGACTTGTATTGGTATCGGGTATCGGTATCGGATTGGATCCGATATTTTGCCGGTATCGGCCGATACTTTCCGATACCGATACTTTCAAGTATCGGACGGTATCGCTCAACACTAGTCACAGCAGATTGACTGTACAAACAAAACCAAGGCTCAAATGGTCGCTGAACTGGTGCAATTTGAAGCAGACAAAGCCAGGCCACAGAGCCCAGAGGCCGCAGAAGCCGGCACAAGTGAACATGGTGCTGCAGCAGAGGTCCAACCACTGAATACGGGCCCTACTGGCAACCAAGGGGGTGCAGACCTCCTCCTGCAGCTGGCTCTGCAACAAGGCTCCGCAGATGACCTAGAGAGACGTCTGCAGCTGATTCAGCAATACCAGCGAGCCGAGCGGGAGGCTGAGAGAGCTGAGCGAGAGGCCCAGGCTCAGCGAGCCGAGCGGGAGGCTGAGAGAGCCGAGCGCCAAGCCCAGCGAGAACATGAACGGGAGATGCTCCGGCAGGGGGGGATGCCATCCACTGCCCACAGCCGTGAGCCCAGCAGCACTCAGATACCGAAGCCCCGGCCCGACCACTTTCCTGTTATGGAAAAGGATGGGGACTTGGACACGTTTCTGCGGGCCTTTGAGAAAGCCTGCAGGCAGTACCAGCTGCCTACACAAGAATGGGCACGATACCTGACACCAGGGCTGAGAGGCAAAGCTCTGGAGGCGTTCGCTGCACTCCCTCAAGAACAAGATGGTGACTATGAGGCCATCAAGCAGGCCCTTATAGCCAAGTACCAGCTTACACCCGAGGTGTACCGTAAGAAGTTCCGGACCCTCCAACGTGGCCCTCACGACAGTTACAGTGATGTGGTGCATGGACTGGGGACCCACTTTGACCAGGGGACCCAAGGACTGTCAGTGACCACCTTTGCACAGCTGCGAGACCTGATGATCAAAGACCAGTTCTTCCATCTTTGCCCAACTGAGGTGCGACAGTTCGTGATGGACAGAGAACCCAAAGACGTGACGAAAGCAGCACAGATTGCCAATGCCTATGAGGCCAACCGTAGATCGGAAGTGCGGAAGCCAGTCACCTCCAGCTGGAGAGGGGGTAAGCCTGCATCCAACGCCAGTACCCCTGCCAGCCAACATACCAGAGATCCTGTCCCCATGGCCAATGCAGCAGTTCTTTTGGTGGGTGGTGTGGCTGGGAGGGGGTGTGATAACGTACAGCATGTCATTGTGGGAGGTCATGTTGCTACAGGCCTCAAGGACACCGGGGCTGAACGAACCCTCATCCGACCCGAACTGGTGGCCCCTGAAGAAATCATTCCGGGAAAAACCCTAACTGTCACTGGGATTGGGGGTATCAGCTGTCCCTTACCGATGGCCCGGGTTTATATTGATTGGGGTGCCGGGAGCGGGGTGAAGGAAGTGGGCCTGTCTGATAATTTGCCCACTGATGTTTTGTTGGGGACTGATTTGGGGAGGTTGGTGGCACATTTCGTCATTGACACCCCTCCCCAATCTACTAATGAGGGTAAAATTAACCCTGATGATGATGATGATGATGGGAAATCGCATGTGTTACCTGACCATGCTTTATCTTGTAATGTTGCATCTGATAACCATTTTTTCCCTAGGATTGATGGTGGAAATGTTGTACCTGTGCCAACTGTATCTGATAATGATGTTTCTGTGAAAGTTGATGTGTCCATAGGTACAGGAGTGCTCAGCCACGTCGCTCTGCGGAGTGAGACGGCTGAGGAACCCCTAGCAGGGGCAAGTGTCGGTGCTACAAGAAATGGGGAGATACATGGGAACCGTGAGGAAGGTAATGCCATGCAATTAACCAGTGCCACCGAGGAAGGTAACTGGCCCATAAGTAGCAATGCTCCTGAGGTAATGGGGGTGGCTGGGGAGGTAGAGCCCATAGCAGCGTCGGCTGATGGGTCTGTAGAAACCCCCGGGGAGACAGCCTACGTAGCTGCTGTCACCCGCAGTCAGAGTGCCCGGAACGCAGACAACTGTCTGCCTCCCGGACCCTCCTCAGTCATCAGTATGACTGAACCAGAGGTGGACCCAGTGCAGGTCCCAGAAGGTTCCCGTGGGGAAGGGACCCTGACATCACTTCTGGCTTCCCCTAGCCAGGAGTTTCAGGCCGCTCTGCACACAGATGCGAGCCTAGAGAGTTTGAGACAACTCGCCGGGACGTCATTCTCCGAGACTGATAAGGAGAAGGTGTTCTGGGAAGGAGGAAGGTTGTACCGGGAGACAGTACCCGGAGAATCACAAAAGGAGTGGTTGAGGGAAAGACAGCTGGTCGTCCCGCAGAAATTCCGGGGTGAGTTGTTGCGGATTGTCCATGAGATCCCGCTAGCTGGACACTTGGGGATCAGCAAAACTAAGGCCCGGCTGTCTCAACACTTCTATTGGCCTAAGATGGGGACAGATGTGTCAAACTACTGCCGCTACTGTGTCACCTGTCAAAGTGTGGGGAAGGCGAGGCCTGCTCTTAAGGCTCCCCTGATCCCTTTGCCAGTGATAGAGGAGCCTTTCCAGAGAATTGCGGTGGACATTGTGGGCCCGCTGGCCGTCCCCAGCAGCTCTGGAAAGCGATTTATTCTTACTGTGGTAGACTACGCTACCCGGTACCCAGAGGCAGTAGCTCTGTCGTCAACTAGGGCAGATAAGGTGGCGGATGCCCTGTTGGCCATCTTTTCACGTGTAGGATTTCCCAGGGAAATGCTTACTGATCAAGGGACCTGTTGTGAACTCTGTTTTCAGGCTCCCTCTTGTGGTCACTGGCGGTATGGTGTGACTTTTGCTTCGGGCTCCCCCTGGTGGCTTTGTTTGTTATCCTGCTGGTCTCTGGCTATCAGCTGGTTCGTTATCCTCTGGGAGGTTCCTATATAGCTCTGTTTTTCTTTCACTTGTTGCTGGCTGTCGATGTAATCAGTGCTACTCAGATTCCTTCTGACTACCTTGCTCCCAGTCCATCCAGGACAAGCTAAGTTTTGTTTGCTCATTTTTTGATCAGCAGTGTTTATTATGTTTTCTTGTCCAGCTTGCTAAAATGTGATTCCCTGCCTTGCTGGTTGCTCTAGTGGACTGAGTTTCTCCCCACACACCGTGAGTCGGTGCGTGGGTTCTTGAAATCTCAGGATGTATATTTTGTAAGGGTTTTTTATTGATCGCATAGACCCCTGCTCTATTTTCTGCTTTCTACTACTAGTGGGCCTCTTTTGCTAGATCTGATTTCATCCCTACGTATGTGCCTTCCTCTTACTTTACCGTTAATATTTGTTGGGGGCTTCTATATCTTTGGGGATTATTTCTCTGGAGGCAAGCGAGGTCTTTCTTTCTCTTTAGGGGTAGCTAGTTCCTCAGGCTGGCTCGAGACGTCTAGGAAATTTTTTAGGCATGTTCACCGGCTACCTCTAGTTGTGTTGGATAGGTTCAGATTTGCGATCAGTCCAGTTACCATCTCCCTAGAGCTAGTCTTAAGTTTATTCACTTGCTGGTCTATTTGTGATCCTCAGCCATTAAGGATCATAACAGTACAGCCGGCCTGCAAAGTGTTAATTGCATGGCAGAAGCAGGAGAAAAGAAGCCTTGAGAATTTTTTTTTTTTGTTGCCGTGTGTCTAGCTGCTGTGCTAGCTTCTCTCCTCCTCTTAATCTTGGTGTGGCTCTGAGTTCAGCTGCTGACATGGATGTCCAGAGCTTGGCTTCCAGTCTGGATCATCTTGCTGCTAGGGTTCAAAGTATTCAGGATTTTGTTGTTCACAGTCCTATGTCTGAGCCTAGAATACCTATTCCGGAGTTGTTTTCTGGAGATAGATCTAGGTTCCTGAATTTTAAGAACAATTGTAAGTTGTATCTTTCTTTGAAATCTCATTCCTCTGGTGATTCCGTTCAGCAAGTTAAAATTATCATTTCTTTTTTTGCGGGGTGACCCTCAAGATTGGGCTTTCGCATTGGCGCCAGGGGATCCTGCATTGCTTAGTGTGGATGCATTTTTTCTGGCCCTTGGATTGCTCTATGAGGAACCTAATCTTGAGAACCAGGCTGAAAAAGCGTTATTGGCCCTCTCGCAGGGGCAAGATGAAGCAGAGGTGTACTGCCAGAAATTTTGGAAATGGTCGGTGCTTACTCAGTGGAATGAGTGTGCCCTGGCTGCAAATTTCAGAGAAGGTCTTTCTGAAACCATTAAAAATGTCATGGTGGGGTTCCCTACGCCTGCAGGTCTGAATGAGTCAATGACTCTGGCCATTCAGATTGATCGGCGTTTGCGGGAGCGCAAACCTGTGCATCATTTGGCGGTGTCTTCTGAACAGACACCTGAATCTATGCAATGTGACAGAATTCTGACCAGAAGTGAACGGCAAAATTATAGGCGGCAAAATGGGTTGTGCTTTTACTGTGGTGACTCAGCTCATGTTATCTCAGCATGCTCTAAGCGCAAAAAAAAGGTTGATAAATCTGTCACCATTTGTACTTTACAGCCTAAGTTCATTTTGTCTGTAGTAGTAGAGCGTAGGGAGGTTTCGTCAAACTCAATTTGACAGGTGGACACGCCCATATCAAAGTGTATCAAAGTGTGTAACCCCTCCCAGTCAACCAGCTGTCCTCCTTGTCTGGCTGTTTTGATATAGTTTAATTTGTTAATACAGTGAATGTTATCCCCCTAATTGTTTTATATTAGAGGTTTATATCTCATTTATATGTGATTTATAATGCGCACATTATGTATGTGGGCATGTTACAACACCCGCAAGTATGAAGCGTGGTGTTTTATACGTTTATAAAAAAGCAAAAGACAGGGTAATGTAAAACGTAAAAGATTTTTTATTGTAAAATAAGCACATCTCAAATACATTTCAACCAAAGACATTTCTTCAATGCTGTAAAATTCTTGCAGAGTATAAAAAAATTCTTGCAGAGTATAAAAGCAGTCACATTAAATAGCACGATGTGTTACAAAATAAATAGTATCGCTTGAATATACAGCAGCAAACTTCTTACAAAATAACATGTTACAAGTCATGTACGACATATTTATCAAGTACATTCTTTACATCGTGAGCCACATGGTTTGTAGCATCGGTAGAGACCTTCTTTTAGGTAGCAGAGTTCCGCGTGTGGTACCTAATGACGGGGAATGTAGAGATTGGATTGTACGCGGCGTCGTAGCTAGTTTCTGCGGCGTAGATACAGCGTGTGTCTCGCTGCTGGAAATTTTTAGTTCATCTAAAAGCTTCCTAGTAGTGGGATTACCAACAACTGTAGACGGTATATTTAGCTCGGCCATAGCCTGCATAAATGTTTCCCACCCCGGCGGTAAATTTCTGCCGGTCAAAGCATGACTCTGCGTAGTACTACGTACCAAATCCAGTAAGTTAGACCCCGGTATTACAGATCCTTTGAAAATAAATTCAGCTTTATTATTCCAGTCTGTAACATTTTTATTCTGTAGTAACCTGTTTAGTAAAAATTCAGCATTCTTTTTATATCTTTGGTTTATGTGGCTGACAATTTCAGCGATCTCTTGATTTTTATCACAGACGGTATTTGACAATTGTTGCTGACCAGGATCAGGAGTGCTAACGAGATTTAAAGCCGTTACTTCTTTTGAGCTGTGCCGCGTATGCACCAAGTATCGTTGTAGCGTTGTGCTATACATTTTAATTTTCACATCATCGGGAATGTCGCGACGTTGTAAAATGTCACTAATTTCGCCATCAAGGCGTTGAATAACACTGTCGCGTATGTTAGCTGTAGCGCCGGGTCTTAGTTTGTCTAGCTCCTGTTTGGGGACTAGATACATTTTCTCTGTATGCTCCATTATCTTCCTGCGAGCAGGCTTGTTATTATAGGGATTGCAAAAGCTAAAAGAGGGCCGATAAACCCGCCGGCCTGCTTTAATAGCCGCTTCTTTTTCTTTATGGGCTGAGATCTGTCGCTCAGGGTTCTTATAGCTTTACGCCACTTCTTTAATATGCCTTTTTGACGCTCTTTCAGCGGGATCCTGCCTTTTAAGATGTTTAAAGCAATCTCGCCTATGGCTGTAATTAAATCATTGCTCGCATTGCGCAAAATAGACTTTCGGACAGCCGGGGTTGCCTTCACCAGAGTTTTTAAGAGAGCCCAGTTACGCCGGAGTCTCTCAGACATCTTTACAGCACAACGCACACAGCGTAGAATGTCTGATACCGGGTAAAATTCACTTTTTAGAAGTGTTTTTCTTTTGAACATAAACAGCAGGCAACGCTGGTGGAAACAAGCCGGTCCTTAAGCGAAGGTCCTCAGGGGTATTAGCTCTCAAATCTACAAGCAAATACCCATAAGGTCCCCGCGTGGCATCCTCAAAAGCTTCTAGGAAAAAACGTGTTTTTCCGGGGTACATCTGCCGAGCTAGAGTTAAAATTTGTAATTTATCTCGGGGGTTATTAAAAAGCACCATGTATTTTGTGTTTAAATTTATTGTACGGCTTTTCTTACCCTGGCAAAATATGTTTTGAACCAGGTAGAAAATGCTGAGATTTCTGTGGTGCACATACTTGGTAAAGGCTTTTTCTATCTCACAATTTTCACTAGCACTCTCCATGAGATCATCAACAATAGCCAAATTCACCTTCTCCGGTGGGAATAATTCATCATCTACGAATGTATTCGGCAGACCCTCCACAAATCTGGCGTGGGGAAAAGAGAGAGAGATTTCATCATATAGTTTTTGCCAACACGAATAAAACCAAACAATATTATCAGGCTTCTGAGAAAAATTTGTTTCAATATTATACAGCAGTTGTTTTACAAAATAGCTCTTTCCAGAATTAGACGGTCCTGCTAGAATGCACGAGAATGGGTGTTGCAAGCGTGTATCCATCAGCACAATACTCGGCTAATACCCAAAAGGCAGGGTTGTGAAACCGTCAATTAGTCGCCGCTTTGTATAAACGCACTTTTGTGTTTTGCGTAACGGCCTCGTTTCAATCTCCCAGTACTTTTTATTTCTTACAATGGACGGCTGTTGTACGACAATACGTTTCTGCGTATCTGTGTCAGAATTGCTCGGGTAGTCCAGAACTAGATCTTTTAGACTGTTGAAATTAATAGATTGAGAGTTACCAACATTTAGTGTTATACCCTTAACTTTTAAGACAGTTTTACCCGTGTTGAGTTTGTACCCGTAAGTTTTGGGGCCCGCGGATACAAATTCTGTGATGTGTGTACCAGCGGGTATTTCGCTGGTCAGTTCCCCCAGGTAATCGCCTAAAGGCGGCTGCCACTCACCATCTCTCTGTACAAAAATAACAGAATCTGTGTCGTGATAAAGGCACCTCTCCTGCAGGCGGTCCAGCAGCGAATAGAGCTCTAGCCGAGCATACGCTGTTGTAAAACACGCTATAAAAATGTTTGTGTTTTTGTTGACGGTGTGGTGACCTTTTGCGTATGTCCAGTTAATGGTTGCGGTGTCATCATCAAGGAAATGTAACATCGAGATGTCATAGTAAGGCAGGAACAAATACTTAAAAAGCTCATCGGGATCCCTAACAATGCTGGTACATGATAGATTAGATCTCTGAGCAAACTTCCCCCATAAAGAATTTAAGAAAAGCTTGGAGATCTGTCTCTTAGCAGGGTTGACCGCTATATTTTCAGGCCGTAATTGCACACCTTCTTTTTCAAGAAAGGAGTCAATGTACTGCCTTTTCTTGATCTCATCAGTGCACCAGCTAGGGTACCCAGAGGCTTCCTGCTTCTCCCTCAGATGTAATTTAATGTAGGGTGCAAACAGATCATCAGTGGTTTTAGGAAAATGCCATATTTCATAGATGTGGGCGATCCGATACCCTTTTTCTATCGCCAGCTCGAGCTCTATAGTGCACCAGGTGCCTGACAATGCATGCTCTTCATCACTATGCGCACAAATATCTGCCTGGGAATTTACAGCGCATGTGTAGCAAAGGGGAAACATTAATTTTTTGTTGAGTTTTACCGGTAGAACTGGAAAAAATAAATCTCTCGGTGGGTAGACCTTGACTTTAGCAATGCCAAAGTATTTTTTAATGAATCCAAAATTGTCATAGATGATGTCTGGATGACCTACAGGGTATGTTTTAGTTTTGTTTACAAAGGGGTACAGACTGGTGAAATCGTAGTAATGTAAAGTCTCTCCATCTTCCAGCTGGTGATAGAGCTTAATGGCGTTAGTTCGTCCGCCATAAAGCGCATCACGGGGGTCTAAAGGAACGGGGAATTCCATCTGGTGGAGAAATGATTGAAGGTTAGAATCATTTTCAACCATTTCATTCCACTCATGCTCCCACATCACTCTTATTGTGTAGCCGCAGGCCTGTAAGTAGCGCTTTTTAGCTAAAAAGGTGTAATATAACTGACCGTAGGACGTGTTTGTGACCTTATTCCTGCCATTTTCATTATAGCACATGGGACACCTGTGATAAAAACACCCCTGAAATTCAAGGATTATTGAGTCTGATACTATATTTGATAGATTATCCCAGCTCACTGGCTATTCTGAATGAGTCTGTGTACAGGATGCAGGGCTGCAGTCAGAAAAAATGTGTGAGTCTCCTCTATCCCTTAAATAAACACAATAAAATGGCTCCTACATAATCACATAAGGAGATGTGATCGTAATGCTTGGGATATGTCCTAGCAGCTGTTTCTCTGGTATCCCCAGCTAGCTGAGCAAACAGGACAGACATTTATCAGTTTTTTGTTTTTTTTTCATACGTATCACAGAAAGATTTTAGTTTGATCTGATTTAAAATCATATAGTTCAGCGATAATGTCAGGTGTTGGACAGTCATTTATCAGATTTTCATACGTATCACAGAAAGATTCAGCTTGATCTGTGCGAGTTTGCTGGCATATTATGTACATTCTGTGTTTATGCAGCACTATTTCATACTGTGATTCTCATTTTATGAGATTTATAACAGATCAGACTGATTTACGGACATATTATGTATAATTATTAGTTAATTGGACTGTCATAATAATAATAATCATACACCGCAAAACTGTGTCAATATTGGGCTACTATGAAATTTTCCATAAAAATCTTCTTGGTTATCTGTTGTGAATTTGGATTCTGGGCTCCCCCGGTGGCTACTGGTGGAATTGAACTGGTGTCTTCATCTTCTCTGTTCACCTGTTGCCATCAAGATGTGGGAGTCGCTATATAACCTTGCTGCTCTGTTAGTTGCTTGCCGGTCAACAATGTTATCAGAAGCCTCTCTGTGCTTGTTCCTGCTCCTAGACAACTACTAGATAAGTTGGACTTTTGTCCATGTTTGTTTTTGCATTTTTGTTCCAGTTCACAGCTGTAGTTTCGTTACTGTGTCTGGAAAGCTCTTGTGAACAGGAATTGCCACTCTGGTGTTATGAGTTAATGCCAGAGTTTTAAAGTAATTCCTGGATGGTTTTTTGATAGGGTTTTCAGCTGACCATGAAAGTGTCCTTTCTGTCTTCTGCTATGTAGTAAGTGGACCTCAAATTTGCTAAACCTATTTTCATACTACGTTTGTTATTTCATCTTAATTCACCGCCAATACATGTGGGGGGCCTCTGTCTCCTTTCGGGGTATTTCTCTAGAGGTGAGCTAGGACTAATATTTTCCTCTGCTAGCATTATTTAGTCCTCCGGCTGGTGCTGGGCATCTAGAATCAACGTAGGCATGCTACCCGGCCACTGCTAGTTGTGTGTTAGGTTTAGTTCATGGTCAGCTCAGTTCCCATCTTCCAAGAGCTAGTTCCTATATATGCTGATGCTATGTTCTCTTGCCATTGAGAACATGACAGTTTGACCGGCCCACTAAAGGGTTAAAATCCTTGGCTGAGAAAGGAGAGAAAATAGAAGTCTGCTGAGATTTTTTTTTTTTTTTTTTTTTTCTCTCCTTCTAATCTTTGAATGGCTCTGTGTCCACCTGTTTGTAATGGATCTTCAGAGTGTAACTGCAGGTTTGAATAATCTCGCCACGAAGGTACAAAATTTGCAAGACTTTGTTTGTCATGCACCTGTATCTGAGCCGAGAATTCCTTTGCCGGAATTTTTCTCGGGGAATAGATCTGGGTTTCAGAATTTTCGAAATAATTGCAAATTATTTTTGTCCCTGAAATTTCGCTCTGCCGGAGACCCTGCACAGCAGGTCAGGATTGTGATTTCCTTGCTCCGGGGCGACCCTCAAGACTGGGCTTTCTCATTGACACCAGGGGATCCTGCGTTGCTCAATGTGGATGCGTTTTTTCTGGCCTTGGGGTTGCTTTATGACGAACCTCATTTGGAGCTTCAGGCAGAAAAAACTTTGATGTCCCTATCTCAGGGGCAAGATGAAGCGGAAATTTACTGCCAAAGATTCCGTAAATGGTCTGTGCTTACTCAGTGGAATGAGTGCGCCTTGGCGGCGACTTTCAGAGAGGGTCTCTCTGATGCCATTAAGGATGTTATGGTGGGGTTCCCTGTGCCTGCGGGTCTGAATGAGTCCATGACAATGGCTATTCAGATCGATAGGCGTTTGCGGGAGCGCAAACCAGTGCACCATCTGGCGGTGTCCACTGAGAAGTCGCCAGAGAGTATGCAGTGTGATAGAATTCTGTCCCGAAGCGAGCGGCAGAATTTTAGACGGAAAAATGGGTTGTGTTTCTATTGTGGTGATTCTACTCATGTTATATCAGCATGCTCTAAGCGCACTAAAAAGCTTGATAAATCTGTTTCCATTTGCACCTTACCGTCTAAGTTTATTCTATCTGTGACCCTGATTTGCTCTTTGTCATCTATTACCACGGACGCCTATGTCGACTCTGGCGCCGCTTTGAGTCTTATGGATTGGTCCTTTGCCAAACGCTGTGGGTATGATTTAGAGCCTTTGGAGACTCCTATTCCTCTGAAGGGGATTGACTCCACCCCATTGGCTAATAATAAACCACAATACTGGACACAAGTAACTATGCGTATTAATCCGGATCACCAGGAGATTATTCGCTTTCTGGTGCTGTATAATCTACATGATGATTTGGTGCTAGGATTGCCTTGGCTGCAATCTCACAACCCAGTCCTTGACTGGAGAGCTATGTCTGTGTTGAGCTGGGGATGTAAGGGGGCTCATGGAGATGTACCTGTGGTTTCCATTTCATCATCTACTCCCTCTGAAATTCCTGAGTTCCTGTCTGACTATCGTGACGTCTTTGAAGAATCCAAGCTTGGTTCGTTACCTCCGCACCGAGAGTGCGATTGTGCCATAGATTTAATCCCGGGTAGTAAATACCCAAAGGGTCGTTTGTTTAATCTGTCTGTGCCTGAACATGCTGCTATGCGAGAATATATAAAGGAGTCCTTGGAAAAGGGACATATTCGTCCATCGTCATCTCCCTTAGGAGCCGGTTTTTTCTTTGTGTCAAAAAAAGACGGCTCTTTGAGACCATGTATCGATTATCGGCTTTTGAACAAAATCACTGTTAAATATCAATACCCATTGCCGTTGCTGACTGATTTGTTTGCTCGCATAAAGGGGGCCAAGTGGTTCTCTAAGATTGACCTTCGTGGGGCGTATAATTTGGTGCGAATCAGGCAGGGGGATGAGTGGAAGACCGCATTTAATACGCCCGAGGGCCACTTTGAGTATTTAGTGATGCCTTTTGGTCTTTCAAATGCTCCGTCAGTTTTCCAGTCCTTTATGCATGATATTTTTCGCGATTATTTGGATAAATTTATGATTGTGTATCTGGATGATATTCTGATTTTTTCGGATGACTGGGACTCTCATGTCCAGCAAGTCAGGAGGGTTTTCCAGGTTTTGCGGTCTAATTCTTTGTGTGTGAAGGGTTCTAAGTGTGTTTTTGGGGTACAGAGAATTTCCTTTTTGGGATATATTTTTTCTCCCTCTTCCATTGAAATGGATCCTGTCAAGGTTCAAGCTATTTGTGATTGGACGCAGCCCTCTTCTCTTAAGAGTCTTCAGAAATTTTTGGGCTTTGCTAACTTTTATCGTCGATTTATTGCTGGTTTTTCTGATGTTGTTAAACCATTGACTGATTTGACTAAGAAGGGTGCTGATGTTGCTGATTGGTCCCCTGACGCTGTGGAGGCCTTTCGGGAGCTTAAGCGCCGTTTTTCCTCTGCCCCTGTGTTGCGTCAGCCTGATGTTGCTCTACCTTTTCAGGTTGAGGTCGACGCTTCTGAGATCGGAGCCGGGGCAGTGTTGTCGCAGAAAAGTTCTGACTGCTCCGTGATGAGGCCTTGTGCCTTCTTTTCCCGTAAATTTTCGCCCGCTGAGCGGAATTATGATGTTGGGAATCGGGAGCTTTTGGCCATGAAGTGGGCTTTTGAGGAGTGGCGCCATTGGCTTGAGGGGGCCAGACATCAGGTGGTGGTATTGACTGACCACAAAAATTTGATTTATCTTGAGACCGCCAGGCGCCTGAATCCTAGACAGGCGCGCTGGTCATTATTTTTCTCTCGGTTTAATTTTGTGGTGTCATACCTACCGGGTTCTAAGAATGTTAAGGCGGATGCCCTTTCTAGGAGTTTTGAGCCTGACTCGCCTGGTAACTCTGAGCCCACAGGTATCCTTAAGGATGGAGTGGTATTGTCAGCCGTTTCTCCAGACCTGCGGCGGGCCTTGCAGGAGTTTCAGGCGGATAGACCGGATCGTTGCCCACCTGATAAACTGTTTGTTCCTGATGATTGGACCAGTAGAGTCATCTCTGAGGTTCATTCCTCTGCGTTGGCAGGTCATCCTGGCATTTTTGGTACCAGGGATTTGGTGGCAAGGTCCTTCTGGTGGCCTTCCCTGTCACGAGATGTGCGAGGCTTTGTGCAGTCTTGTGACGTTTGTGCTCGGGCCAAGCCTTGTTGTTCTCGGGCTAGTGGATTATTGTTGCCCTTGCCTATTCCTAAGAGGCCTTGGACGCACATCTCGATGGATTTTATTTCAGATCTGCCTGTTTCTCAGAAGATGTCTGTCATCTGGGTGGTGTGTGACCGTTTCTCTAAGATGGTCCATTTGGTTCCTCTGCCCAAGTTGCCTTCTTCTTCCGAGTTGGTTCCTCTGTTTTTTCAAAATGTTGTTCGTTTGCATGGTATTCCTGAGAATATCGTTTCTGACAGAGGGACCCAATTCGTGTCTAGATTTTGGCGGGCATTCTGTGCTAGGATGGGCATAGATTTGTCTTTTTCGTCCGCTTTCCATCCTCAGACGAATGGCCAGACCGAGCGGACTAATCAGACCCTGGAGACATATCTGAGGTGTTTTGTGTCTGCTGACCAGGATGATTGGGTTGCTTTTTTGCCATTGGCAGAGTTCGCTCTCAATAATCGGGCCAGCTCTGCCACTTTGGTGTCCCCGTTTTTCTGTAATTCGGGGTTTCATCCTCGATTTTCCTCTGGTCAGGTGGAATCTTCGGATTGTCCTGGAGTGGATGCTGTGGTGGAGAGATTGCATCAGATCTGGGGGCAGGTGGTGGACAATTTGAGGTTGTCCCAGGAGAAGACTCAGCTTTTTGCCAACCGCCACCGTCGTGTTGGTCCTCGGCTTTGTGTTGGGGATTTGGTGTGGTTGTCTTCTCGTTTTGTCCCTATGAGGGTCTCTTCTCCTAAGTTTAAGCCTCGGTTCATCGGCCCGTATAAGATATTGGAGATTCTTAACCCTGTTTCCTTCCGTTTGGACCTCCCTGCATCCTTTTCTATTCATAACGTTTTTCATCGGTCATTATTGCGCAGGTATGAGATACCGGTTGTGCCTTCCGTTGAGCCTCCTGCTCCGGTGTTGGTTGAGGGTGAGTTGGAGTACGTTGTGGAGAAAATCTTGGACTCTCGTGTTTCCAGACGGAGACTCCAGTATCTGGTCAAGTGGAAGGGATACGGCCAGGAGGATAATTCTTGGGTGAATGCATCTGATGTTCATGCCTCTGATTTGGTTCGTGCCTTTCATAGGGCCCATCCTGATCGCCCTGGTGGTTCTGGTGAGGGTTCGGTGCCCCCTCCTTGAGGGGGGGGTACTGTTGTGAATTTGGATTCTGGGCTCCCCCGGTGGCTACTGGTGGAATTGAACTGGTGTCTTCATCTTCTCTGTTCACCTGTTCCCATCAAGATGTGGGAGTCGCTATATAACCTTGCTGCTCTGTTAGTTGCTTGCCGGTCAACAATGTTATCAGAAGCCTCTCTGTGCTTGTTCCTGCTCCTAGACAACTACTAGATAAGTTGGACTTTTGTCCATGTTTGTTTTTGCATTTTTGTTCCAGTTCACAGCTGTAGTTTCGTTACTGTGTCTGGAAAGCTCTTGTGAACAGGAATTGCCACTCTGGTGTTATGAGTTAATGCCAGAGTTTTAAAGTAATTCCTGGATGGTTTTTTGATAGGGTTTTCAGCTGACCATGAAAGTGTCCTTTCTGTCTTCTGCTATGTAGTAAGTGGACCTCAAATTTGCTAAACCTATTTTCATACTACGTTTGTTATTTCATCTTAATTCACCGCCAATACATGTGGGGGGCCTCTGTCTCCTTTCGGGGTATTTCTCTAGAGGTGAGCTAGGACTAATATTTTCCTCTGCTAGCATTATTTAGTCCTCCGGCTGGTGCTGGGCATCTAGAATCAACGTAGGCATGCTACCCGGCCACTGCTAGTTGTGTGTTAGGTTTAGTTCATGGTCAGCTCAGTTCCCATCTTCCAAGAGCTAGTTCCTATATATGCTGATGCTATGTTCTCTTGCCATTGAGAACATGACAGTTATCCCAAGACACGTAAGAAACAAATGCATGACTTTTAGCACCGCCACAGTCACGTATATTATTCCATCTTTCTTTAATTCAACATTATTTTATCATATATTAATTTCACAGCTGTCTGTGCCGTCTATTTGCACACAACCATTCTGAATCCATGTTTTGCTGACCTTAAACATTTTGTATAACAGATGTGTTTCTCCTGATTTTTCTAGCGCAGCTCGCTGAGTGTTACCACTGTACTCATTTCTCATTGCTGCTTCTGAATGTACACTATTCACAACATGGACGGTTTTCCTTTAAAAAATATGAATATTATTGAATATAATGTTTTACATATGTTACAGTATTTTATTTTTATTAATAGCTACTTTTAACTATTCTTTTAGAGTGTCTAGTAGTTTTATATTCTTTGCCTGATATATTTCTACACAAAGCTTCAAAACTATTTTGTAATTTATAAGAACTTGTTGGATTAGTGAATATAATAACGTTTGTCATATTTTATAACGTGCAGCTAATGATTCTTGCTTCCAACTTGTATGTATCCGGATTAAAATAAAGAATAATGACCTAGCTGATTGTTTGGGTGATATTGTAAAACCATTTATTGACATTTTGTATAGCAGCTGTGTTTCTCCTGATTTTTCCAAACACACATAACATACAGAACACACACACATCACATACAACACACACAACAAACATACACACAGCATACAGAACACATACAACACATACAACACACACACACAGCATACAGAACACATACAACACATACAACACACACACAACAAACATACACACAACAAACACACAGAACACACACACAACACACACAAGAAACACAAACACACAACAAAAGAGTGTTTAGTAGTTTTATATTCTTTGCCTGATATATTTCTACACAAAGCTTCAAAACTATTTTGTAATTTATAATGTATCACAGTAGTTTCATATGAAGTTACATCTTAGGCCCCATTCAGACTATTGTAATATCTGTAGCTTAAAATAGAGCCAAATAGCTACTTACAAATCCGGACATACAGCATTGATTTTAAAGGGGTCTAAGGGGTTTCTATCAAGGTTTCCACATAATAGTTATGGAAAGAATAATGCTACAGATTTGGCCGCTCCAGTTATAAAACAAAAATGATGAAAATTATCTATGATGATAATGTGAAAAAGGCTTATGCAGTGGGTTTATGGATCTCTACAATAAACACCATGTGTAGAAATTTGGATCTAGAACTTGTTGGATTAGTGAATATAATAACGTTTGTCATATTTTATAATATGAAGCTAATGATTCTTGCTTTCAACTTGTATGTGACTGGATTAAAATAAAGAATAAAGACCTAGCTGATTGTTTGGGCGACATTGTAAAACCATTTATTGTTTCTACTACTTGGCAATTGTTACATTCAGTTATTTTTATTTATTTATTTATTTATTATCATTATTTTTATTTATTTTTTATTTTTTATTTTTATTTATTTTTTTTTATTTTATTTTTTTATTTTTTTTTATTTTTTCCCTTGGAATTTGTTAGTCATTACAATTATTTTTGCTCCCAAGATAGGTTTTAGAGTCACCAAGTTACATAAATGTGCAGGCTCCTGAATATTACAAAACATTCAAAGTTTGTTTCTCCACTTTTTGCAGATAATAAATCTTAATTTCTTTATAATTTGACTTTTAGTTATAGTTTGTTTCAGTTCTTTGACGTTCTATGTATACCGTAAATTTTGCTTCCTTTCAGTGAATAATATAAGACAAATTATTTTTATTCAAAAACATCTAACTTATGTATACTTTTAAAGCTTTGTTACATTTCTAGCCAGTCAACACCATGCTGTGTAACATAAATACATGTGGTCTTGTAGTGACTTAATATAGAGCATCAAACATGATATGGTTTTTGGTTTCTCTGAACTGTCGCAAACAAAACATATAAGGTAGTACGGCACAAGATGTGTGCGTACCCGCAGCTCGCTGAGCACTACCACTGTACACACTTCTCTTTGCTGTTTCTGAATGTACACTATTCTCACCCATGGAGAGTTCTCCTTTAAAATATGAATATTATTGAATATAATGTTTTACTTATGTTACAGTATTATATTTTCCTGGTGTTACTTTTGTTCATGTATTACTGGGCTCTTCTGCAGTTGTGATTCGAACCTTTTCTATATAAATATGGGTAAATGAATTGTCCATTATAGAACCATTTTGAATACATGTTTTGTAGACCTTAAACATTTTGTATAACAGATGTGTTTATCCCTTTATCCTTGGTTAAGGGAGCACTGATGTTTTAATAAACGTTGAATAAATAACAGTGCATACATAAGAAACCCTGCAATATATCTTTATAGAAACAATACTTCCGCACTCATGGCCGCTTCTCTTCCACCTTTGCCTCCCGAACTCATCATTCACTGTGAAATAATGCAAAAATCCATCTTTGTGCTGATGGAGGCATCAGCACATACAACACACACACACAACAAACATACACACACAACATACAGAACACACACAACACATGCAACACACACAACAAACATACACACAACAAACACACAGAACACACACACAACACACACAAGAAACACAAACACACAACAAACACACAGAACACGCACAACAAACACGCACAGAACACAAGCACAACAAACACACATAACATACAGAACACACACACATCACATACAACACACACAACAAACATACACACAGCACACAGAACACATACACACATACACACAGCACACAGAACACACACACAACACACACAAGTGTGTATGTTTGTTGTGTGTGTGTTGTATGTGCTGTGTGTGTTCTGTATGTTGCGTGTGTGTGTTGTATGTGTTGTATGTGTTCTGTATGCTGTGTGTGTGTGTGTTGTATGTGTTGTATGTGTTCTGTATGCTGTGTGTATGTTTGTTGTGTGTGTTGTATGTGATGTGTGTGTGTTCTGTATGTTATGTGTGTTTGGAAAAATCAGGAGAAACACAGCTGCTATACAAAATGTCAATAAATGGTTTTACAATATCACCCAAACAATCAGCTAGGTCATTATTCTTTATTTTAATCCGGATACATACAAGTTGGAAGCAAGAATCATTAGCTGCACGTTATAAAATATGACAAACGTTATTATATTCACTAATCCAACAAGTTCTTATAAATTACAAAATAGTTTTGAAGCTTTGTGTAGAAATATATCAGGCAAAGAATATAAAACTACTAGACACTCTAAAAGAATAGTTAAAAGTAGCTATTAATAAAAATAAAATACTGTAACATATGTAAAACATTATATTCAATAATATTCATATTTTTTAAAGGAAAACCGTCCATGTTTTGAATAGTGTACATTCAGAAGCAGCAATGAGAAATGAGTACAGTGGTAACACTCAGCGAGCTGCGCTAGAAAAATCAGGAGAAACACATCTGTTATACAAAATGTTTAAGGTCAGCAAAACATGGATTCAGAATGGTTGTGTGCAAATAGACGGCACAGACAGCTGTGAAATTAATATATGATAAAATAATGTTGAATTAAAGAAAGATGGAATAATATACGTGACTGTGGTGGTGCTAAAAGTCATGCATTTGTTTCTTACGTGTCTTGGGATAACCAAGAAGATTTTTATGGAAAATTTCATAGTAGCCCAATATTGACACAGTTTTGCGGTGTATGATTATTATTATTATGACTGTCCAATTAACTAATAATTATACATAATATGTCCGTAAATCAGTCTGATCTGTTATAAATCTCATAAAATGAGAATCACAGTATGAAATAGTGCTGCATAAACACAGAATGTACATAATATGCCAGCAAACTCGCACAGATCAAGCTGAATCTTTCTGTGATACGTATGAAAATCTGATAAATGACTGTCCAACACCTGACATTATCGCTGAACTATATGATTTTAAATCAGATCAAACTAAAATCTTTCTGTGATACGTATGAAAAAAAAACAAAAAACTGATAAATGTCTGTCCTGTTTGCTCAGCTAGCTGGGGATACCAGAGAAACAGCTGCTAGGACATATCCCAAGCATTACGATCACATCTCCTTATGTGATTATGTAGGAGCCATTTTATTGTGTTTATTTAAGGGATAGAGGAGACTCACACATTTTTTCTGACTGCAGCCCTGCATCCTGTACACAGACTCATTCAGAATAGCCAGTGAGCTGGGATAATCTATCAAATATAGTATCAGACTCAATAATCCCAAACCAGTAAACGGAAGATCTAATATAAAAAACACTTACTGTGATAATAACAAATTCCAAGGAAAAAAAATAAAAATAAATAAATAAATAAATAAAAATAAAAAATAAATAAAAATAATGATAATAAATAAATAAATAAATAAATAAATAAAAATAACTGAATGTAACAATTGCCAAGTAGTAGAAACAATAAATGGTTTTACAATATCACCCAAACAATCAGCTAGGTCATTATTCTTTATTTTAATCCAGTTACATACAAGTTGGAAGCAAGAATCATTAGCTGCACGTTATAAAATATGACAAACGTTATTATGTTCACTAATCCAACAAGTTCTTATAAATTACAAAATAGTTTTGAAGCTTTGTGTAGAAATATACCATGCAAAGAATATAAAACTACTAGACCCTCTAAAAGAATAGTTAAAAGTAACTATTAATAAAAATAAAATACTGTAACATATGTAAAACATTATATTCAATAATATTCACATTTTTTAAAGGAAAACCGTCCATGGCTGAGAATAGTGTACATTCAGAAGCAGCAATGAGAAATGAGTACAGTGGTAACGCTCAGCGAGCTGCGCTAGAAAAATCAGGAGAAACACATCTGTTATACAAAAATGTTTAAGGTCAGCAAAACATGGATTCAAAATGGTTGTGTGCAAATAGACGGCACAGACAGCTGCGAAATTAATATATGATAAAATAATGTTGAATTAAAGAAAGATGGAATAATATACGTGACTGTGGCGGTGCTAAAAGTCATGCATTTGTTTCTTACGTACTTTATGCGTTTTTAATTAATTATCTGCTGGTCAAATAAATATTATTGGGTCTATAGGTTTACGAAAATGTCAATAAAAGAGAATAAATATTATTGGGACTATAAATAAAATAATACATAATAATCACAACATCAAATTATTTCTGTGTGGTTTAAGGAGTGCTTGTGTGGAATGTTTGTATCCCCGACACAGAAAGTCTGCCTGTCTAGTTAGTGATCAGTACAGACACATTTTAACAGCTGCTAGCAAGTGGAATGTTTTGTATCACCATCACAGAAACTCTTTAGACCAGTGGCTTTATAGGGCCTCTTTTAGGTTTTGCGACTACGATATTAACAAGTTTCTCAGAGATAATTAATGGATCATGCCGAGAAAATGTATCTTGTTCCCAAGCAGGAACTAATTAAAGTAAGAACCCCTATTACAACCAACATACGCCAGAGTGTTAGTCAACATCTTGATGGAGAAATACACTCATATAGATGGCTTGGAATGTAATAATGAGTGTTCAGTGCTATTTGATTTGATTTGCTTATTTGCGATGTATTGTGGATTTCAAGAAGTAGCTTTTTGAATCTAATTGAACAGCGAAATTTATTCACATGACTTTTTTTTAGAAAATGTAATTGATTTTGTTCAATAAACGTTATTACTTTTATCTGAAAAAGTTCTCTCGTTCTTTATTTTACAAAGATCAGTACTGTTTATAGTATCAAACTGTCAATAAAAGTGGGTCCTACCTATATAAATACTGTAGGTGTATCAAATTGTCAATAAGAGAGAAAAATATTATTTAACTATAAATAAAAGGTCCTATATAATAATGGGTGTAATAATACACTTTGATACACTATGATTTCGGTGCGATAGCTATTTAATTTTACAAAGATCAGTACTGTTTATAGTATCAAACTGTCAATAAAAGAGGGTCCTACCTATATAAATACTGTAGGTGTATCAAATTGTCAATAAGAGAGAAAAATATTATTTAACTATAAATAAAAGGTCCTATATAATAATGGGTGTAATAATACACTTTGATACACTATGATTTCGGTACGATAGCTATTTAATATACTTTGCTGCCACTTTGATAACAATTTATTATCGCTTTGCTGGAATCGTATCAGCAACCGATTTAATACATTTTGTTTCACTACGATATCCGTATGATGCCTATTTAACACGCTTTATGCGATTTTAATTAATTATCTGCTGGTCAGAGCACATATTTGGTAAACACCTCTTAACACACACCCTGACAATGTTGAAAATTATTCTATCACCGCTTTCTGGACACTTGTAAATCAGTGATACTATATCTTGCTACATTCAAGCCAGCGCTTCTGAGTTTATGTCACGCAGTCATACACCTGTTTTGTGTTTATTTAAGGAATAGAGGAGACTCACACACTTTCTGACTGCAGCCCTGCATCCTGTACACAGTCTCAATCAGAATAGACAGCGAGCTGGGATAATCTAGCAAATATAGTATCAGACTCAATAATCCCAAACCAGTAAACGAAAGATCTAATATAAAAAACACTTACTGTGATAATAATCACAGTATTAACAATATTAAAACACTGTGATAATAATATTAATCTATATCAAAAAGGGAGGGGGGGAGCAGGCACACAGCTGCTGTCAGCAGACAAGGAGGACAGCTGGCTGACAGGGAGGGTTACACACTTTGATACACTTTGATAGGGGCGTGTCCACCTGTCAAATTGAGTTTGACGAAACCTCCCTACGCTCTACTACTGTCTGTTACCCTGATTTGTTCCCTGTCATCTTACCCGGTTAATGCTTTTGTAGATTCGGGTGCTGCCCTGAGTCTAATGGATTGGTCGTTTGCCAGGCGCTGTGGTTTTGATTTGGAGCCTTTGAAATTCCCTATTCCACTAAGGGGAATTGATTCTACACCATTGGCTTCGAATAGACCTCAGTACTGGACACAAGTGACCATGTGCATGACTCCTGTTCATCAGTAGGTGATTCGCTTTCTTGTATTGCATAATTTGCATGATGTGGTCGTGTTGGGTCTGCCATGGTTGCAGACTCATAATCCAGTCCTGGATTGGAAAGCTATGTCTGTGTCAAGTTGGGGTTGTCAGTGAATTCATGGTGACGCTCCTGTGGTGTCAATTGCTTTGTCCACTCCTTCTGAAGTCCCTACGTTTTTGTCAGACTACCAGGATGTATTTGAGGAGCCTAAACTCAATTCTCTACCTCCTCATAGGGACTGTGATTGTGCTATAGATTTGATTCCTGGTAGTAAGTTTCCTAAGGGACGACTTTTCAATTTATCTGTGCCGGAACATGCTGCCATGCGGAGTTATATAAAGGAGTCTTTGGAGAAGGGACATATTCGCCCGTCCTCATCCCCTCTTGGTGCAGGATTCTTTTTTGTGGCTAAGAAGGATGGTTCCCTGAGACCTTGTATTGATTATCACCTTTTGAATAAAATCACAGTCAAATTTCAGTATCCTTTGCCATTGTTAACTGATTTGTTCGCTCGCATTAAGGGGTCTAGTTGGTTCACCAAGGTAGATCTTCGTGGTGCGTATAACCTTGTGCGTATAAAACAGGGTGATGAATGGAAAACTGCATTTAATACGCCTGAAGGCCATTTTGAGTACTTGGTGATGCCTTTTGGACTTGTAATAACGTGCAGGTACTGAGTATGTCACCACGGAACAGACAGACCAACAGTTGAGGGGTTTAATAACAGGAATTAGGTTCTCCTCGCAGGGAGGAAGCAATGGAAAATAACTAGCAATAAAACAATGCAAGAATACGGGAGTTAAACAATAAAACAGAATTAAGCAGGATTTCTTGAGAAAAGAACACTTATCAGTCTCATGAGGACTTGCTTGGAGGGTCGTCTTCTCCAACGTAGGCGCCAAGAATCAGTGGCACTTGTCGTCTTTCTGTGGTCCGTGAGCAGAGTAGTTTCTGAGAGCCTGCTGCCTGGGGTTTCGGGAGTTAATGTGGTATGCACAGGCTCTGAGTCTTTAACTTTTATAGCACAGCCAGAAAATCAGGGCTCCGCACGGTTGTCTCTGTACCAGGAAAACAAGGGGCTCTGCACTGTTAAGTCTCTGTACCAGGAAAACAGGGGCTCTGCACTGTTAAGTCTCTGTACCAGGAGTCAGGGGCCAGGGTGTAGTAGTCTCTCAACGGGTCTCAAAGCGCCCCCCTAAAGTCACAGCAGAGTCCGCTTTAAGTACTCACTGGATGCAGTCTTTCTGGGCAGTCTCTACAAGATGCAGTCTTTCTGGGCAGTCTCTACAAGATGCAGTCTTTCTGGGCAGTCTCTTTCTCTCTCTCTTCTGGAGCGCAGCTGCACCCGGCTCTGCACGCTGCTCTGCAAGCTGCTCTCTCTCCTGCATGCGTCCCTTTCCCGCTCTCTGGCTGCTTCCCTGCTGTCCCAGTCTACAAGTCTCTCCCCTAGGGAACCTGCGGCACAGCTCAAAGGTTCCGGGCACAGAGCCGAGAAGGTAACCGCCCCCAGACTCTTCTTGTACTTTTAACTCCTTACATTCCCCCCCTCTTTCTGCTCGCCATTCCACGGGCGAGATCTTCAGGAGCTCCTGTTGGCAATCTTCTAGTCCTTGCACAATCTGCTGCCAGATGAACTCATCCTGATTGTAGTGAACAGGGGGTACACCAGCCGTTGAACGTTCAGAGCGTCTAAAACCAGCAGGGGCGGTGGTGTCAGCTGCTGTGGGAGGAGTCGAGGCTTCCTCCGATACGTTGGTAGAATCTGGCACCAGCCCTGTTCCTGGGTTCACTGGAGGAGATTCGAAGTCTTCCTCATCTTCCACATCTACATTGATCACTGGCGCAACCGGTGGGGGTGCTGGAGCCAATTGGACTGATTCAGGATCTCGAGACAAACATGGACGCAACATATTCCTGTGCAGCGTGCGGGTGGGAGTCCCTTCTTCCGTTTCGGGCTGGACCTCATAAACGGGACCCCCGTTGCCGAGCCGCCTCTTCACTCGGTACGGCCTTTTCTCCCATCGGTACTCCAGTTTGTTGTGTGGGCGCTTTTCCCTCACTAAGACTCGGTCTCCAGGCCACAGGGCTGTCCCCTTTTTAGGAGCTACCTGGGGATGCTCCAATTCTTGTAGCCGGTCCTGCACTAGACGTTGAATTGTCCGCAGCCGACGATGATGTTCTTGAACCCAGGAGTACACCCCCGTCCGTGGGTAGTCCTCCTCGGGTTCCAGCGCCAGCTGTGCCAGTCCCTTCCCGGGTCGGCCAAAGAACAGAGAGTAGGGGGTGAATCCGGTAGTGCTGTGTTTACGATTGTTATATGCCCATACCAATTCAGGGATGGACTCAGTCCACTTCGCCTTCTGGTCCTCCTCCAAAGTCCTCAGCATTTGAATCAGAGTGCGGTTAAATCTTTCACAAGCCCTATTCCCCTGTGGATGATAAGGGGTGGTCCGGGACTTATCTATTTTGTACAGCTGGTGCAGCTCCTCCATCACTCTTCCGAGGAAGCAGGCCCCTTGATCAGAATGGAAGCGCTTGGGAAACCCGTACACCTGAATGAAGTGTTTGCAGATTGCGTGAGCCGCAGACTCGGCAGTTTGGTCCCGCGTGGGCGTCACTACGGCAAATTTAGTAAAGTGGTCTATCATCACTAAACAATGCTCATAACCTTGATGTGCTGGTCCAATTGTCAAGTAATCTATTGCCAGTAGGTCCATGGGGCCAGAAGACCTCACCGTCTCTGTGGGAGCTCTTTGTTCTGGTGGTTTGACCAGCTCACAACTTCTGCATTGCCGACATACTTTATCCACAGTGTTTCTTAAGTGGGGGTGATAAAATAGGCGCTGTAACCACTGGAAAGTCTTTTCTGGCCCAAAGTGTGCTCCTTTCTCATGTGCTTCCTTAGCCACCTGGTCTATCATGGACGAGGGAATCACTGTCTGCCATACAAGACTGAGTTCTGTTTGCAGGAATACCTTCCGGTACAGGATACCATCCCGCAACTCAAGCCTCTCCCACTGGCGTAGCATCTTCAGTACTTCAGGTGACATGGACCTCCTCTCACGTTGATTGGGCATTTGTTCAGACACGACCCACCTTCTCAACTGAGCTAGCTCCGGATCCTCCTGTTGTACTCGGACCCACTCATCGCGGGGCTGCTCCAGCAAATTCACACAGGCCTCTTCCTGTTCAATTTCCCGCGCCGCTGCCACCGTCCTGGCAGTCTTTCCAAAACCTGGAACCTCTACATCTTCCAGTTCTTCATCCTGGGTGGGTGCTGGTTTGCGATAGTTTACTCGAGAGAGGGCATCAGCATGTACATTCTCAGCTCCTCTTTTATACGAAATTCTGTATCGGAACTTGGCCATTCGGGCTACCCAACGTTGTTCTAGGGCGCCTAACTTGGCATTCTCGAGATGGGCCAACGGATTGTTATCGGTGCGTACATGAACTTCTGAGCCAGCCAGATATTCCGCGAACTTCTCAGTCATTGCCCACAGCAGCGTCAACAACTCCAGCTTGAATGAACTGTAATTTTCTGGATTCCTTTCTGAGTCATGCAGAGACCGACTGGCGTATGCGATGACGCGCTCTTTCCCGTCCTGCATCTGCGACAGTACAGCCCCGAGGCCCTGCAGGCTCCCGTCAGTGTGCAAGATGAACGGTTGTGTGAAGTCAGCGTAGGCCAGCACGGGGGCCTCCGTCAATGCCTTCTTCAAAGCCAAGAATGCCTCCTCCTGATGCTTCCCCCACTGTATGTTCCTGTTTTTGGCGCAAGAGGGCACTCCCCTCAACAACTCCTGGAGTGGATTAGCAAGGCGGGTAAAGTCTTTTACAAAGCGTCTGAAGTATCCCGTGAGTCCCAGGAATTCACGCACATCTTTCACCGTTTTTGGAGTTGGCCACTCTTGTACCGCAGCGATCTTCTCCTGGGAAGGCTTCACCCCTTCAGCGGAGACAACATGTCCCAAGTATTCAATCTCGGTATGGAAGAGGTGACATTTCTGGGGTTTCACTTTCAAGCCATACTTTTGTAGCCGACTCAGAACTTGCTCTAATCTCTGCAGATGCTCCTCAAAGGTGGGGGCAAAGACAATGATATCATCCAAGTAGATCAAAGTGGCTTCAAAGTTCAGGTCTCCCAGACATCTCTCCATGAGTCGCTGAAATGTTCCTGGGGTGTTTGCTAGGCCGAAGGGCATCTGGTCAAACTCATACAGTCCCATCGGAAGGATGAAGGCCGTCTTGGCTCGGTCTTGCTCAGACATGGGCACCTGCCAGTAGCCGCTGGCCAAGTCTAACGTGGAGAAATATCTGGCATTCCCTAGTGCCGTCAGGGACTCCTCTATCCTGGGCAGTGGGTACGAGTCCCGCACTGTGCAAGTATTGAGCCGCCGATAGTCCACACAGAACCGCAGGGACCCGTCTTTCTTTCTCACCAAGACGATAGGGGCAGCCCACGGGCTCTGACTCTCACGTATAACTCCCTTCTTCAGCATGTGTGATAGCATTCCCTTCACCTCCTGGTACATCTGTGGAGGTATTTGGCGGTACCGTTCCCGGATTGGCGCCGCATCCCCGGTGGGTATCTCGTGGGTAATGGCCGTGGTACGTCCAAAGTCATCTTCATCTTTGGCGAACGCATCCTGAAATTTCCCCAATACAGCTTCTACCTGAGGTACCTGCTGCGGAGTAAGTTCCGAGAGCTCCGCCCTCATGCGTTCCAGTATCTGGCGCCCTTCTTGCATTAACCTGGGGTCCGGAGCTGCCTCCGCCTTGACGGTCACCAGCCACGGATCTTCTGGCCTTGCTGTCAGCTGTACCGCCTCAGTGGGGACCAATTCGTCTGGAAGGCCCAGGACTTGAGCGACTTTGCTTCTAGGGGGCAAAGTTATATCTGTCTCCCCCAAATTGATGCAGCGCACAAGGACAGTTCCATCCCGCACGGTAGCCAGGGACCATGCGACCAATATTCCTGACGGCAGCTGGTCGGCTCTGCTGGGCTCAATTTGGACTTCGACTCCCTCCAGCGGGATGCCAGCTCGTACAGGCAGGGGAAGCACTGTCTGCCCAGGGGGCAACACTCGATTGACTGAGGCGGGGACGACGACTTTGCCAAGTTCCTTTCCGTCACTGTATGCTTCCCGGACCTGGGCGGTCCGTATCAGTTGTTGGAAGACCCTTCTCTGGGGAGTTTGGTCGCTCCATTGTTGTAGGAACTGTTCTGGGGACTCGTTGAAAATGAGGCTTCCGAGGTCTTTTAACACATTCATGCCCAGGGTCACGGTATGGTCTTTAGCTACCTCTCCATCCATCAATACCACTCCTCTCCTCCCGAGGTCTTTTCCGCATACCTCTATGTTCATCCATACCACCCCTGCGACCGGGATGGGCAAGTGATTGATCACAGGTCCCCATTCGGGCCGTAGCGCCTCTGTGAAGTGATGGAGGAAATATCTCTCAGGCATGGTGGTCACTTGTGAGCTGGTGTCTATCAAGCATCGCACTGCTCTTCCATTGATTTCTGCCCAGACCAGAGGGCAAGTGGAAACAAGGCTGTGGGGACTTTTACTCCTCCTCCTCTGTTCTTCACGCTCTGAGCGGCGCCCCTCAAGCCCAGAGCCACCTAGTTTAAAGGAGGATGCGGGGATGGTCGGCTCCGCCGGGGACACCATCGAGCAATGTGGCCGGACTCTCCACAAGTGTAGCATGTAAGAGGGCTTCTCCTCCTGGTAGTTTCACCCTCCCTTCGGGGGGCAGCTTCTCTGTCTCGCACCAGAGGGCCGGGCCCCTCTGCCAGAGTTCTTCTGGAGGCCGCCATTTCTTCACGGACCTGTCTAATCTCCATTCTCAGGTCCTCCACCCACTGGGGAATATTGCCTGCGGGGGTGGTTACCTCCCCGCTCTGCACCCTTCCTACCAGCCCCGTCACTCCCTGTTCTTGTTCTCGAACACGCGCCTCACTGCCAACCTCAGAGAACGTCATGTCTGGCTTTACTCGCATGCGCTCTCGCAGTGCCTGTTTCATCATTGCGTCACGCAGTCCTGTCACTAGCTGATCTCTGAGCACCACATCAACTGACCCTACCCCTACACCGTCCTTTCGTCTGATAGCAGTGTGAAGCTCTTGTAGGGCGTTCATGAATTGGGTCACGGTCTCCCCCTCCAGTTGTACCCGGTGAAACAGTCACATGCGAAGTTCCCCTACGTCAGTGGGGTCCCCACGCGTTTCCTCAAGTATGCGCAGCACTTTGTCCAGGGTATCTCTCTCCCGGAGGACCTATGCATGACAGAATCCCGCGCCTCCCCCTCCAGAGCCATCAATGCAATTTCTGCCTCCAGGGCTGGTGTCATGGGGTGCATCCGCATCATTCCCCGGATACGCTCTGTCCAACTCCACAACATTACATTGTTCCCAGTGAACCTTGGCAAATTATTCAACATGGCTCCCAGGGAAATGCTAGACCTGGGAACTTCCCCCGCTGCTTGGTCTGCCCTATCCGCACTACCGTGTGACATCCTGCCGACTACGCCAAATGTAATAACGTGCAGGTACTGAGTATGTCACCACAGAACAGACAGACCAACAGTTGAGGGGTTTAATAACAGGAATTAGGTTCTCCTCGCAGGGAGGAAGCAATGGAAAATAACTAGCAATAAAACAATGCAAGAATACGGGAGTTAAACAATAAAACAGAATTAAGCAGGATTTCTTGAGAAAAGAACACTTATCAGTCTCATGAGGACTTGCTTGGAGGGTCGTCTTCTCCAACGTAGGCGCCAAGAATCAGTGGCACTTGTCGTCCCTCTGTGGTCCGTGAGCAGAGTAGTCTCTGAGAGCCTGCTGCCTGGGGTTTCGGGAGTTAATGTGGTATGCACAGGCTCTGAGTCTTTAACTTTTATAGCACAGCCAGAAAATCAGGGCTCCGCACGGTTGTCTCTGTACCAGGAAAACAAGGGGCTCTGCACTGTTAAGTCTCTGTACCAGGAAAACAGGGGCTCTGCACTGTTAAGTCTCTGTACCAGGAGTCAGGGGCCAGGGTGTAGTAGTCTCTCAACGGGTCTCAAAGCGCCCCCCTAAAGTCACAGCAGAGTCCGCTTTAAGTACTCACTGGATGCAGTCTTTCTGGGCAGTCTCTACAAGATGCAGTCTTTCTGGGCAGTCTCTACAAGATGCAGTCTTTCTGGGCAGTCTCTTTCTCTCTCTCTTCTGGAGCGCAGCTGCACCCGGCTCTGCATGCTGCTCTGCAAGCTGCTCTCTCTCCTGCATGCGTCCCTTTCCCGCTCTCTGGCTGCTTCCCTGCTGTCCCAGTCTACAAGCCTAGGGAACCTGCGGCACAGCTCAAAGGTTCCGGGCACAGAGCCGAGAAGGTAACCGCCCCCAGACTCTTCTTGTACTTTTAACTCCTTACAGACTTTCTAATGCTCCTTCATTCTTTCAGTCCTTTATGCATGACATCTTCCGTGAATATCTGGATAAGTTTATGATTGTGTATCTGGATGATATTCTGGTTTTTTCGGATGATTGGGAGTCTCATGTTAAGCAGGTCAGGATGGTCTTTCAGGTCCTGCGTGACAATGCCTTATTTGTGAAGGGCTCAAAATGTCTTTTTGGAGTCCAGAAGATTTCTTTTTTGGGTTTCATTTTTTCTCCTTCTACTATTGAGATGGACCCAGTCAAGGTTCAGGCTATTCATGACTGGACGCAGCCTACATCTGTTAAGAGTCTTCAGAAGTTCTTGGGTTTTGCTAATTTTTACCATCGCTTCATAGCTAATTTTTCTGGTGTTGTTAAGCCTTTGACGGATTTGACCAAGAAAGGTTCTGATGTGACTAATTGGTCCTCTGCGGCTGTGGAGGCCTTTCGGGAGCTGAAGCGTAGGTTTTCTTCAGCTCCGGTCTTGTGTCAGCCAGATGTCTCACTTCCCTTCCAGGTGGAGGTTGATGCTTCCGAGATTGGAGCAGGGGCTGTTTTGTCGCAGAGAAGTTCCGATGGCTCTGTGATGAAGCCATGTGCTTTCTTTTCAAGAAAGTTTTCGCCTGCCGAGCGGAATTATGATGTTGGTAATCGGGAGCTGTTGGCTATGAAGTGGGCATTTGAGGAGTGGCGACATTGGCTCGAGGGAGCTAAGCATCGTGTGGTGGTCTTGACTGATCACAAGAATTTGATTTATCTCTAGTCGGCCAAACGGCTGAATCCCAGACAGGCTCGTTGGTCGTTGTTTTTCTCTCGTTTTGATTTTGTGGTCTCGTACCTGCCTGGTTCGAAGAATGTGAAGGCGGATGCTCTTTCTGGGAGTTTTGTGCCTGACTCTCCTGGAGATTCTGAGCCGGCTGATATCCTGAGAGAAGGGGTGATTTTGTCTGCCATCTCCCCAGATTTGCGACGTGTGCTGCAAGAGTTTCAGGCGGATAGACCTGACCGCTGTCCACTGGAGAGACTGTTTGTCCCGGATAGATGGACCAACAGAGTCATCTCCGAGGTTCATTCTTCGGTGTTGGCAGGCCATCCTGGAATATTTGGTACCAGAGACTTGGTGGCCAGGTCTTTTTGGTGGCCTTCCTTGTCGCGGGATGTGCGTTCCTTTGTGCAGTCTTGTGGGGTTTGTGCTCGGGCTAAGCCTTGCTGTTCTCGTGCCAGTGGTTTGCTGTTGCCTTTGCCTGTCCCGAAGAGGCCTTGGACGCACATTTCCATGGATTTTATTTCAGATCTCCCTGTCTCTCAGAGAATGTCTGTCATCTGGGTGGTGTGTGATCGTTTTTCTAAGATGGTCCATTTGGTGCCCTTGCCTAAATTGCCTTCCTCTTCCGAGTTGGTTCCACTGTTTTTTCAAAATGTGGTTCGTTTGCACGGGATTCCTGAGAACATTGTTTCTGACAGAGGATCCCAGTTTGTGTCTAGATTTTGGCGGACCTTTTGTGCTAAATTGGGCATTGATATGTCTTTTTCGTCGGCCTTCCATCCTCAGACGAATGGCCAAACCGAGCGAACTAATCAGACCTTGGAGACTTATTTAAGATGTTTTGTTTCTGCTGATCAGGACGACTGGGTTACTTTTTTGCCGTTGGCCGAGTTTGCCCTTAATAATCGGGCTAGTTCTGCTACTTTGGTTTCTCCTTTTTTTTGTAATTCGGGGTTTCATCCTCGTTTTTCCTCGGGTCAGGTGGAGCCTTCTGACTGTCCTGGAGTGGATGTTGCGGTTGATAGGTTGTATCAGATTTGGAATCATGTGGTGGACAATTTGAAGCTGTCACAAGAGAAGGCTCAGCTCTTTGCCAACCGCCGTCGCTGTGTGGGTCCCCGACTTTGCGTTGAGGACTTGGTGTGGTTGTCTTCTCGCTTCGTTCCTATGAAGGTCTCCTCTCCTAAGTTCAAGCTTCGGTTTATCGGTCCTTATAAAATTCTGGAAGTCCTTGGCCCTGTGTCATTTCGTCTGGACCTCCCGGCATCATTTGCTATTCATAATGTGTTCCATCGCTCGTTGTTGCGGAGGTATGTGGTGCCTGTGGTTCCTCCGGTTGAGCCTCCTGCCCCGGTGCTGGTTGAGGGAGAATTGGAATACGTGGTGGAGAAGATCTTGGATTCTCGTATTTCTAGACGGAGGCTCCAGTATTTGGTTAAGTGGAAGGGCTATGGTCAGGAGGATAATTCTTGGGTTGTCGCCTCTGATGTTCATGCGGCCGATTTGGTTCGTGCCTTCCACGCAGCTCATCCTGATCGCCCTGGGGGTTTTGATGAGGGTTCGGTGACCCCTCCTCAAGGGGGGGTACTGTTGTGAACTCTGTTTTCAGGCTCCCTCTTGTGGTCACTGGCGGTATGGTGTGACTTTTGCTTCGGGCTCCCCCTGGTGGCTTTGTTTGTTATCCTGCTGGTCTCTGGCTATCAGCTGGTTCGTTATCCTCTGGGAGGTTCCTATATAGCTCTGTTTTTCTTTCACTTGTTGCCGGCTGTCGATGTAATCAGTGCTACTCAGATTCCTTCTGACTACCTTGCTCCCAGTCCATCCAGGACAAGCTAAGTTTTGTTTGCTCATTTTTTGATCAGCAGTGTTTATTATGATTTCTTGTCCAGCTTGCTAAAATGTGATTCCCTGCCTTGCTGGTTGCTCTAGTGGACTAAGTTTCTCCCCACACACCGTGAGTCGGTGCGTGGGTTCTTGAAATCTCAGGATGGATATTTTGTAAGGGTTTTTTATTGATCACATAGACCCCTGCTCTATTTTCTGCTTTCTAGTACTAGTGGGCCTCTTTTGCTAGATCTGATTTCATCCCTACGTATGTGCCTTCCTCTTACTTCACCGTTAATATTTGTTGGGGGCTTCTATATCTTTGGGGATTATTTCTCTGGAGGCAAGCGAGGTCTTTCTTTCTCTTTAGGGGTAGCTAGTTCCTCAGGCTGGCTCGAGACGTCTAGGAAATTTTTTAGGCACGTTCACCAGCTACCTCTAGTTGTGTTGGATAGGTTCAGATTTGCGATCAGTCCAGTTACCATCTCCCTAGAGCTAGTCTTAAGTTTATTCACTTGCTGGTCTATTTGTGATCCTCAGCCATTAAGGATCATAACAGGGACCCAATTTATGTCTCACCTAATGGAGGCTCTCTGTAGGAAAATGCAGGTGAAGCACCTGGTATCGAGTGCGTATCACCCACAGACCAATGGCTTGTGTGAACGCTTCAATGGTACCCTCAAACAGATGCTACGCATGCTGGTTGAGACACAAGGGCGTGACTGGGAGCGGTACCTCCCACACCTGCTATTCGCTTACAGAGAGGTTCCGCAGGCCTCGACGGGGTTCTCCCCCTTCGAGCTCCTGTACGGCAGGCGAGTCCGGGGACCCCTTGGGTTGGTAAGAGAATCCTGGGAAGAGGAGCCGAACCCTTCTGAAGTGTCTATAGTGGAGTATGTCATGCGCTTCCGTGACAAGATACAGACCTTGACGCAGTTGGTGCATGACAACATGACGCAGGCTCAGGCTGATCAGAAGCACTGGTACGACCAGAACGCCCGGGAGCGGACCTACCACGTGGGTCAAAAGATGTGGGTGCTGGTTCCCGTACCAACGGATAAGCTTCAGGCAGCCTGGGAGGGCCCGTACGTCGTCCACCAACAGCTCAGCCCGGTCACCTATGTGGTCACTCTTGACCACGCTCGGGGTAGGCGAAAGGCCTTTCACGTCAACATGATGAAGGCTCATCACGAACGTGAACCTTTTGTCCTACCGGTCTGCAGCGCACCCGAAGAAGGGGAGGAAGACACCCTCCTGGACATGCTGGCCCAAGCCAAGGCCCGTGGGTCCATTGAGGACGTGGAGGTAAGCGCCTCGCTAGATGAGCCACAGCGGTTGAAGTTGCAAACCACACTGGAACCCTTCCGGGTCGTGTTCTCCAACCGGCCTGGAAGGACTGAGTTAGCGGTCCATGAGGTGGACACCGGGAATCATGCCCCACTACGGCGAACACCCTATCGAATCTCTGACCAGGTGCAGCAGACTATGCGCCGGGAGATCGATGAGATGTTACAGCTGGGGGTGATTCGACTGTCAAAGAGCGTGTGGGCCTCACCTGTAGTTCTCGTGCCCAAGAAGGACCGGACCACCCGGTTCTGCGTGGACTACAGGGGGCTCAACGCCATTACAGCCTCTGACGCGCACCCAATGCCACGAATCAAGGAGCTGCTTGAGAAGTTAGCTGGCGCAAAATACCTGACAATAATGGATCTGAGTCGCGGATACTGGCAGATTCCCCTGAGCCCCGAGGCGCAGGAGAAGTCCGCCTTTATCACACCCTTTGGACTGTACGAGTCCACGGTCATGCCCTTCGGCATGAAGAATGCCTCTGCCACTTTCCAGCGGATGGTCAATCTCCTGCTTCAGGGACTGGAGAAGTACGCCGTGGCGTACTTGGATGACATTGCCATCTTCAGTCCCTCCTGGGATGAACACCTGCAGCATCTCGAGGAGGTGCTCAGGCGAATCCACCGAGCAGGACTGACTATCAAGCCGGGAAAGTGCCAGATGGGCATGAGGGAGGTTCACTACCTGGGGCACCGGGTAGGCGGAGGCACCCTGAAACCGGAGCCTGAGAAAGTGGGCGTGATCGTGAACTGGCCCACTCCTGGGACCAAGAAACAGGTGATGTCCTTCCTGGGCACTGCAGGGTACTATAGGCGCTTTGTGCAGCACTATAGTAGCCTGGCAAAACCTTTGACGGACCTCACCAGGAAGAAGCTACCCCACATCGTCAACTGGACAGATGGCTGTGAGGGGGCCTTCCAGGCGTTGAAAACTGCACTGTGCAACGCCCCTGTGTTGAAAGCAGTCGACAGCAGTCGACCGTTCTTGGTACAGACCGACGCCAGCGAGTTTGGCCTTGGTGCTGTGCTCAGCCAGGTCGACTCGGAGGACGAAGAGCACCCCGTGTTGTACCTGAGCCAGAAACTTTTGCCGAGGGAAGTGGCCTACTCCACCATTGAGAAGGAGTGCCTGGCCATAGTCTGGGCCCTGCAGCGCTTGCAGCCCTACTTGTACGGTCGCACCTTCACCGTGGTGACCGACCACGACCCTCTGCGCTGGCTAAGCACCATGTGTGGAACCAACGGCAGGTTGCTACGCTGGAGCCTTGCCCTTCAGCAATTTGACTTCACCATTAAACACAAAGCGGGCAAAGAGCATGGGAATGCAGATGGACTCTCCCACCAGGGTGAACCCACGGAGGTGCGCATGGAGGCATACCGAGAGGTTCTGCCGCCGTAGCGCACCCAAAAGGGGGAGGTGTCATGATATGGTATGAAATATCATATAAGTTTAGTTCTGTTGCTAGCAAGCTGTGGGCAAAAAAGCCCCCCTTCCCTTTCACTCAGCCAAGAGCTGCCTTGTCAATGTACATGGGGGAAGAGAGTTTTATTGACGAAAGGTATTTACGACCGTCATTTCCTGCCGTGTAAGCTCTTGTCCAGCTATCACTGGACTAGAACGTTCTAGAATCATGAAAGTCCTTTGTTCTGTTTTTGTAAGATATTAGGCAAACGATTTAAAATACGAACACCAAAATATATTGTCATAATCACACTCGGAGGATCTACGCATCACTCTAAACACGGGCATCTAACTCCATCGGGGGAAGAAGTAGGGATTGCTTTGTAAATGATAGGACATATTTGATCTCACTAGAATGCCAGCGATAATACGAGATGAATGCTGGGTATGGTACGATTATGATATGTTCTGTGGCGAAGTTACGGGCATCAGATATATTTAATGCCCAGTGAGTAATACTGAAGAAGTAGGAGGGGTTGGAAAAGCCAGCCCTTTCTGTGAGGTCACAGACTGCAGGTTTTAAGTTGCTGGGAGACTTTTCAGGAGGCAGATTTTGAGTCTTTACCTGAAGAGCCCAGAGTGAACGCCCTGATGCACTGGGATAGATGGAAAGTCCCCCTAGCCTGTTGCCTGCAATGCTTTGAACAACTGTAAGTGTTATCTTTTCTTCCTTTAACCCCTTAATGACCGCCGATACGCCTTTTAACGGCGGCCGCTAAGGGTACTTAAACCACAGCACCGTTAATTAACGGCGCTGTGGAAAAAGTGAATAGCGCCCCCCAGAGTCGGATTTTCTCTGGGGTCTCGGTTGCCGAGGGTAGCCGAGACCCCAGAGAACATGATTCGGGGGGTTTTACCGACCCCCGAGTTGCGATCGCCGGTAATTAACCGTTTACCAGCGGTCGCAACAAAAAAAAACGCGATTTGCCTTTTAATTTCTCTGTCCTCCGATGTGATTGCACATCGGAGGACAGAGAAATAGGGTCCCCGATGGCCCCCGATAGCCCACCAATACTCACCTATCTCACCCGGTGCTACTCGTGGCTCCCGATGGGCGCCGCCATCTTTTTTCCGGGAAAAAATGGCGGGCGCACGCGCAGTACGCCCGCCGCCCGGCACCCGGAAGATCTTTGGGGTCTCGGCTGCCGGGGGTAGCCGAGACCCCAAAGAACATGATCGGCGTCGGTTTGCACCGACCCCTGTTTTGCGATCGCCGGTAATTAACAGTTTACCGGCGACCGCAAAAAAAAAAAAGCAATCTGTAATTCTCTGTCCTCTGATGTGATCGCACATCAGAGTACAGAGAAATAGGGGGATTCGGGGACCCTAACATACTCACCCGGTGTCCCTGGGTCCTCCTGTGTCTCCTCTTGCCGGCCGGCTTCTTCGTCGGGAAAGAAAATGGCGGGCGCATGCGCAGTGCGCCCGTCATCTGCTGCCATCTGCCATCCGGCAGGAGAGACGGGTTAGAGTTAGGGTTAGGGTTAGAGTTAGGGTTAGAGTTAGGGTTAGAGTTAGGGTTAGAGTTAGGGTTAGAGTTAGGGTTAGAGTTAGGGTTAGAGTTAGGGTTAGAGTTAGGGTTAGAGTTAGGGTTAGGGTTAGAGTTAGGGTTAGAGTTAGGGTTAGGGTTAGAGTTAGGGTTAGAGTTAGGGTTAGAGTTAGGGTTAGAGTTAGGGTTAGAGTTAGGGTTGGGGCTAAATTTAGGGTTAGGGTTAGGGCTAGGGTTAGGGTTAGGCTACTTTCACACTAGCGTTTTTTGGCTTCCGTCGCAATGCGTCGTTGGAGAAAAAACGCATCCTGCAAAAGTGCTTGCAGGATGCGTTTTATCTCCATTGGCTTGCATTAGCGACGCATTGCGACAGATTGCCACATGTCGCATCCGTCGTGCGACGGATGCGTCGTGCTTTGGCGGACCGTCGGCACAAAAAAAGCTACATGTAACTTTTTTGTGCGACGTGTCCGCCATTTAAGACCGCGCATGCGCGGCCGGAACTCCGCCCCCGCCTCCCCGCACCTCACAATGGGGCAGCGGATGCGTTGAAAAAACAGCATCCGCTGCACCCGTTGTGTGGTGCTTACAACGCTAGCGTCGGTACGTCGGCCCGACACACTGCGATGGGCCGAGTACGACGCTAGTGTGAAAGTAGCCTTAGGCTTCTTTCACACTTGCGTCGGTATGGGGCGGTCGCAATGCGTCGGCCCGACGTACCGACGCACGTTGTGAAAATTGTGCACAACGTGGGCAGCGGATGCAGTTTTTCAACGCATCCGCTGCCCAGTCTATGTCCTGGGGAGGAGGGGGCAGAGTTACGGCCACGCATGCGTGGAAATGGCGGACGCGACGTACAAAAAAAGGTTACATTGAACTTTTTTTGTGACGACGGGGCTAAAGATATGGTTAGGCTTGTGGCTAAAGTTAGGGGTAGGGTTTGGATTAGGGTTGGGATTAGGGTTACGTTTGGGATTAGGGTTGGGATTAGGGTTACGTTTGGGATTAGGGTTAGGGGTGTGTTGGATTTAGGGTTTTGATTAGGGTTATGGTTAGGGTTGAGATTAGGGCTGTTTTGGGGTTAGGGTTGTGATTATCGTTAGGGTTGTGATTAGGATTATGGATCGGGTTAAGATTAGGGTTAGGGGTGTGTTGGAGTTAGGGTTGGAGTTATAATTTGGGGGTTTCCACTGTTTAGGTACATCAGGGGGTCTCCAAACAGCCAATTTTGCGCTAAAAAAGTAAAATGGTGCTCCCTCCCTTCTGAGCTCTGCCGTGCGCCCAAACAGTGGTTTACCCCCACATATGGGGCATCAGCGTACTCGGGATAAATTGGACAACAACTTTTGGGGTCCAATTTCTCCTGTTACCCTTGTGAAAATAAAAACTTGGGGGCTAAAAATCTTTTTTGTGGGAAAAAATTTTTTATTTTTATTTTCACTACTCTGCATTATAAACTTCTGTGAAGCACTTGAGCATTCACAGTTCTCACCACATATCTAGATAAGTTCCATATGGGGTCTAGTTTCCAAAATTTGGTCACTTGTGGGGGGTTTCTACTGTTTAGGTACATCAGGGGCTCTGCAAACGCAACATAACACCCACAGACAATTCTATCAAAGTCTGAATTCCAAAATGGCGCTCCTTCTCTTCCGAGCTCTGCTGTGTGCCAAAACAGTGGTTTACCCCCACATATGGGGTACCAGCATACTCAGGACAAATTGGAGAACAAATATTGGCATCCAATTTCTCTTGTTACCCTTGTGAAAATAAAAATTTGGGGGCTAAAAAAATCTTTTGTGGGAAAAAAAAATATTTTTTATTTTCACTACTCTGCATTATAAACTTCTGTGAAGCACTTGAGCATTCAAAGTTCTCACCACATATCTAGATAGGTTCCTTAGGGGGTCTAGTTTCCAAAATTTGGTCACTTGTGGGGGGTTTCTACTGTTTAGGTACATCAGGGGCTCTGCAAACGCAACATAACACCCACAGACAATTCTATCAAAGTCTGAATTCCAAAATGGCGCTCCTTCTCTTCCGAGCTCTGTCGTGTGCCAAAACAGTGGTTTACCCCCACATATGGGGTACCAGCATACTCAGGACAAATTGGACAACAACTTTTGGGGTCCAATTTCTCTTGTTACCCTTGTGAAAATAAAAACTTGGGGGCTAAAAAATCTTTATTGTTAAAAAAAATATTTTTTATTTTCACGACTCTGCATTATAAACTTCTGTGATGCACTTGGGCATTCAAAGTTCTCACTACACATCTAGATAAGTTCCATGGGGGGGTCTAGTTTCCAAAATGGGGTCACTTTTGGGGGGTTTCTACTGTTTAGGCACATCAGGGGCTCTCCAAACGCGACATGGCGTCCGATCTCAATTCCAGTCAATTTTGCATTGAAAAGTCAAATGGCGCTCCTTTGCTTCCGAGCTCAGCCATGCGCCCAAACAGTGGTTTACCCCCACATATGGGGTGTCGGCGTACTCAAGACGAATTGTACAACAACTTCTGGGGTCCATTTTCTCCTGTTACCCTTGGTAAAATAAAAATTTGGAGGCAAAAAGATTATTTTTGTAGAAAAAATGAGATTTTTTTATTTTCACGGCTCTACGTTATAAACTTCTGTGAAGCACTTGGGGGTTCAAAGTGCTCACCACTAGTGTTGAGCATTCCGATACCGCAAGTATCGGGTATCGGCTGATACTTGCGGGTATCGGAATTCCGATACCGAGACCTGATACTTTTGTGGTATCGGGTATCGGTATCGAAACAACATTAATGTGTAAAATAAAGAATTAAAATAAAAAAATAGGGATATACTCACCCTGTGACGCGCCCTGGACTTTACCGCCGTAACCGGGAGCCTTCTTTGCTTCAAATGCGCGCGTTTTCTTCATTCTGTGACGTCACGGCTTGTGATTGGTCGCGTGCCGCCCATGTGGCCGCGACGCGACCAATCACAGCAAGCCGTGACGTAATTTTCAGGTCCTTCTAGGCATTCAGTATTTTAAAATTACGTTCCGGCTTTGTGATTGGTCGCGTCGCGGTCACATGGGCGACGCGACCAATCACAAGCCGTGACGTCACGGGAGGCAGGAAACGCACGCATTTTTTAAATTACGTTGCGGCTTGTGATTGGTTGCGTGCCGCCCATGTGACTGCGACGCGACCAATCACAGCAAGCCGTGACGTAATTTCAGGTCCTGAATGCCTATTTCTGCATTCAGGACCTGAAATTACGTCACGGCTTGCTGTGATTGGTCGCGTCGCGGTCACATGGGCGGCATGCAACCAATCACAAGCCGCGACGTAATTTTAAAAATGCGCGCGTTTCCTGCCTCCCGTGTCGTCACGGCTTGTGATTGGTCGCGTCGCCCATGTGACCGCGACGCGACCAATCACAAAGCCGGAACGTAATTTTAAAATACTGAATGCCTAGAAGGACCTGAAAATTACGTCACGGCTTGCTGTGATTGGTTGCGTCGCGGCCACATGGGCGGCACGTGACCAATCACAAGCCGTGACGTCACTGAATGAAGAAAACGCGCGCATTTGAAGCAAAGAAGGCTCCCGGTTACGGCGGTAAAGTCCAGGGCGCCTCAGAGGGTGAGTATATCCCTTTTTTTTTATTTTAATTCTTTATTTTAAACATTTATATGGATCCCAGGGCCTGAAGGAGAGTTTCCTCTCCTTCAGACCCTGGGAACTATCAGGGATACCGTCCGATACATGAGTCCCATTGACTTGTATTGGTATCGGGTATCGTTATCGGATTGGATCCGATACTTTGCCGGTATCGGCCGATACTTTCCGATACCGATACTTTCAAGTATCGGACGGTATCGCTCAACACTACTCACCACACATCTAGATAAGTTCCTTAAGGGGTCTAGTTTCCAAAATGGTATCACTTGTGGGGGTTTCCACTGTTTAGGCACATCAGGGGCTCTCCAAACGCGACATGGCATCCGATCTCAATTCCAGCCAATTCTGCATTGAAAAAGTCAAACGGTGCTCCTTCACTTCCAAGCTCTGCGGTGCGCCCAAACAGTGGTTTACCTCCACATATGGGGTATCGACGTACTCAGGAGAAATTGCACAACAACTTTTGTTGTCTAATTTCTCCTGTTACCCTTGTGAAAATAAGAATTTGTGGGCGAAAAAATCATTTTTGTGAAAACAAATGCGATTTTTTTATTTTCACGGCTCTACGTTATAAACTTCTGTGAAGCACTTGGGGGTTCAAAGTGCTCACCACACATCTAGATAAGTTCCTTAAGGGGTCTAGTTTCCAAAATGGTATCAATTGTGGGGGGTTTCCACTGTTTAGGCACATTGAGGGCTCTCCAAACGCGACATGGCGTCTGATCTCAATTCCAGCCAATTCTGCATTGAAACAGTCAAACGGTGCTCCTTCACTTCCAAGCTCTGCGGTGCGCCCAAACAGTGGTTTACCTCCACATATGGGGTACTGGCGTACTCAGGAAAAATTGCACAACAAAATTTGTGGTTAAATTTCTGTTTTTACACTTGTGAAAATTAAAAAAAATGGTTCTGAAGTAAAATATTTGCAAAAAAAAATTAAATGTTCATTTTTTTCTTCCACATTGTTTCAGTTCCTGTGAAGTACATAAAGGGTTAATAAACTTCTTGAATGTGGTTTTGAGCAGCTTGAGGGGTGCAGTTTTTAGAATGGTGTCAAACTTGGTTATTTTCTATCATATAGACCCCTCAAAATGACTTCAAAGGTGATGTGGTCCCTAAAAAAACATGGTGTTGTAAAAATGAGAAATTGCTGGTCAACTTTTAACCCTTATAACTCCCTAAAAAAAAAAAAAATTGTTTCCAAAATTGTGCTGATGTAAAGTAGACATGTGGGAAATGTTATTTATTAACTATTTTTTGTGACATATCTCTCTGATTTAAGGGCATAAAAATACAAATTTTTTCATAAATAATCGCAAGTAATATCGAAGAAATGTTACCACTAACTTGAAGTACAATATGTCACGAAAAAACAATCTCAGAATCAGCGGGATCCGATAAAGCGTTCCAGAGTTATAACCTCTTAAAGTGACACTGGTCAGAATTGTAAAAATTGGCTCGGTCATTAAGTACCAAATTGGCTCTGTCACTAAGGGGTTAATCCTTTTATTTTCATAATTACCTTGTACATATTTGCAATTGTCTCATTTGTAACATCTTTGTAAAATATTTTATAAACACCTCCTAAAAATCATTTGTCATGATATGGTATGAAATATCATATAAGTTTAGTTCTGTTGCTAACAAGCTGTGGGCAAAAAAAGCCCCCCTTCCCTTTCACTCAGCCAAGAGCTGCCTTGTCAATGTACATGGGGGAAGAGAGTTTTATTGACGAAAGGTATTTACGACCGGCATTTCCTGTCGTGTAAGCTCTTGTCCAGCTATCACTGGACTAGAACCTTCTAGAATCATGAAAGTCCTTTGTTCTGTTTTTGTAAGATATTAGGCAAACCATTTAAAATACAAACACCAAAATATATCGTCATAATCACACTCGGAGGATCTACCCATCCCTCGAAACACAGGTTTCTAACTCCATCTAGTACAGAAGTAGGGATTTCTCTGCAAATATGTATCCCAGATAGAACATATTTGATCTCATTGGAATGCCCACGTTAATCCGAGATGAATGCTGGGTTTGCTAGGACTATGACATGTTGTAGAACGAAGTTATAGAAAGTAGATAAATTTAAGGTTGAAGTACTCAGAATGTAGAGAGAGGAGTGGTTGGAAAAGCCAGCCCTTTCTGTGAGGTCACAGACTGCAGGTTTTAAGTTGCTGGGAGACTTTCAGGAGGGAGTTTTTGAGTCTTTACCTGAAGAGCCCAGAGTGCACACCCTGATGCACTGGAATAGATGGAAAGTCCCCCTAGCCTGTTGCCTGCAATGCTTTGAACAACTGTACGTGTTATCTTTTCTTCCTTTAATCCTTTTATTTTCATAATTACCTTGTACATATTTGCAATTGTCTCATTTGTAACATCTTTGTAAAATATTTTATAAACACTGCCTAAAAATCATTTATGGGGTATAATATTTAATACTAGTTCTTTCTTCCTGCCCTAAACCGTACCCTGTCTCTTGAAGGGAAATTACGCTACTGTTTTGGGTTAGCTCCAGACCCGTTTGATCGGAGCTGGTGGCGGCACTACCGTGTGCAGGCCTTTGGGTGACATTGCAGCGACTGCGGCTTGATAATTATTGTTCCTGCCTGAGTGGGAGTAGTTATCACGTCGCTGCAGCGTGCCCAATAGCCAGTACATAGCAGGCAGCCTTTCTGGCGACTAATTACCCTAGGTGCAGTACCTAATCTGACCTGAGAGTAAGGGGGGCGCCAGAGAGCTGCAAGTGTTAAGTGAAACTGTAAGCGGGATACACAAATCTCTGCAGTTCATGGTATATTGAAGAGCAGTGGGATACCTAAAATAAGCCCCTGCTGTAACCTAAGAGGTCAATAAACTGGTGTGTGTTTTTTTCATCACATTGTGGCAGTGGAGGGATACCTAAGATAAGCCCCCCTGCACATGTGATAGCCGTCTGTTGGTCTAAAGTCACCCCAATCCGTGACATATTGTGGGCAGCGGCTAAGGGATCTTGACAGTCATGGTGTGAATCGTGACATACTATACAGGCTTTGTGTACAGTTATATGGCTGTATACTATACAGGGCTGTGTGTATAGTTATATGGCCGTATACTATACAGGCTGTGTGTGCAATTATATGGTCGTATACTATACAGGGCTTTGTGTGCAGTTATATGGCCGTATACTATACAGGGCTTTGTGTGCAGTTATATGGCCGTATACTATACAGGGCTTTGTGTGCAGTTATATGGCCGTATTGTTGTGAATTTGGATTCTGGGCTCCCCCGGTGGCCACTGGTGGAATTGAACTTGTGTGCTTCATCCCCTCTGTTCACCTGCTCCCATCAGGATGTGGGAGTCGCTATATAACCTTGCTCCTCTGTCAGTTTCATGCCGGTCAACAATGTAATCAGAAGCCTCTCTGTGCATGTTCCTGCTACCAGTCAACTCTCAGTTAAGTTGGACTTTTGTCCTTGTTTGTTTTTGTATTTTTGCTCCAGTTCACAGCTGCTGTTTCGTTACTGTGTCTGGAAAGCTCTTGTGATCGGAAATTGCCACTCTAATGTTATGAGTTAATGCTAGAGTCTTAAAGTAATTTCTGGATGGTGTTTTGATAGTGTTTTTCTGCTGACCATGAAAGTGCCCTTTCTGTCTTCCTGCTATCTAGTAAGCGGACCTCGACTTTGCTAAACCTATTTTCATACTACGTTTGTCATTTCATCTAAAATCACCGCCAATATATGTGGGGGCCTCTGTCTGCCTTTGGGGAAAAATTCTCTAGAGGTGAGCCAGGATTATATTTTCTTCTGCCAGTATTAGTTAGTTCTCCGGCTGGCGCTGGGCATCTAGGAAATAAAAAACGTAGGCATGCTACCCGGCCACTTCTAGTTGTGCGGCAGGTTTAGTTCATGGTCAGTATAGTTTCCATCTTCCAAGAGCTAGTTCTCATATATGCTAGGCTATGTTCTCTCCCCATTGAGAATCATGACAGTTTGACCGGACCAAAAAGGGTTAAATTACTGCTGAGAAAGGAGAGAAAAAAGAAGTCTGCTACAATTTTTTTTTTTTTTTTTTTTTTTTTTTTCCCTCTAGTTCTGAGTGTGCTCATAATTGAATCACTTGCTAGTCTGCCTATACTGCAGCCTTCCTCTCTTTCTCTCCTTCTAATCCTTGAATGGCTCTGTGTTCACCTGTTTGAAATGGATCTTCAGAGTGTGGCTGCAGGTTTGAATAATCTCGCCACAAGGGTACAAAATTTGCAAGATTTTGTTGTTCAGGCACCTATGTCTGAGCCTAGAATTCCTTTGCCTGAATTCTTCTCGGGGAATAGATCTCACTTTCAAAAATTTAAAAATAATTGCAAATTGTTTTTGTCCCTGAAGTCTCGCTCTGCCGGAGACCCTGCACAGCAGGTCAGGATTGTAATTTCCTTGCTCCGGGGCGACCCTCAAGACTGGGCTTTTGCATTGGCACCAGGGGATCCTGCGTTGCTCAATGTGGATGCGTTTTTTCTGGCCTTGGGGTTGCTTTATGAGGAACCTCATTTAGAGCTTCAGGCGGAAAAAGCCTTGATGTCCCTATCTCAGGGGCAAGATGAAGCGGAAATATACTGCCAAAGATTCCGCAAATGGTCTGTGCTTACTCAGTGGAATGAGTGCGCCCTGGTGGCGATTTTCAGAGAAGGTCTCTCTGATGCCATTAAGGATGTTATGGTGGGGTTCCCTGTGCCTGCGGGTCTGAATGAGTCCATGACGATGGCTATTCAGATCGATAGGCGTCTGCGGGAGCGCAAACCTGTGCACCATTTGGCGGTGTCCACTGAGAAAACGCCAGAAAATATGCAATGTGATAGAATTCTGTCCAGAAGCGAGCGGCAGAATTTTAGACGAAAAAATGGGTTGTGCTTTTATTGTGGTGATTCATCTCATGTTATATCAGCATGCTCTAAGCGTACTAAGAAGCCTGACAAGTCTGTTTCAATTAGCACTTTACAGTCTAAGTTTATTCTATCTGTGACCCTGATTTGTTCTTTGTCATCTATTACCGCGGACGCCTATGTCGACTCTGGCGCCGCTTTGAGTCTTATGGATTGGTCCTTTGCCAAACACTGTGGGTATGATTTGGAGCCATTGGAGGCTCCGATACCTCTGAAAGGGATTGACTCCACCCCATTGGCTAGTAATAAACCACAATACTGGACACAAGTGACTATGCGTGTTAATCCAGATCACCAGGAGATTATTCGCTTTCTGGTGCTGTATAATCTACATGATGTTTTGGTGCTAGGATTGCCATGGCTGCAATCTCATAACCCAGTCCTCGACTGGAAAGCTATGTCTGTGTTAAGCTGGGGATTAACACAGACTGAGACTCCTGAGACTCCTGAACACAGCTATGTCTGTGTTAAGCTGGGGATTAACACAGACTGAGATTCCTGAATTCTTGTCCGAATTTCGTGACGTTTTTGAAGAACCCAAGCTTGGTTCACTACCTCCGCACCGGGAGTGCGATTGTGCCATAGACTTGATTCCGGGTAGTAAATTCCCTAAGGGTCGTTTATTTAATCTGTCTGTGCCTGAACACGCTGCTATGCGAGAATATATAAAGGAGTCCTTGGAAAAGGGACATATTCGTCCTTCGTCATCTCCCTTAGGAGCCGGTTTTTTCTTTGTCTCTAAAAAAGATGGCTCTTTGAGGCCGTGTATTGATTATCGACTTTTGAATAAAATCACGGTTAAATATCAATATCCGTTACCATTGCTTACTGATTTGTTTGCTCGTATAAAGGGGGCCAAGTGGTTCTCTAAGATTGATCTCCGTGGGGCGTATAATTTGGTGCGAATCAAGCAGGGGGATGAGTGGAAAACCGCATTTAATACGCCCGAGGGCCATTTTGAGTATTTGGTGATGCCTTTTGGTCTTTCAAATGCCCCTTCAGTCTTCCAGTCCTTTATGCATGACATTTTCCGCGATTATTTGGATAAATTTATGATTGTGTATCTGGATGATATTCTGATTTTTTCGGATGACTGGGACTCTCATGTCCAGCAGGTCAGGAGGGTTTTTCAGGTTTTGCGGTCTAATTCCTTGTGTGTGAAGGGTTCTAAGTGCGTTTTTGGGGTTCAGAAGATTTCCTTCTTGGGATACATTTTTTCCCCCTCTTCCATCGAGATGGATCCTGTCAAGGTTCAGGCTATTTGTGATTGGACGCAACCCTCTTCTCTTAAGAGTCTTCAGAAATTTTTGGGCTTTGCTAACTTTTATCGTCGATTTATTGCTGGTTTTTCTGATGTTGTTAAACCATTGACTGATTTGACTAAGAAGGGTGCTGATGTTGCTGATTGGTCCCCTGATGCTGTGGAGGCCTTTCGGGAGCTTAAGCGCCACTTTTCTTCCGCCCCAGTGTTGCGTCAGCCTGATGTTGCTCTTCCTTTTCAGGTTGAGGTCGACGCTTCGGAAATCGGAGCTGGGGCGGTGTTGTCGCAGAGAAGTTCCGACTGCTCCGTGATGAGACCTTGTGCTTTTTTTTCCCGTAAATTTTCGCCCGCTGAGCGGAATTATGATATTGGGAATCGGGAGCTTTTGGCCATGAAGTGGGCTTTTGAGGAGTGGCGTCACTGGCTTGAGGGGGCCAGACATCAGGTGGTGGTATTGACTGACCACAAAAATTTAATTTACCTTGAGTCTGCCAGGCGCCTGAATCCTAGACAGGCGCGCTGGTCGTTGTTTTTCTCTCGGTTTAATTTTGTGGTGTCGTACCTACCGGGTTCTAAGAATGTTAAGGCGGATGCCCTTTCTAGGAGTTTTGAGCCTGACTCCCCTGGTAATTCTGAGCCCACAGGTATCCTTAAGGATGGAGTGATATTGTCTGCCGTTTCTCCAGACCTGCGGCGGGCCTTGCAGGAGTTTCAGGCGGATAGACCTGATCGTTGCCCACCTGGTAGACTGTTTGTTCCTGATGATTGGACCAGTAGAGTCATCTCTGAGGTTCATTCTTCTGCGTTGGCAGGTCATCCTGGAATCTTTGGTACCAGGGATTTGGTGGCAAGGTCCTTCTGGTGGCCTTCCCTGTCACGAGATGTGCGAGGCTTTGTGCAGTCTTGTGACGTTTGTGCTCGGGCCAAGCCTTGTTGTTCTCGTGCTAGTGGATTGTTGTTACCCTTGCCTATCCCGAAGAGACCTTGGACGCACATCTCGATGGATTTTATTTCGGATCTGCCTGTTTCTCAGAAGATGTCTGTCATCTGGGTGGTGTGTGACCGTTTCTCTAAGATGGTCCATCTGGTTCCCTTGCCTAAGTTGCCTTCTTCTTCCGAGTTGGTTCCTCTGTTTTTTCAAAATGTTGTTCGTTTGCATGGTATTCCGGAGAATATCGTTTCTGACAGAGGGACCCAATTCGTGTCTAGATTTTGGCGGGCATTCTGTGCTAGGATGGGCATAGATTTGTCTTTTTCGTCTGCTTTCCATCCTCAGACTAATGGCCAGACCGAGCGGACTAATCAGACCCTGGAGACATATTTGAGGTGTTTTGTGTCTGCGGATCAGGATGATTGGGTTGCTTTTTTGCCTTTGGCTGAGTTCGCCCTCAATAATCGGGCCAGCTCTGCCACCTTGGTGTCCCCGTTTTTCTGTAATTCGGGGTTTCATCCTCGATTTTCTTCCGGTCAGGTGGAATCTTCGGATTGTCCTGGAGTGGATGCTGTGGTGGAGAGGTTGCATCAGATTTGGGGGCAGGTGGTGGACAATTTGAAGTTGTCCCAGGAGAAGACTCAGCTTTTTGCCAACCGCCGTCGTCGTGTTGGTCCTCGGCTTTGTGTTGGGGACTTGGTGTGGTTGTCTTCTCGTTTTGTCCCTATGAGGGTTTCTTCTCCTAAGTTTAAGCCTCGGTTCATTGGCCCGTACAAGATATTGGAGATTCTTAACCCTGTGTCCTTCCGTTTGGACCTCCCTGCATCCTTTTCTATTCATAATGTTTTTCATCGGTCATTGTTGCGCAGGTATGAGGTACCGGTTGTGCCTTCCGTTGAGCCTCCTGCTCCAGTGTTGGTTGAGGGTGACTTGGAGTACGTTGTGGAAAAGATCTTAGACTCTCGGGTTTCCAGACGGAAACTCCAGTATCTGGTCAAATGGAAGGGATACGGTCAGGAGGATAATTCTTGGGTCACTGCCTCTGATGTTCATGCCTCCGATCTTGTCCGTGCCTTTCATAGGGCTCATCCTGATCGCCCTGGTGGTTCTGGTGAGGGTTCGGTGCCCCCTCCTTGAGGGGGGGGTACTGTTGTGAATTTGGATTCTGGGCTCCCCCGGTGGCCACTGGTGGAATTGAACTTGTGTGCTTCATCCCCTCTGTTCACCTGCTCCCATCAGGATGTGGGAGTCGCTATATAACCTTGCTCCTCTGTCAGTTTCATGCCGGTCAACAATGTAATCAGAAGCCTCTCTGTGCATGTTCCTGCTACCAGTCAACTCTCAGTTAAGTTGGACTTTTGTCCTTGTTTGTTTTTGTATTTTTGCTCCAGTTCACAGCTGCTGTTTCGTTACTGTGTCTGGAAAGCTCTTGTGATCGGAAATTGCCACTCTAATGTTATGAGTTAATGCTAGAGTCTTAAAGTAATTTCTGGATGGTGTTTTGATAGTGTTTTTCTGCTGACCATGAAAGTGCCCTTTCTGTCTTCCTGCTATCTAGTAAGCGGACCTCGACTTTGCTAAACCTATTTTCATACTACGTTTGTCATTTCATCTAAAATCACCGCCAATATATGTGGGGGCCTCTGTCTGCCTTTGGGGAAAAATTCTCTAGAGGTGAGCCAGGACTATATTTTCTTCTGCCAGTATTAGTTAGTTCTCCGGCTGGCGCTGGGCATCTAGGAAATAAAAAACGTAGGCATGCTACCCGGCCACTTCTAGTTGTGCGGCAGGTTTAGTTCATGGTCAGTATAGTTTCCATCTTCCAAGAGCTAGTTCTCATATATGCTAGGCTATGTTCTCTCCCCATTGAGAATCATGACACCGTATACTATACAGGGCTTTGTGTGCAGTTATATGGCCGTATACTATACAGGGCTTTGTGTGCAGTTATATGGCCGTATACTATACAGGCTGTGTGTGCAGTTATATGGCCGTATACTATACAGGGCTGTGTGTGCAGTTATATGGCCGTATACTATACAGGGCTGTGTGTACAGTTATATGGCCGTATACTATACAGGGCTGTGTGTGCAGTTATATGGCCGTATACTATACAGGCTGTGTGTACAGTTATATGGCCGTATACTATACAGGGCTGTGTGTGCAGTTATATGGCAGTATACTATACAGGCTGTGTGTACAGTTATATGGCCGTATACTATACAGGCTGTGTGTGTACAGTTATATGTCCGTATACTATACAGGGCTGTGTGTGCAGTTATATGGCCGTATATTATACAGGCTGTGTGTGCAGTTATATGGCCGTATACTATACAGGGCTGTGTGTGCAGTTATATGGCCGTATACTATACAGGCTGTGTGTGCAGTTATATGGCCGTATACTATACAGGGCTGTGTGTACAGTTATATGGCCGTATACTATACAGGCTGTGTGTGCAGTTATATGGCCGTATACTATACAGGGCTGTGTGTACAGTTATATGGCCGTATACTATACAGGCTGTGTGTGCAGTTATATAGCCGTATACTATACAGGGCTGTGTGTGCAGTTATATGGCCGTATACTATACAGGGCTGTGTGTACAGTTATATGGCCGTATACTATACAGGCTGTGTGTGCAGTTATATGGCCGTATACTATACAGGGCTGTGTGTGCAGTTATATGGCCGTATACTATACAGGGCTGTGTGTACAGTTATATGGCCGTATACTATACAGGCTGTGTGTACAGTTATATGGCCGTATACTATACAGGGCTGTGTGTACAGTTATATGGTCGTATACTATACAGGCTGTGTGTGCAGTTATATGGCCATATACTATACAGGCTGTGTGTACAGTTATATGGCTGTATACTATACAGGCTGTGTGTGCAGTTATATGGCCGTATACTATACAGGCTGTGTGTACAGTTATATGGCCGTATACTATACAGGCTGTGTGTGCCTGTAGCATAGCGCCTACTACGTGTCTTGGGGGACACTCGCTTGGCAGTAGAATCAAAGCACTCGGGCACGGTTTTCTATCAAAACACAGTCCATATGGTTTATTTCACACAATGTAAACCACATCCACAGGAACTTGGTAACAGTTTGAACAGTATCTGGACATATATTCATCTTTACCACAGTTCATCTCTGACCCCAGTCAGCATTATACACGGTTTTCAGACCTTTACGGGTTCCTGGACACCCCTTGGCCTCCGAGGTGCCCATACACAATGTCTCTCACTCTGACCCCAGTCAGTGTCACACGGTTCCTTCCCGTTACCTGTTGGTCCCGCACAGGTTCTCGGATTCCTCTCTCCACTAGAGGCATCCTTCAGACGTTTCCACTCAGTCTTTCCTTTTTTCTGACCCCGGTCAGTAATATACACGAATCTCCATTCGTTACCTGCCATTGCTGCACAGGTTGTCGGATACCTCTCTCCACTAGAGGCATCCTTCCGACATTCTCACACTGACCCCGGTCAGTACCAGGTCCTCAACACAGACCTCCCAGGTCTACGGTCTCCAGGTGCTTCCAGGACGACTCGACTCGCCGGAGCCTCCAACACCAACCATCCGTGCTATGTCCAGCACGCAGGCTCTCCAGCCTGGAATGGTCACTGTGTGCTTCCAGGACGTCTATCCCCACCTGGAACCGTCCAGCACACAGGCCACTTTGCAGTGTCCTGACAGACACTTACTCACTCACATTCCCATTCCACCATGTGCTCCACACACCTCCTTTACATAGGTGTAACCACACCCAGGTACCTGTCACATGGCTAGTCAGGTGAGCGTGACATCACCACAGGTCCTTGCACACCATATACATGCCTCATTGCATATCTCAAGGAGCACACACAGCGCCCCCTAGCTGCCACAGGGGTCGCTATACTACATTTTCCCCCCCTCTGTTCAAACCCATAGGGTTGAACACTTATCACACACCATCCTCATCATCACACCTTTGTCAGGTCTTTTCCCCGCCCCCAGCGGTCAACATGTAAACCCTGAGCTTTAGCCGACAAGTCACCACATTTTTGTAACAAGGTTTCCCACCAATGTCAAGTCCGTAAGTTGGGATCGTCTACAATCTTCCCCGGTCACGCCTGACTTAGGACTGTCAACTATAGGGGTTGCATTATCTGCATTAATTTTCATACACTAACTCCACAGACACTTTACCTTTTAACCACCAGTCCCACTGGGTCTATCAGCCCTATCACACATTCTCCATCCAACAAACAGAAGCACTGTCGTGATAAACCACCAGCTGAGCAATCCACAGTATAACATGGACCTGCCTAGTACAATTTCCCCTGGAGCCCACCAGTCTACGCCACCCCTTTAACTTCAGGAGGCTCCGGCCCTTTTTGGACACTGGCATTCTCCGGGTTACCGCTCCCTTTTGGGACTCCACCCCCTTTTTTGGAAACCACCATTTGGCGGAACTCCATCCCTTTCGGAAACCACCATTTGGCGGAACTCCACCTTTTTTTTTTTTTTTGGGAAACCACCATTTGGGTTACCGCCACCCTTTTGGTCTCCGCCCTTTTAGGGACACCAGCTCCTTCCCTGGGGTACACCCAACAGTACCAATTCACACAGTACAGAGAAAAAAAACCATGTCTCTTTGGGTCGCACTGGCCCTTTAAGAGTCTATACACAGAAAAAAAAAGGCCTTTTTTTTTTTTTTCTTCTCTTTCTTTGCTGCAACTGCAGCTCCGGCTGCTGCAGAACCTCTTGCTGCAACTGCAGCTGCACTCCACAATGCTCTGGACGGCTCCACTGCAGACTTCGTGGACCCGCCGATCCACAGCAACCTTCGTAACCCCGCCGAGTTACAGCAAGACGCTTGTCACCTTCATGGACTCGCCGATCCACAACAAGACACTTGTCACCTTCGTAACCCCGCCGAGTTACAGCATTACAGCACAAACACATTTTGCTCACTGATCCCGACCAGTATCACACGGTTGTCAGACCGTTCGACTCCTCTGGCTTAGCCAGCACCGCCCATGTGCTTCTTAGGGAACCGTTTTGCCCGCTTCGAGCACCACCAATTGTAGCATAGCGCCTACTACGTATCTTGGGGGACACTCGCTTGGCAGCAGAATCAAAGCACTCGGGCACGGTTTTCTATCAAAACACAGTCCATATGGTTTATTTCACACAATGTAAACCACATCCACAGGAACTTAGTAACAGTTTGAACAGTATCTGGACATATATTCATCTTTACCACAGTTCATCTCTGACCCCAGTCAGCATTATACACGGTTTTCAGACCGTTACCCGTTGGCAACCTTTACGGGTTCCTGGACACCCGTTGGCCTCAGAGGTGCCCATACACAATGTCTCTCACTCTGACCCCAGTCAGTGTCACACGGTTCCTTCCCGTTACCTGTTGGTGCCGCACAGGTGCTCGGATTCCTCTCTCCACTAGAGGCATCCTTCAGACGTTTCCACTCAGTCTTTCCTTTTCTCTGACCCCGGTCAGTAATATACACGAATCTCCATTCGTTACCTGCCATTGCTGCACAGGTTGTCGGATACCTCTCTCCACTAGAGGCATCCTTCCGACATTCTCACACTGACCCCGGTCAGTACCAGGTCCTCAACACAGACCTCCCAGGTCTACGGTCTCCAGGTGCTTCCAGGACGACTCGACTCGCCGGAGCCTCCAACACCAACCGTCCGTGCTATGTCCAGCACGCAGGCTCTCCAGCCTGGAATGGTCACTGTGTGCTTCCAGGACGTCTGTCCCCACCTGGAACCGTCCAGCACACAGGCCACTTTGCAGTGTCCTAACAGACACTCACTCACATTCCCATTCCACCATGTGCTCCACACACCTCCTTTACATAGGTGTAACCACACCAAGGTACCTTTCACATGGCTAGTCAGGTGAGCGTGACATCACCACAGGTCCTTGCACACCATATACGTGCCTCAATGCATATCTCAAGAAGCACACACAGCGCCCCCTAGCTGCCACAGGGGTCGCTATACTACAGGCCGTATACTATACAGGTTGTGTGTACAGTTATATGGCAGTATACTATACAGGCTGTGTGTGCAGTTATATGGCTGTATACTATACAGGGCTGTGTGTGGTTATATGGCCGTATACTATACAGGCTGTGTGTATAGTTATATGGCCGTATACTATACAGGCTTTGTGTACAGTTATATGGCCGTATACTATACAGGCTGTGTGTACAGTTATATGGCCGTTTACTATACAGGGCTGTGTGCAGTTATATGGCCGTATACTATACAGGGCTGTGTGTACAGTTATATGGCCGTATACTATGCAGGCTGTGTGTACAGTTATATGGCCGTATACTATACAGGGCTGTGTGTACAGTTATATGGCCGTATACTATACAGGCTGTGTGTGCAGTTATATGGCCGTATACTATACAGGCTGTGTGTACAGTTATATGGCCGTATACTATACAGGGCTGTGTGTGCAGTTATATGGCCGTATACTATACAGGGCTGTGTGTGCAGTTATATGGCCGTATACTATACAGGGCTGTGTGTGCAGTTATATGGCCGTATACTATACAGGGCTGTGTGTGCAGTTATATGGCCGTATACTATACAGGGCTGTGTGTGCAGTTATATGGCCGTATACTATACAGGGCTGTGTGTACAGTTATATGGCCGTATACTATACAGGCTGTGTGTACAGTTATATGGCCGTATACTATACAGGCTGTGTGTGCAGTTATATGGCCGTATACTATACAGGGCTGTGTGTATAGTTATATGGCCGTATACAATACAGGCTGTGTGTACAGTTATATGGTCGTATACTATACAGGGCTGTGTATACAGTTATATGGCCGTATACTATACAGGGCTGTGTGTACAGTTATATGGCCGTATACTATACAGGCTGTGTGTACAGTTACATGGCCGTATACTATACAGGCTGTGTGTGCAGTTATATGGCCGTATACTATACAGGCTGTGTGTGCAGTTATATGGCCGTATACTATACAGGCTGTGTGTATAGTTATATGGCCGTATACTATACAGGCTGTGTGTACAGTTATATGGCCGTATACTATACAGGGCTGTGTGTACAGTTATATGGCTGTATACTATACAGGGCTGTGTGTACAGTTATATGGCTGTATACTATACAGGGCTGTGTGTGGTTATATGGCCGTATACTATACAGGGCTGTGTGTACAGTTATATGGCCGTATACTATACAGGCTGTGTGTATAGTTATATGGCCGTATACTATACAGGCTGTGTGTACAGTTATATGGCCGTATACTATACAGGGCTGTGTGTACAGTTATATGGCTGTATACTATACAGGGCTGTGTGTACAGTTATATGGCTGTATACTATACAGGGCTGTGTGTGGTTATATGGCCGTATACTATACAGGGCTGTGTGTACAGTTATATGGCCGTATACTATACAGGGCTGTGTGTACAGTTATATGGCCGTATACTATACAGGGCTGTGTGTACAGTTATATGGCCGTATACGATGCAGGCTGTGTGTACAGTTATATGGCCGTATACTATACAGGGCTGTGTGTACAGTTATATGGCCGTATACTATACAGGGCTGTGTGTGCAGTTATATGGCCGTATACTATACAGGCTGTGTGTACAGTTATATGGCCGTATACTATACAGGGCTGTGTGTGCAGTTATATGGCCGTATACTATACAGGGCTGTGTGTGTAGTTATATGGCCGTATACTATACAGGGCTGTGTGTGCAGTTATATGGCCGTATATTATACAGGGCTGTGTGTACAGTTATATGGCCGTATACTATACAGGCTGTGTGTACAGTTATATGACCGTATACTGTACAGGCTGTGTGTGCAGTTATATGGCCGTATACTATACAGGGCTGTGTGTATAGTTATATGGCCGTATACTATACAGGCTGTGTGTACAGTTATATGGTCGTATACTATACAGGGCTGTGTGTACAGTTATATGGCCGTATACTATACAGGCTGTGTGTACAGTTACATGGCCGTATACTATACAGGCTGTGTGTGCAGTTATATGGCCGTATACTATACAGGCTGTGTGTGCAGTTATATGGCCGTATACTATACAGGCTGTGTGTATAGTTATATGGCCGTATACTATACAGGCTGTGTGTACAGTTATATGGCCGTATACTATACAGGGCTGTGTGTACAGTTATATGGCCGTATACTATACAGGGCTGTGTGTACAGTTATATGGCTGTATACTATACAGGGCTGTGTGTACAGTTATATGGCCGTATACTATACAGGCTGTGTGTACAGTTATATGGCCGTATGCTATACAGGCTGTGTGTACAGTTATATGGCCGTATACTATACAGGCTGTGTGTACAGTTATATGGCCGTATACTATACAGGGCTGTGTGTACAGTTATATGGCCGTATACTATACAGGCTGTGTGTGCAGTTATATGGCCGTATACTATACAGGCTGTGTGTACAGTTATATGGCCGTATACTATACAGGGCTGTGTGTACAGTTATATGGCCGTATACTATACAGGCTGTGTGTGCAGTTATATGGCCGTATACTATACAGGGCTGTGTGTGCAGTTATATGGCCGTATACTATAAAGGCTGTGTGTAAAGTTATATGGCCGTATACTATACAGGCTGTGTGTACAGTTATATGGCCTTATACTATACAGGCTGTGTGTGCAGTTATATGGCCGTATACTATACAGGGCTGTGTGTATAGTTATATGGCCGTATACTATACAGGCTGTGTGTACAGTTATATGGTCGTATACTATACAGGGCTGTGTATACAGTTATATGGCCGTATACTATACAGGGCTGTGTGTACAGTTATATGGCCGTATACTATATGTCAGGATTCACACCGTGACTGTCACCAATTGTCACGATCCCTTAGCCGTGGCCCGCAGTTTGTCACGAAAATCCACAAGGATTCCTGTTGTGAATTCTGTTTGTGGGCTCCCCCGGTGGTTACTGGTGGTACTGGTGACTTGTGTGTCTTTTGCTGTCTCAGTTCACCTGTGGCCATCTGGAGAGGGGAGTATCCTATTTAAGCTTGCTTCTCAGTTATTTCCTTGCCGGCCATCAATGTGACCAGAACCATTCTGTTGCATGTTGCCTGCTCCTAGTCTGCTCATCAGCTAAGTTGGATTTTTCCTAATTATATTTTTGTATCTTTTGTCCAGCTTGCAGTTATGTGACACTCTGCAGCTGGAATGCTCTTGTGAGCTGAAATTACCACTCCTGTGTCATGAGTTGACACATGAGTTTTAAAGTAATTTCAGGATGGTGTTTTGAAGGGTTTTCTAGCTGACCGTGAAGCTCCCTTTTTGTATTTTCTCGCTATTTAGTAAGTGGACCTCGCTTTGCTAAACCTACTTTCATCCTGCGTATGTACCTTCCTCTCCACTCACCGTCATTACATGTGGGGGGCTGCTATCATCTTTGGGGTATTTCTCTGGAGGTAAGACAGGCTGTTATTTCCTCTACTAGGGATAGTTAGACCTCCGGCCGGCGCCAGTCGTCTAGGAAACGCAGGCACGTCCCCTGGCTACTTCTAGTGTTGTGTGTAGGTTTAGGTCACGGTCAGCTCCAGGTTCCATCACCCGAGAGCAAGTTCGTTATTTTGTGTTTCCTGAGATTCCCTTGCCATTGGGAATCATGACAGTATGGCCGGCCACGTGTTAAAACTATTCACTAAAGCATGAGAGAAAATAAGTCTGTGAAATTTTTTTTTTTTTTCTTTTCCCTCTCCCACTGTGTTTGGGTTTGCTCTATAGTGGAATCAGTTGTACTTCAGCCTTAATTGCAGTCTCAGCTTTTCTCTCCTCTTAATCCCTGAATGGCTCTGATTTCACCTGTTTAAAAATGGATCTTCAAAGTTTGGCTGCAGGTTTGAATAATCTCGCTACTAAGGTTCAAAATTTGCAAGATTTTGTTGTACGTGCTCCTATGTCTGAACCTAAAATTCCTGTACCAGAGTTTTTCTCCGGAGATAGATCTCGTTTTCTGAATTTCAAATATAATTGTAAATTATTCCTTTCTCTGAGATCTCACTCTGCTGGAGATCCCGCTCAGCAGGTTAAGATTATAATTTCCTTATTGCGGGGTGACCCTCAGAATTGGGCATTTGCATTGACGCCAGGGGATCCTGCGTTGCTCAATGTGGATGCGTTTTTTCTGGCTTTGGGGTTGCTTTATGAGGAACCTAATTTAGAGGTTCAGGCTGAGAAGGCCTTGATAGCCCTCTCTCAAGGGCAAGATGAAGCTGAAATATATTGCCAAAAATTTCGAAAATGGACTGTGCTTACTCAGTGGAATGAGTGCGCCCTGGTGGCGAATTTCAGAGAAGGTCTCTCTGATGCCATAAAAGATGTCATGGTGGGGTTCCCTGCGCCTGTAGGTCTGAGTGAGTCCATGACAATGGCCATTCAGATTGATCGGCATTTGCGGGAGCGCAAGCCTGTGCACCATGTGGCGGTGTCTTCTGAGCAAAAACTTGTGCACCATTTGGCGATGTCTTTTGAGCAAAAACCTGTGCACCATTTGGCGGTGACCTCTGAGAAGGCACCAGAGAATATGCAATGTGATAGAATTCTGTCTAGAAGCGAACGACAGAATTATCGGCGTAAAAATGGGTTGTGCTTCTATTGTGGGGATCCAGCTCATGTTATATCAGCATGCTCTAAACGCACAAAAAAGGTTGATAAATCTTTTGCGATCGGCACTTTGCAGTCTAAGTTTATTTTGTCTGTGACTTTGATTTGTTCATTAACTGCTATTACTGTGGATGCCTATGTGGATTCTGGTGCCGCTCTGAGTCTGATGGATTGGTCCTTTGCCAAGCGTTGTGGGTTTAATTTAGAGCCTCTGGAAGTCCCTATACCTTTGAAGGGTATTGACTCTACACCATTGGCTAGTAATAAACCACAATACTGGACACAAGTGACTATGCGCTTGACTCCAGATCATCAGGAGGTGATTCGCTTCCTTGTGTTGTATAACCTACATGACGTCCTAGTGCTTGGATTACCATGGTTGCAAATTCATAATCCAGTCCTGGACTGGAAAACAATGTCTGTGTTAAGCTGGGGATGTCGGGGAACTCATGGGGATACACCTTTGGTTTCTATTGCTTCATCTATTCCCTCGGAGGTGCCGGCATTTTTGTCTGATTTTTGTGACGTTTTTGAGGAGCCTAAACTAAATTCGCTCCCTCCTCACAGAGAGTGTGATTGTGCCATAGATTTGATCCCTGGCAGTAGATTTCCTAAAGGTCGTTTGTTCAATCTGTCTGTGCCTGAACATGCTGCTATGCGGGAATATATTAACCCCTTCCCGACCCATGACGCCACATAGGCGTCATGAAAACCCGTGCCAATCCGACCCATGACGCCTATGTGGCGTCATGGAATTATCGCGTCCCTGCAGATCGGGTGAAGGGGTTAACTCCTATTTTACCCGATCTGCAGGGAGAGGGGGAGTGGTACTTCAGCCCAGGGGGGGTGGCTTCACCCCCCCGCGGCTACGATCGCTCTGATTGGCTGTTGAAAGTGAAACTGCCAATCAGAGCGATTTGTAATATTTCACCTAAAAAACTGGTGAAATATTACAATCCAGCCATGGCCGATGCTGCAATATCATCGGCCATGGCTGGAAACACTAATGTAACCCCCCCCCACCCCACCGATCGCCCCCCCAGTGCTCCGTTATAGGGTCCGGTCCCCTCCGTCCGCCTGCCGGCTCCCCCGTCCTGCTGTCCGCTCCCCCGTCCTCCTGCCCGCTCCCCCCCTGCTCCTATGTCACCCCCCCGTGCTCCGACGCCCCCCCCGTGCCCCGATCTCCCCCCCCTTATACTTACCGAGGCTCCCGGTCCCCGTCCGCCTCCATCATGGGCGCCGCCATCTTCCAAAATGGCGGGCGCATGCTCAGTGCGCCCGCCGGCCGGCAGATTCATTAGAGGTACATTTTGATCGCTGTGGTAGGTTCTATCACAGCGATCAAAATAAAAAAATAATAAATAAACCCCCCCCTTTATCACCCCCATAGGTAGGGACAATAATAAAATAAAGAAAATATTTTTTTTTCTTTTTCCACTAGGGTTAGGGTTAGAACTAGGGTTAGAACTAGGGGTAGGGTTAGGGGTAGGGTTAGGGTTACAGGTAGGGTTAGGGTTAGGGGTAGGGTTATGGCATGTGCACACAGAGCGGATCGGCCGCGGATACGCAGCGGATCGGCCGCGGATCCGCAGCGGATCCGCAGCGGATCGGCAGCGGATCCGCCGCGGATCCGCAGCGGATCGGCAGCGGATCGGCAGCGGATCCGCCGCGGATCGGCCGCGGATCCGCAGCGGATCGGCAGCGGATCGGCAGCGGATCCGCAGCGGATTGGCAGCGGATCGGCAGCGGATCCGCCGCGGATCCGCAGCGGATCGGCAGCGGATCCGCCGCGGATCGGCCGCGGATCCGCAGCGGATCGGCCGCGGATCGGCAGCGGATCGGCCGCGGATCGGCAGCGGATCCGCCGCGGATCGGCAGCGGATCCACCGCGGATCGGCAGCGGATCGGCAGCGGATCCGCAGCGGATCGGCAGCGGATCCGCAGCGGATTGGCCGCGGATCCGCAGCGGATTGGCAGCGGATTGGCCGCGGATCCGCAGCGGATTGGCCGCTGCGAATTCGAAGCAGTTTTCCATCAGGTTTACAGTACCATGTACACCTAAGGAAAACCAAATCCGCTGTGCCCATGGTGCGGAAAATTCCGTGCAGAAACGCTGCGTTGTATTTTCCGCAGCATGTCAATTCTTTGTGCGGATTCCGCAGCGTTTTACACCTGTTCCTCAATAGGAATCCGCAGGTGAAATCTGCACAAAAAAACACTGGAAATCTGCTGTAAATCCGCAGGTAAAACGCAGTGCCTTTTACCTGCAGATTTTTCAAAAATCATGAGGAAAAATCTCACACGAATCCGCAACGTGGGCACATAGCCTTAGGGTTAGGGTTGGAATTAGAGTTAGGGTTGGAATTAGGGCTAGGGTTTGAAATAGGGTTAAGATTAGGCTTGTGGTTAGGGTTACGGATAGGGTTAGGGGTGTGTTGGGGTTACAGTTGTGGTTAGGGTTGGGATTAGGGTTACGGTTGGGATTAGGGTTAGGATTAGGGTTGGAATTAGGGTTACGGGTGTGTTGCGGTTAGGGTTGTGGTTAGGGGTGTGTTGGGGTTAAGGTTGTGATTAGGGTTATGGCTACAGTTGGGATTAGGATTAGGGGTGTGTTGGGGTTAGTGTTGAAGTTAGAATTGAGGGGTTTCCACTGTTTAGGCACATCAGGGGTCTCCAAACGCAACATGGCGCCACCATTGATTCCAGCCAATCTTGCGTTCAAAAAGTCAAATGGTGCTCCCGCCCTTCCAAGCCCCGACGTGCGCCCAAACAGTGGTTTACCCCCACATTTGGGGTACCAGCGTACTCAGGACAAACTGGGCAACAACTGCTGGGGTCTAATTTCTCCTGTTACCCTTGCAAAAATAAAAAATTACTTGCTAAAACATAATTTTTGAGGAAAGAACAATTATTTTTTATTTTCACGGCTCTGCGTTATAAACTTCTGTGAAGCACTTGGGGGTTGAAAGTGCTCACCACACATCTAGATAAGTTCCTTCGGGGGTCTAGTTTCCAAAATGGGGTCACTTGTGGGGTGTTTCTACTGTTTAGGTACATCAGGGGCTCTGCAAATGCAATGTGACGCCCGCAGACCATTCCATCAAAGTCTGCATTTCAAATGTCACTACTTCCCTTCCGAGCCCTGACGTGTGCCCAAACAGTGGTTTACCCCCACATATGGGGTATCAGCGTACTCACAACAAACTGGGCAACAAATATTGGGGTCCAAATTCTCCTGTTACCCTTGTGAAAATAAAAAATTGCTTGCTAAAACATCTTTTTTGAGGAAAGAAAAATGATTTTTTATTTTCACGGCTCTGCGTTGTAAACTTCTGTGAAGCACTTGGGGGTTGAACGTGCTCACCACACATCTAGATAAGTTCCTTGGGGGGTCTAGTTTCCAAAATGGGGTCACTTGTGGGGGGTTTCTACTGTTTAGGCATATCAGGGGCTCTGCAAACGCAACCTGACGCCCGCAGAGCATTCCATCAAAGTCTGCATTTCAAAACGTCACTACTTCCCTTCCGAACCCCGACGTGTGCCAAAACAGTGGTTTACCCCCACATATGGGGTATCAGCGTACTCAGGAGAAACTGGACAACAACTTTTGGGGTCCAATTTCTCCTGTTACTCTTGCAAAAATAAAAAAATTCTGGGCTAAAAAAATATTTTTGAGGAAAGGAAACACATTTTTTATTTTCACGGCTCTGCGTTATAAACTTCTGTGAAGCACTTGGGGGTTCAAAGTGCTCACTACACATCTAGATAAGTTCCCTTGGGGGTCTAGTTTCCAAAATGGAGTCAATTGTGGGGAGTTCCTACTGTTTAGGCACATCAGGGGCTCTGCAAACGCAACCTGACGCCCGCAGAGCATTCCATCAAAGTCTGCATTTCAAAACGTCACTACTTCCCTTCCGAACCCCGACGTGTGCCAAAACAGTGGTTTACCCCCACATATGGGGTATCAGCGTACTCAGGAGAAACTGGACAACAACTTTTGGGGTCCAATTTCTCCTGTTACTCTTGCAAAAATAAAAAAATTCTGGGCTAAAAAAATATTTTTGAGGAAAGGAAACACATTTTTTATTTTCACGGCTCTGCGTTATAAACTTCTGTGAAGCACTTGGGGGTTCAAAGTGCTCACTACACATCTAGATAAGTTCCCTTGGGGGTCTGTTGTGAATTTGGATTCTGGGCTCCCCCGGTGGCCGCTTGTGGAATTGGACTTGTCATCCTCTTTCCTGTTTCACCTGGTTCCATCAGTAGTGGGTGTCGCTATTTAAGCTCATTTCTCTGGTGGTTTCTTGCCGGTCTACAATGTTATCTGATGCCTCTCAGTGCTTGTTCCTGCTTCTGACAACTACTAGATAAGTTGGACTTTTGTCCATGTTTCGTTTTGCCTATTTGTTCCAGTTCACAGCTGAAGTTTTGTTACTGTGTCTGGAAAGCTCTCGTTGATCAGGGATTGCTACTCTGGCGTTATGAGTTAATGCCAGAGTTTAAGGTAATCTCTGGATGGTGTTTTGTTAGTGTTTTTCTGCTGACCATGAAAGTATACTATCTGTCTTCTGCTATCTAGTAAGCGGACCTCAAATTTGCTAAGACTATTTTCCTGCTGCGTTTGTTGTTTCATCTGAACTCACCGTCATTATATGTGGGGGGCTACTGTCTTCTTTGGAATATTTCTCTAGAGGTGAGCCAGGTCTTATATTTCCCTCTGCTAGCTATTTAGGTCTTAGGCCAGAGCTGGGCATCTAGCGATAAATAGGAAATGCTACCTGGCTATTTCTAGTTGCGCGGCAGGCTTAGTTCATGGTCAGTATAGTTCCATCTTCCGAGAGCTTGTCCCTCTATAGGCTTGCTATGATCTCTGCCTGCAGAGATCATGACAGTTATATGTGGAGGGCCACTTTGAGTATTTGGTCATGCCTTTTGGTCTTTCTAATGCCCCTTCAGTTTTCCAGTCTTTTATGCATGATATTTTCCGCGATTTTTTGGATAAATTTATGATAATATATCTGGATGATATTCTGATTTTTTCTGATGACTGGGACTCTCATGTCCAGCAGGTCAGGAGAGTTTTTCAGGTTCTGCGGTCTAATTCTTTATGTGTGAAGGGGTCTAAGTGCGTTTTTGGGGTCCAGAAAATTTCCTTTTTGGGGTATATTTTTTCTCCCTCTTCCATTGAGATGGATCCCGTCAAGGTGCAAGCTATTTGTGACTGGACTCAGCCCTCCTCTCTTAAGGGTCTTCAGAGATTTTTGGGCTTTGCCAACTTTTACCGCCGATTTATTGCTGGTTTTTCGGATGTCGTTAAACCACTGACTGATTTGACCAGACATGGCGCTGATGTTGCTAATTGGTCCCCTCATGCTGTAGAGGCCTTTCAGGAGCTTAAGCACCGTTTTGCCTCTGCCCCTGTGTTACGTCAGCCTGATGTGAATCTGCCTTTTCAGGTTGAGGTTGACGCTTCGGAGATCGGAGCTGGGGCAGTGTTGTCGCAGAAAGGTTCCGACTGCTCCGTCATTAGGCCTTGTGCCTTCTTTTCTCGCAAATTTTCGCCCGCAGGGCGGAATTATGATGTTGGGAATAGGGAGCTTTTGGCCATGAAGTGGGCGTTTGAGGAGTGGCGCCATTGGCTAGAGGGGGCTAAGCATCAGGTGGTGGTATTGACTGACCACAAAAATTTGATTTATCTTGAGACTGCCAGGCGCCTGAATCCTAGACAGGCGCGCTGGTCTTTATTTTTTTCTCGTTTTAATTTTGTGGTGTCATACCTACCGGGTTCTAAGAATGTTAAGGCAGATGCCCTTTCTAGGAGTTTTGACCCGGACTCTCCTGGTAATGCTGAACCCACAGGTATCCTTAGGGAGGGAGTAATTTTGTCGGCCGTTTCTCCTGATCTGCGGCGGTCCTTGCAAGAGTTTCAGGCGGATAGACCGGATCGTTGTCCGCCTGATAGACTGTTTGTTCCGGATGATTGGACCAGTAGAGTCATCTCTGAGGTACATTCTTCTGCATTGGCAGGTCATCCCGGAATTTTTGGTACCAGGGATTTGGTGGCAAGATCCTTCTGGTGGCCTTCCCTGTCACGAGATGTGCGAGTCTTTGTGCAGTCATGTGACATTTGTGCTCGGGCCAAGTCTTGTAGTTCTCGGGCTAGCGGACTGCTGTTGCCCTTGCCTATTCCTAAGAGGCCTTGGACACACATCTCGATGGATTTTATTTCAGATCTGCCTGTGTCCCAGAAGATGTCTGTCATCTGGGTGGTCTGTGACCGTTTCTCTAAAATGGTCCATTTGGTTCCTCTGCCCAAGTTGCCTTCTTCTTCTGAGTTGGTTCCTCTGTTTTTTCAGAATGTTGTCCGATTGCACGGTATTCCTGAGAATATTGTTTCTGACAGAGGTACCCAATTTGTGTCTAGATTTTGGCGGGCATTCTGTGCTAGGATGGGCATAGATTTGTCTTTTTCATCTGCTTTTCACCCTCAGACTAATGGCCAGACCGAGCGGACTAATCAGACCCTGGAGACATATCTGAGGTGTTTTGTCTCTGCTGACCGGGATGATTGGGTTGCTTTTTTGCCATTGGCAGAGTTCGCCCTCAATAATCGGGCCAGCTCTTCCACCTTGGTGTCCCCGTTTTTCTGTAATTCGGGGTTTCACCCTCGATTTTCCTCCGGTCAGGTGGAATCCTCGGATTGTCCTGGAGTGGATGCGGTGGTGGAGAGATTGCATCACATCTGGGGGCAGGTTATGGACAATTTGAAGTTGTCCCAGGAGAAGACTCAGCGTTTTGCCAACCGTCATCGTCGTGTTGGTTCTCGGCTTTGTGTTGGAGATTTGGTGTGGTTGTCTTCTCGTTTTGTCCCTATGAGGGTCTCCTCTCCTAAGTTTAAACCTCGGTTCATCGGCCCTTATAGAATATTGGAGATTCTGAATCCTGTTTCTTTCCGTTTGGACCTCCCTGCGTCCTTTTCCATTCATAACGTTTTTCATCGGTCGTTATTGCGCAGGTATGAGGTACCTGTTGTACCTTCAGTTGAGCCTCCTGCTCCGGTGTTGGTTGAGGGTGAGTTGGAGTACGTTGTGGAGAAAATTTTGGACTCTCGTGTTTCCAGACGGAGACTCCAGTATCTGGTCAACTGGAAGGGTTACGGCCAGGAGGATAATTCTTGGGTCAATGCATCTGATGTTCATGCTTCTGATCTTGTTCGTGCCTTCCATAGGGCTCATCCTGGTCGCCCTGGTGGATCTGGTGAGGGTTCGGTGCCCCCTCCTTGAGGGGGGGGTACTGTTGTGAATTTGGATTCTGGGCTCCCCCGGTGGCCGCTTGTGGAATTGGACTTGTCATCCTCTTTCCTGTTTCACCTGGTTCCATCAGTAGTGGGTGTCGCTATTTAAGCTCATTTCTCTGGTGGTTTCTTGCCGGTCTACAATGTTATCTGATGCCTCTCAGTGCTTGTTCCTGCTTCTGACAACTACTAGATAAGTTGGACTTTTGTCCATGTTTCGTTTTGCCTATTTGTTCCAGTTCACAGCTGAAGTTTTGTTACTGTGTCTGGAAAGCTCTCGTTGATCAGGGATTGCTACTCTGGCGTTATGAGTTAATGCCAGAGTTTAAGGTAATCTCTGGATGGTGTTTTGTTAGTGTTTTTCTGCTGACCATGAAAGTATACTATCTGTCTTCTGCTATCTAGTAAGCGGACCTCAAATTTGCTAAGACTATTTTCCTGCTGCGTTTGTTGTTTCATCTGAACTCACCGTCATTATATGTGGGGGGCTACTGTCTTCTTTGGAATATTTCTCTAGAGGTGAGCCAGGTCTTATATTTCCCTCTGCTAGCTATTTAGGTCTTAGGCCAGAGCTGGGCATCTAGCGATAAATAGGAAATGCTACCTGGCTATTTCTAGTTGCGCGGCAGGCTTAGTTCATGGTCAGTATAGTTCCATCTTCCGAGAGCTTGTCCCTCTATAGGCTTGCTATGATCTCTGCCTGCAGAGATCATGACAGGGGTCTAGTTTCCAAAATGGAGTCAATTGTGGGGAGTTCCTACTGTTTAGGCACATCAGGGGCTCTGCAAACGCAACCTGACGCCCGCAGAGCATTCCATCAAAGTCTGCATTTCAAAACGTCACTACTTCCCTTCCGAACCCTGACGTGTGCCAAAACAGTGGTTTACCCCCACATATGGGGTATCAGCGTACTCAGGAGAAACTGGACAACAACTTTTGGGGTCCAATTTCTCCTGTTACCCTTGGGAAAATAAAAAATTGTGGGCTAAAAAATCATTTTTGAGAAAAGAAAAATTATTTTTTATTTTCATGGCTCTGCGTTATAAACTTCTGTGAAGCACTTGGGGGTTCAAAGTGCTCACCACACATCTAGATTAGTTCCTTGGGAGGTCTAGTTTCCAAAATGGGGTCACTTGTGCGGGAGCTCCAATGTTTAGGCACACAGGGGCTCTCCAAACGCGACATGGTGTCCGCTAATGATTGGAGCTAATTTTCCATTCAAAAAGCCAAATGGCGTGCCTTCCCTTCCGAGCCCTGCCGTGCGCCCAAACAGTGGTTTACCCCCACATATGGGGTATCATCGTACTCAGAACAAACTGGACAAAAACATTTGGGGTCCAATTTCTCCTATTACCCTTGGGAAAATAAAAAATTCTGGGCTAAAAATCATTTTTGAGGAAAGAAAAATTATTTTTTTATTTTCACGGCTCTGCGTTATAAACTTCTGTGAAGCACCTGGGGGTTATAAGTGCTCACTATGCATCTAGATAAGTTTCTTGGGGGGTCTAGTTTCCAAAATGGGGTCAATTGTAGGGGAGCTCCAATGTTTAGGCACACAGGGGCTCTCCAAACGCGACATGGTGTCCGCTAACGATTGGAGCTAATTTTCCATTGAAAAAGTCAAATGGCACGCCTCCCCTTCCGAGCCTTGCCGTGCACCCAAACAGTGGTTTACCCCCACATATGAGGTATCGGCATACTCAGGAGAAATTGCCCAACAAATTTTAGGATCCATTTTATCCTGTTGCCCATGTGAAAATGAAAGAATTGAGGCTAAAAGAAATTTTGTGTGAAAAAAAAGTACTTTTTCATTTTTGCGGATCAATTTGTGAAGCACCTGGGGGTTTAAAGTGCTCACTATGCCTCTGGATGAGTTCCTTGGGGGGTCTAGTTTCCAAAATGGGGTCACTTGTGGAGGAGCTCCAATGTTTAGGCACACAGGAGCTTTCCAAACGCGACATGGTGTCCGCTAACGATGGAGATAATTTTCCATTCAAAAAGTCAAATGGCGCTCCTTCCCTTCCGAGCCTTACCATGTGCCCAAACAGTGGTTTACCCCCACATGTGAGGTATTGGTGTACTCAGGAGAAATTTCCCAACAAAATTTAGGATCCATTTTATCCTGTTGCCCATGTGAAAATGAAAAAATTGAGGCTAAAATAATTTTTTTGTGAAAAAAAAGTACTTTTTCATTTTTACGGATCAATTTGTGAAGCACCTGGGGGTTTAAAGTGCTCACTATGCTTCTAGATAAGTTCCTTGGGGGGTCTAGTTTCCAAAATGTGGTCACTTGTGGGGGAGCTCCAATGTTTAGGCACACGGGGGCTCTCCAAACGCGACATGGTGTCCGCTAAAGATTGGAGCCAATTTTTCATTAAAAAAGTCAAATGGCGCTCCTTCCCTTCCGAGCCCTGCCGTGCGCCCAAACAGTGGTTTACCCCCACATATGAGGTATCAGCGTACTCAGGACAAATTGGACAACAACGTCCCTGGTCCAGTTTCTCCTTTTACCCTTGGGAAAATAAAAAAATTGTTGCTAAAAGATCATTTTTGTGACTAAAAAGTTAAATGTTCATTTTTTACTTCCATGTTGCTTCTGCTGCTGTGAAACACCTGAAGGGTTAATAAACTTCTTGAATGTGGTTTTGAGCACCTTGAGGGGTGCAGTTTTTAGAATGGTGTCACTTTTGGGTATTTTCAGCCATATAGAACCCTCAAAATGACTTCAAATGTGAGGTGGTCCCTAAAAAAAATGGTTTTGTAAATTTTGTTGTAAAAATGAGAAATCACTGGTCAAATTTTAACCCTTATAACTTCCTAGCAAAAAAAAAAATTGTTTCCAAAATTGTGCTGATGTAAAGTAGACATGTGGGAAACGTTATTTATTAACTATTTTGTGTCACATAACTCTCTGGTTTAACAGAATAAAAATTCAAAATGTGAAAATTGCGAAATTTTCAAATTTTTTGCCACATTTCCGTTTTTTTCACAAATAAACTCAAAAATTATCGACCTAAATTTACCACTAACATGAAGCCCAATATGTCACGAAAAAACAATCTCAGAATCGCTAGGATCCGTTGAAGCGTTCCTGAGTTATTACCTCATAAAGGGACACTGGTCAGAATTGCAAAAAACGGCAAGGTCATTAAGGCCAAAATAGGCTGGGTCATGAAGGGGTTAAGGAGTCCTTGGAAAAGGGACATATTCGTCCTTCTTCATCTCCTCTAGGGGCAGGTTTTTTTTTTGTGGGAAAAAAAGATGGTTCCCTGAGGCCTTGTATTGATTATCGACTTTTGAATAAGATTACTGTTAAATATCAATATCCTTTGCCACTACTGACTGATCTATTTGCTCGCATTAAGGGGGCTAAGTGGTTCTCTAAGATTGATCTTCGTGGTGCGTATAATCTGGTGCGAATTAAGCAAGGGGATGAGTGGAAAACCGCATTTAATACGCCCGAGGGCCATTTTGAGTACTTGGTAATGCCTTTCGGTCTCTCGAATGCGCCTTCAGTTTTTCAGTCCTTTATGCACAATATTTTCCGTGAATATCTGGATAAATTTATGATTGTGTATTTGGATGATATTTTGATTTTTTCGGATGACTGGGAGTCTCATGTCCAGCAGGTCAGGAAGGTTTTTCAGGTTTTGCGGGCCAATTCTCTGTTTGTAAAGGGTTCAAAGTGTATTTTTGGGGTTCAGAAGATATCTTCTATTGAGATGGATCCGGTTAAGGTTCGGGCTATTTGTGACTGGACGCAACCTGCTTCTCTTAAGAGCCTTCAGAAATTCTTGGGATTTGCTAATTTTTATCGTCGATTCATAGCTGGTTTTTCTAGCATTGCTAAGCCTTTGACTGATTTGACTAGGAAGGGTGCTGATGTTGCCAGATGGTCCTCTGCGGCTGTGGAGGCCTTTCGGGAGCTTAAGCGCCGCTTTTCTTCCGCCCCTGTATTGCGCCAGCCTGATGTTTCACTCCCTTTTCAGGTTGAGGTTGATGCTTCCGAGATCGGAGCAGGGGCTGTTTTGTCGCAGAAAAGTTCTGATTGCTCAGTGATGAGACCATGTGCGTTCTTTTCTCGAAAGTTTTCGCCCGCCGAACGAAACTATGATGTTGGTAATCGGGAACTCTTGGCTATGAAGTGGGCATTTGAGGAGTGGCGTCATTGGCTTGAGGGTGCTAGACATCAGGTGGTGGTCTTGACTGATCACAAGAATCTGATTTATCTTGAGTCGGCCAGGCGTCTGAATCCTAGACAGGCGCGCTGGTCGTTATTTTTCTCCCGGTTTAATTTTGTGGTTTCATATCTACCAGGTTCTAAAAATGTGAAGGCAGATGCCCTTTCTAGGAGTTTTGAGCCTGACTCCCCTGGTGATTCCGAACCTACGGGTATTCTTAAGGATGGGGTGATATTGTCTGCTGTCTCCCCAGACCTGCGACGTGCTTTGCAGGAGTTTCAGGCGGATAGGCCTGATCGCTGTCCGCCTGGTAGACTGTTTGTTCCTGATGATTGGACCAGTAGAGTCATCTCGGAGGTTCATTCTTCTGCGTTGGCAGGTCATCCTGGAATTTTTGGTACCAGGGATTTGGTGTCTAGGTCCTTCTGGTGGCCTTACCTGTCTAGGGATGTGCGTAACTTTGTACAGTCTTGTGATGTTTGTGCTCGGGCCAAGCCTTGCTGTTCTCGGGCTAGTGGTTTGTTGTTGCCCTTGCCTATCCCGAAGAGGCCTTGGACGCACATCTCTATGGACTTTATTTCTGATCTCCCTGTTTCTCAAAAGATGTCTGTCATCTGGGTGGTGTGTGACCGTTTTTCTAAAATGGTTCATTTGGTACCTTTGCCCAAATTACCTTCTTCATCTGAGTTGGTTCCCCTATTTTTTCAGAATGTGGTGCGTTTGCATGGTATTCCTGAAAACATAGTTTCTGACAGGGGATCCCAGTTTGTGTCTAGATTTTGGCGAGCGTTCTGTGCCAGGATGGGCATTGATTTGTCTTTTTCATCTGCATTCCATCCTCAGACTAATGGCCAGACTGAGCGCACTAATCAGACCTTGGAGACTTATTTGAGGTGTTTTGTGTCCGCTGATCAGGATGACTGGGTTGCCTTTTTGCCTTTGGCAGAATTTGCCCTTAATAATCGGGCTAGTTCTGCCACTCTGGTTTCTCCTTTTTTTTGCAATTCGGGGTTTCACCCTCGTTTTTCATCCGGTCAGGTGGAATCCTCGGATTGTCCTGGAGTGGATACGGTGGTGGATAGATTGTATCAGATTTGGGGACAGGTGGTGGACAATTTAAAGTTGTCCCAGGAGAAGACTCAGCAGTTTGCTAATCGCCGTCGGCGTGCTGGTCCTCGTCTTCGTGTTGGGGACTTGGTGTGGTTGTCTTCCCGTTTTGTCCCTATGAAGGTCTCTTCTCCTAAGTTTAAGCCTCGGTTCATCGGTCCTTATAGGATTTTGGAAATTCTTAATCCTGTGTCCTTTCGTTTGGACCTCCCGGCATCTTTTACTATCCATAATGTCTTCCATCGGTCGTTATTGCGGAGGTATGAGGTACCGGTTGTTCCTTCCGTTGAGCCTCCTGCTCCTGTGCTGGTTGAGGGTGAATTGGAGTATGTTGTGGAAAAGATCTTGGACTCCCGTGTTTCCAGACGGAAACTCCAGTATCTGGTTAAGTGGAAGGGCTACGGTCAGGAAGATAATTCTTGGGTAACAGCATCTGATGTTCATGCTTCTGATTTGGTCCGTGCATTTCATAGGGCTCATCCAGATCGCCCTGGTGGTTCTCGTGAGGGTTCGGTGCCCCCTCCTTAAGGGGGGGGTACTGTTGTGAATTCTGTTTGTGGGCTCCCCCGGTGGTTACTGGTGGTACTGTGACTTGTGTGCTTTTTGCAGTCTCAGCTCACCTGTGGCCATCTGGAGAGGGGAGTATCCTATTTAACCTTGCTTCTCAGTTATTCCCATGCCGGCCATCAATGTAACCAGAACCTTTTTGTTGCATGTTACCTGCTCCAAGTTCGTTGTTCAGCTAAGTTGGATTTTTGTCTCAAATGTATTTGAATACTTTTGTCCAGTCTGCAGTTATGTGACTCTCTGCAGTTGGAAGCTCTTGTGGACTGAAATTGCCACTCCAGGGTCATGAGTTGACACTGGAGTTTTAAAGTAATTTCAGGATGGTGTTTTAATAGGGTTTTCAGCTGACCATGAAGTTTCCTTTTGTATTTTTCTGCTATCTAGAAAGTGGACCTCTCTTTGCTAAACCTACTTTCATACTGCGTTTGTCATTTCCTCTGAACTCACCGTTATTATATGTGGGGGGCTACTATCTCCTTTTCGGGAATTTCTCTGGAGGTAAGGCAGGCCTGTTTCTTCCTCTACTAGGGGTAGTTAGACCTCCGGCTGGCGCGAGACGTCTAGAACCAACGTAGGCACGTCCCCCGGCTACTGTTAGTGTGGTGTGTAGGTTTAGCTCACGGTCAGCTCCAGTTTCCATCACCCAAGTTATTTTTGTGTTCCTATGTTCCCCAGCCATTGGGAACCATTACAGGCAGCTTACCGTGTGCCGGCTTTTGGGGGGTCACTGTAGCGACTGCGGCTTGATAATTATTGTTCCTGCCTGAGTGGGAGTAGTTATCGCGTCGCTGCAGCGCGCCCAATAGCCAGTACATAGCAGGCAGCCTTTCTGGCGACTAATTACCCTAGGTGCAGTACCTAATCTGACCTGAGAGTAAGGGGGGCGCCAGAGAGCTGCAAGTGTTGAGTGAAACTGTAAGCGGGATACCCGGATCCCTGCAGTTCATGGTATATTGAAGAGCAGTGGGATACCTAAAATAAGCCCCTGCTGTAAACTAAGAGGTCAATAGCATTGTGTGTGTTCTTTTCATCACATTGTGGCAGTGGAGGAATAACTAGGATAAGCCCCCTGCACATGTGATAGCCATCTGCTGGTCTAAAGTCACCCCAATCCGTGACATCTTGTGGGCAGCGGCTAAGGGATCCTGACAGTCACGGTGTGAATCGTGACACTCCCCCTAGCATGGTGTTTGCCTGAACTGATATGAACTAAGAACATGTGAGTTATCTTTTCTTCCTTTATTCCTTTTATTTTCATAATTTCCTTGTACATATTTGCAATTGTTTCATTTGTAACATCTTTGTAAAATATTTTTATAAAAAGCACTGCCTACATTCTGTGGGGTATATTTCATGTCAGTCCTTTCTCCCTGCTCTAAAAACGTACCCTAAGTCTCTTGAAGGGGAATTATGCTACTGTTTGGGTTAGCTCCGGACCCGTTTAATCGGAGCTGGTGGCAGCTTACCGTGTGCCGGCTTTTGGGGGGGTCACTGTAGCGACTGCGGCTTGATAATTATTGTTCCTGCCTGCGTGGGAGTAGTTATCGCGTCGCTGCAGCGCGCCCAATAGCCAGTACATAGCAGGCAGCCTTTCTGGCGACTAATTACCCTAGGTGCAGTACCTAATCTGACCTGAGAGTACGGGGGGCGCCAGAGAGCTGCAAGTGTTAAGTGGAACTGTAAGCGGGATACTCAAATCCCTGCAGTTCATGGTATATTGAAGAGCAGTGGGATACCTAAAATAAGCCCCTGCTGTAAACTAAGAGGTCAATAGCATTGTGTGTGTTTTTATCACATTGTGGCAGTAGAGGGATAACGAGGATAAGCCCCCTGCACATGTGATAGCCGTCTGCTGGTCTAAAGTCACCCCAATCCGTGACCTAATGGTGGCAGTGGTCAGGAATCCCTGTGGATTTTCGTGACAAACTGCGTGCCACGGCTAAGGGATCGTGACAATTGGTGACAGTCACGGTGTGAATCGTGACAATAGTGGTGGCAGCGGTGGGATATTAGAGCATTAGTGATTTGGTTTGAGCAATCATTCCTCTCACTAAAAACTTGCAGAAAGTTCTTGCGAGATCTGTGCGCAAATAAGTTTGGAGAAAGAACTCAGTGTTTATTAGTTGTGAGACAATTGTGTACTGGTAATTATCCCTTCCCTTTTTCTTCGTTTTTCTATCCTTTCTTTTATTTGGCAACCATGGTTGTGCTGGGAGAAACCTTTTATGAGCAGCAGACCAAAGACACCCTTGTGGCCTTGTGCAAGTCACAGCACATTGACTATGCAAACAAAAACAAAAGCCAACTGGTCGCAGTCCTGATGCAATGGGAAGCCGCTCTAGACCACTCACAGAGCCCAGAGGCCGCAGATGCCAGCACCAGCGAACATGGTGCTGCAGCAGAGGTCCAACCACTGAATGCTCGCCCCGTTAGCAATCCGGGCGAATTGGACCCCCACCTGCAGGCGGCCTTGAAAGAATTCCCCACTGACGACCATGAGGGACGTCGGCAGCTGATTCAGCAATACCGGCAGGAGGCCGAGGCCCGAGCCGAGCGAGAGGCCCAGCGAGAGGCAGAGAGAGCCGAGCTAGAGGCCCAGCGAGCCGAGCGAGAGGCCCAGGCCCAGCGAGCCGAGCGCCAAGCCCAGCGAGAACATGCACTGGAGATGCTCCGGCAGGGGGGGACGCCTTCCACCGCCAAGAGCCGTGAGCCCAGCAGTGCTCAGACACCAAAGCCCCGGCCCGACCACTTTCCTGTTATGGAAAAGGATGGGGACTTGGACACTTTTCTGCGGGCCTTTGAGAAAGCCTGCAGACAGTACCAGCTGCCTACACAAGAATGGGCACGATACCTTACACCAGGGCTGAGAGGCAAAGCTCTGGAGGCGTTTGCTGCCCTCCCTCAAGAACAAGATGGTGACTATGAGGCCATCAAGCAGGCTCTCATAGCCAAGTACCAGCTTACACCCGAGGTGTACCGTAAAAAGTTTCGGACCCTCCAACGTGGCCCACACGACAGTTACAGTGATGTGGTGCATGGACTCGGGACCCACTTTGACCAGTGGACCCAAGGACTGTCAGTGACCACCTTTGCACAGCTGCGAGACCTGATGATCAAAGACCAGTTCTTCCATCTTTGCCCAACCGAGGGGCGACAGTTCGTGATGGACAGAGAACCCAAAGACGTGACGAAAGCAGCGCAGATTGCCGATGCCTATGAAGCCAACCGTAGATCGGAAGTGCGGAAGCCAGTCACCACCAGCTGGAGAGGGGGTAAGCCTGCAGCCAACGCCAGTACCCCTGCCAGCCAACATACCAGAGGTCCTGTCCCCGTGGCCAACAGCACCAGACCTACCACCGAACTTCGCCAGTGTTACCACTGCAGGCAGACTGGTCACATCAGTCCCCGATGTCCAGCCAAGCAGAAGAACCCCTCATCCCAGGCCCTAATGCAGCAGTTCTTTTGGTGGGTGGTGTGGCTGGGAGGGGGTGTGATAACGTACAGCATGTCATTGTGGGAGGTCGTGTTGCTACAGGCCTCAAGGACACCGGGGCTGAACGAACCCTCATCCGACCCGAACTGGCGGCCCCTGAAGAAATCATTCCGGGGAAAACCCTAACTGTCACTGGGATTGGGGGCATCAGCTGTCCCTTACCGATGGCCCGGGTTTATATTAATTGGGGTGCCGGGAGCGGGGTGAAGGAAGTGGGGCTGTCTGATAATTTGCCCACTGATGTTTTGTTGGGGACTGATTTGGGGAGGTTGTTTGCATACTACGTCATTGACACCCCTCCAAAATCTACTAATGAGGGTAAAGTTAACCCTGGTGATGATGATGATGATGATGGGAAATCGCATGTGTTACCTGACCATGCTTTATCTTGTAGTGATGCATCTGTTAACCATTTTTTCCCTAGGATTGATGGTGAAAATGTTGTACCTGTGCCAACTGTATCTGATAATGATGTTTCTGTGAAAGTTGATGTGTCCATAGGTACAGGAGTGCTCAGCCACGTCGCTCTGCGGAGTGAGACGGCTGAGGAACCCCTAGCAGGGGCAAGTGTCGGTGCTACCGGAAATGGGGAGATACATGGGAACCGTGAGGAAGGTGATGCCATGCAATTGACCAGTGCCACCGAGGAAGGTAACTGGCCCATAAGTAGCAATGCTCCTGAGGTAACGGGGGTGGATGGGGAGGTAGAGCCCATAGCAGCGTCGGCTGATGGGTCTGTAGAAACCCCCGGGGAGACAGCCTACGTAGCTGCTGTCACCCGCAGTCAGAGTGCCCGGAACGCAGAAAACTGTTTGCCTCCCGGACCCTCCTCAGTCATCAGTATGACTGAACCAGAGGTGGACCCAGAGCAGGTCCCAGAGGGCTCCCGTGGGGAAGGGACCCTGACGTCGCTTCTGGCTTCCCCTAGCCAGGAGTTTCAGGCCGCTCTGCACACAGATGCAAGCCTAGAGAGTTTGAGACAACTCGCCGGGACGTCATTCTCCGAGGCTGATAAGGAGAAGGTGTTCTGGGAAGGAGGAAGGTTGTACCGGGAGACAGTACCCTGAGAATCACAAAAGGAGTGGTTGAGGGAAAGACAGCTGGTCATCCCACAGCAATTCCGGGGTGAGTTGTTGCGGATTGCCCATGAGATCCCGCTAGCTGGACACTTGGGGATCAGCAAAACTAAGGCCCGGCTGTCTCAACACTTCTATTGGCCTAAGATGGGGACAGATGTGTCAAACTACTGCCGCTCCTGTGTCACCTGTCAAAGAGTGGGGAAGGCGGGGCCTGCTCTTAAGGCTCCCCTGATCCCTTTGCCAGTGATAGAGGAGCCTTTCCAGAGGATTGCGGTGGACATTGTGGGCCCGCTGGCCGTCTCCAGCAGCTCTGGAAAGCGATATATTCTTATTGTGGTAGACTACGCTACCCGGTACCCAGAGGCAGTAGCTCTGTCATCAACTAGGGCAGATAAGGTGGCGGATGCCCTGTTGGCCATCTTTTCACGGGTAGGATTTCCCAGGGAAATGCTTACTGATCGAGGGACCCAATTTATGTCTCACCTAATGGAGGCTCTCTGTAAGAAAATGCAGGTGAAGCACCTGGTATCGAGTGCGTATCACCCACAGACCAATGGCTTGTGTGAACGCTTCAATGGTACCCTCAAACAGATGCTACGCAAGCTGGTTGAGACACAAGGGCGTGACTGGGAGCGGTACCTCTCACACCTGCTATTCGCTTACCGAGAGGTTCCGCAGGCCTCGACGGGGTTCTCCCCCTTCGAGCTCCTGTACGGCAGGCGAGTCCGGGGACCCCTTGGGTTGGCAAGAGAATCCTGGGAAGAGGAGCCGAACCCTTCTGAAGTGTCCATAGTGGAGTATGTCATGCGCTTCCGTGACAAGATGCAGATCTTGACGCAGTTGGTGCATGACAACATGACGCAGGCTCAGGCTGATCAGAAGCACTGGTACGACCAGAACGCCCGGGAGCGGACCTACCACGTGGGTCAAAAGGTGTGGGTGCTGGTTCCTGTACCAACGGATAAGCTTCAGGCAGCCTGGGAGGGCCCGTACGTCGTCCACCAACAGCTCAACCCGGTCACCTATGTGGTCACGCTTGACCACACTCAGGGTAGGCGAAAGGCCTTTCACGTCAACATGATGAAGGCTCATCACGAACGTGAACCTTTCGTCCTACCGGTCTGCAGCGCACCCGAAGACGGGGAGGAAGACGCCCTCCTGGACATGCTGGCCCAAGCCAAGGCCCGTGGGTCCATTGAGGACGTGGAGGTAAGCGCCTCGCTAGATGAACCACAGCGGTTGCAGTTGCAAACCACACTGGAACCCTTCCGGGTCGTGTTCTCCAACCGGCCTGGAAGGACTGAGTTAGCCATCCACGAGGTGGACACCGGGAATCACGCCCCACTACGGCGAACACCCTATCGAATCTCTGACCAGGTGCAGCAGATTATGCGCCAGGAGATCGATGAGATGTTACAGCTGGGGGTGATTCGACGGTCAAAGAGCGCGTGGGCCTCACCTGTAGTTCTCGTGCCAAAGAAGGACCGGACCACCCGGTTCTGCGTGGACTACAGGGGGCTCAACGCCATTACAGCCTCTGATGCGCACCCAATGCCGCACATCGAGGAGCTGCTTGAGAAGTTAGCTGGCGCAAAATACCTGACAATAATGGATCTGAGTCGCGGATACTGGCAGATTCCCCTGAGCCCCGAGGCGCAGGAGAAGTCCGCCTTTATCACACCCTTTGGACTGTACGAGTCCACGGTCATGCCCTTCGGCATGAAGAATGCCCCTGCCACTTTCCAGCGGATGGTCAATCTCCTGCTTCAGGGACTGGAGAAGTACGCTGTGGCGTACTTAGATGACATTGCCATCTTCAGTCCCTCCTGGGATGAACACCTGCAGCATCTCGATGAGGTGCTCGGGCGAATTCACCGAGCAGGACTGACTATCAAGCCGGGAAAGTGCCAGATGGGCATGAGGGAGGTTCACTACCTGGGGCACTGGGTAGGTGGAAACACCCTAAAGCCAGAGCCTGACAAAGTCGGCGTGATCGTGAACTGGCCCACTCCCAGGAACAAGAAACAGGTGATGTCCTTCCTGGGCACTGCAGGGTACTATAGGCGCTTCGTGCAGCACTATAGTAGCCTGGCAAAACCTTTGACGGACCTCACCAGGAAGAAGCTACCCCACATCGTCAACTGGACAGATGGCTGTGAGGGGGCCTTCCAGGCGTTGAAGACAGCACTGTGCAACACCCCTGTGTTGAAAGCAGTCGACAGCAGTCGACCGTTCTTGGTACAGACCGACGCCAGCGAGTTTGGCCTTGGTGCTGTGCTCAGCCAGGTTGACTCGGAGGACCAAGAGCACCCCGTGTTGTACCTGAGCCGGAAACTTTTGCCGAGGGAAGTGGCCTACTCCACCATTGAGAAGGAGTGCCTGGCCATAGTCTGGGCCCTGCAGCGCTTGCAGCCCTACTTGTACGGTCGCACCTTCACGGTGGTGACCGACCACAACCCTCTGCGCTGGCTAAGCACCATGTGTGGAACCAATGGCAGGTTGCTACGCTGGAGCCTTGCCCTTCAGCAATTTGACTTCACCATTAAACACAAAGCGGGCAAGGAGCATGGGAATGCAGATGGACTCTCCCGCCAGGGTGAACCCACGGAGGTGCGCATGGAGGCATACCGAGAGGTTCTGCTGCCATAGCGCACGCCAAAAGGGGGAGGTGTCACGATATGGTATGAAATATCATAAGTTTAGTTTCTCTGGTCAGCCCAGGATGTGGGCTAAGAAACCCCCCTTGTATTTTACTTCAGAGTTGAGCTTGCCGTGCCAATGTATGTGAGAAGAGAGTTTTATTGACGAAAGGCATTTACGACCGGCATTTCCTGTAGTAGAAAGTGCTCAGCTTTAACTGTTAGAGAAGATTCTAGAATCATGAAAGTCCTTTGTTCTGTTTTTGTAAGATATTAGGCAAACGATTTAAAATACAAACACAAAAATATATCGTCATAATCACACTCGGAGGATCTACCCAGCCCTCGAAACACAGGTTTCTAGCTCCATCTGGTACAGAGGTAGGGATTTCTCTGTCAGTGTGCGTGACAGGTGGGACATGTTTGGTCTCACTGGAATGCCGGCGATGATACGAGATGAATGAGGGGTATGGTGCGATTATGATATGTTCAGCAGCGGAATTACAAGTCTTAGAAAGATTTAGCTTATACTTAGTCAGAATGTAGAGAGAGGAGGGTCTGGGATAGCCAGCCTTTTTGGTGATGTCACCGACCTAAGCTATAACTGTTTTGGCCGGACTCCAGCAGTGAGTCTGTTGCTGGAAGAACATGTGGGTCTGACCTGAAGAGCTGTACCTCATGCATTGGGATTTTTGGGAGACCCTCCCCCTAGCATGGTGTTTGCCTGAACTGATATGAACTAAGAACATGTGAGTTATCTTTTCTTCCTTTAATCCTTTTATTTTCATAATTACCTTGTACATATTTGCAATTGTCTCATTTGTAACATCTTTGTAAAATATTTTTATAAAAAGCACTGCCTACATTCTGTGGGGTATATTATTTCATGCCAGTCCTTTCTCCCTGCTCTAAAAACGTACCCTAAGTCTCTTGAAGGGGAATTACGCTACTGTTTGGGTTAGCTCCGGACCCGTTTAATCGGAGCTGGTGGCAGCTTACCGTGTGCTGGCTTTTGGGGGGGTCACTGTAGCGACTGCGGCTTGATAATTATTGTTCCTGCCTGCGTGGGAGTAGTTATCGCGTCGCTGCAGCGCGCCCAATAGCCAGTACATAGCAGGCAGCCTTTCTGGCGACTAATTACCCTAGGTGCAGTACCTAATCTGACCTAGGGGGTGCCAGAGAGCTGCAAGTGTTAAGTGGAACTGTAAGCGGGATACTCAAATCCCTGCAGTTCATGGTATATTGAAGAGCAGTGGGATACCTAAAATAAGCCCCTGCTGTAAACTAAGAGGTCAATAGCATTGTGTGTGTTTTTATCACATTGTGGCAGTAGAGGGATAACGAGGATAAGCCCCCTGCACATGTGATAGCCGTCTGCTGGTCTAAAGTTACCCCAATCCGTGACCTAATGGTGGCAGTGGTCAGGAATCCCTGTGGATTTTCGTGACAAACTGCGGGCCACGGCTAAGGGATCGTGACAATTGGTGACAGTCACGGTGTGAATCGTGACAATCGTGCACCAGCAGTGTGACCGGGCGGGCAGACTGCGACTGCTGAGGCTGGAGCCAGGAGCAGCGCGGGACACGAGGAGAGAGGTGAGTAGTGTGTTTGTTTTTTTGTTTTTTTATCAATGAGTGATGACTGGATTGTGGAGCTATGGGGGGGCTGCCTGCATTACTTTCTATGGGGGCTGCCTGCCTGCATTACATTCTATGGGGGCTGCCTGCCTGCATTACATTCTATGGGGGCTGCCTGCCTGCATTACATTCTATGGGGGCTGCCTGCCTGCATTACATTCTATGGGGGCTGCCTGCCTGCATTACATTCTATGGGGGCTGCCTGCCTGCATTACATTCTATGGGGGGCTGCCTGCCTGCATTACATTCTATGGGGGGCTGCCTGCCTGCATTACATTCTATGGGGGGCTGCCTGCCTGCATTACATTCTATGGGGGGCTGCCTGCCTGCATTACAGTCTATGGGGGCTGCCTGCCTGCATTACAGTCTATGGGGGCTGCCTGCCTGCATTACAGTCTATGGGGGCTGCCTGCCTGCATTACAGTCTATGGGGGCTGCCTGCCTGCATTACATTCTATGGGGGCTGCCTGCCTGCATTACATTCTATGGGGGCTGCCTGCCTGCATTACATTCTATGGGGGCTGTGCTGCATTATATTGTATGGTGTCTGCCTGCATTACATTCTATGGGGGCTGGCTGCATTCCATTCCATGGGCCTGTGCTGCATTATATTCTATGGGGCTGGCTGCATTCCATTCCATGGGCCTGTGCTGCATTATATTCTATGGGGCTGGCTGCATTCCATTCTATGGGCCTGTGCTGCATTACATTCTATGGGGCTGTGCTGCATTACATTCTATGGGGCTGCCTGCATTACATTCTATGGGGGCTGTGCTGCATTATATTGTATGGTGGCTGCATGCATTGCATTCTATGGGGGCTGGCTGCATTCCATTCCATGGGCCTGCGCTGCATTATATTCTATGGGGCTGGCTGCATTCCATTCCATGGGCCTGTGCTGCATTATATTCTATGGGGCTGGCTGCATTCCATTCTATGGGCCTGTGCTGCATTATATTCTATGGGGCTGGCTGCATTACATTGTATGGTGGCTGTGCTGCATTATATTGTATGGGGCTGTGCTGCATTATATTGTATGGGGCTGTGCTGCATTATATTCTATGGGGCTGTGCTGTATTACATTCTATGGGGCTGTGCTGTATTACATTCTATGGGGCTGTGCTGCATTTAATTCTATGGGGCTGTGCTGCATTACATTCTATGGGGGCTGTGCTGCATTAAATTCTATGGGGCTGGCTGCATTACATTCTATGGGGGCTGTGCTGCATTACATTCTATGGGGACTGTGCTGCATTAAATTCTATGGGGCTGTTCTGTATTACATTCTATGGGGCTGGCTGCATTACATTCTATGGGGGCTGTGCTGTATTACATTCTATGGGGGCTGTGCTGTATTACATTCTATGGAGGCTGTGCTGTATTATAGTCTATGGGGGCTGTGCTGTATTATAGTCTATGGGTCACCATGCGACAAGTGGGCCTGTGTGACTTCAAATGCCAGAGCTGAATTTTAGTCCCAGTCCGGCCCTGTTTCCTACCATATCGTGACACTATACAGGCTGTGTGTACAGTTATATGACCGTATACTATACAGGGCTGTGTGTACAGTTATATGGCCGTATACTATACAGGCTGTGTGTACAGTTATATGGCCGTATACTATACAGGGCTGTGTGTGCAGTTATATGGCCGTATACTATACAGGGCTGTGTGTACAGTTATATGGCCGTATACTATACAGGGCTGTGTGTGCAGTTATATGGCCGTATACTATACAGGGCTGTGTGTATAGTTATATGGCCGTATACTATACAGGCTGTGTGTACAGTTATATGGCCGTATACTATACAGGGCTGTGTGTACAGTTATATGGCCGTATACTATACAGGGCTGTGTATACAGTTATATGGCCGTATACTATACAGGGCTGTGTGTGCAGTTATATGGCCGTATACTAATCAGGCTGTGTGTACAGTTATATGGCCGTATACTATACAGGGCTGTGTGTACAGTTATATGACCGTATACTATACAGGCTGTGTGTACAGTTATATGGCCGTATACTAATCAGGCTGTGTGTACAGTTATATGGCCGTATACTATACAGGCTGTGTGTGTACAGTTATATGGCCGTATACTATACAGGCTGTGTGTGTACAGTTATATGGCCGTATACTATACAGGGCTGTGTGTACAGTTATATGGCCGTATACTATACAGGGCTGTGTGTACAGTTATATGGCCGTATACTATACAGGGCTGTGTGTACAGTTATATGGCCGTATACTATACAGGCTGTGTGTACAGTTATATGGCCGTATATTATACAGGCTGTGTGTACAGTTATATGGCCGTATACTATACAGGGCTGTGTGTACAGTTATATGGCCGTATACGATAGAGTCTGTGTGTGCAGTTATATGGCCGTATACTATACAGGCTGTGTGTACAGTTATATGGCCGTATACTATACAGGCTGTGTGTACAGTTACATGGCCGTATACTATACAGGCTGTGTGTACAGTTATATGGCCGTATACTATACAGGCTGTGTGAACAGTTGTATGGCCGTATACTATACAGGCTGTGTATACAGTTATATGGCCGTATACTATACAGGCTTTGTGTGTACAGTTATATGGCCGTATACTATGCAGGCTGTGTGTGCAGTTATATGGCCGTATACTATACAGGGCTGTGTGTGCAGTTATATGGCCGTATACTATACAGGCTGTGTGTACAGTTATATGGCCGTATACTATACAGGGCTGTGTGTACAGTTATATGGCCGTATACTATACAGGCTGTGTGCACAGTTATATGGCCGTATACTATACAGGCTGTGTGTACAGTTATATGGCCGTATACTATACAGGCTGTGTGTACAGTTACATGGCCGTATACTATACAGGCTGTGTGTACAGTTATATGGCCGTTTACTATACAGGCTGTGTGTACAGTTGTATGGCCGTATACTATACAGGCTTTGTGTGTACAGTTATATGGCCGTATACTATACAGGCTGTGTGTGCAGTTATATGGCCGTATACTATACAGGGCTGTGTGTGCAGTTATATGGCCGTATACTATACAGGCTGTGTGCACAGTTATATGGCCGTATACTATACAGGCTGTGTGTACAGTTGTATGGCCGTATACTATACAGGCTTTGTGTGTACAGTTATATGGCCGTATACTATACAGGCTGTGTGTGCAGTTATTTGGCCGTATACTATACAGGGCTGTGTGTGCAGTTATATGGCCGTATACTATACAGGGCTGTGTGTACAGTTATATGGCCGTATACTATACAGGCTGTTGTGACGGGGTGTACGGCAGAGCAAGAAGGGACAACAGGCCAAGGGATGATTCCACAGATTTATTATCAAGGACGCTGGAACAGCACATGCAGGTAGATCTACAGAGTCCACAATTAGTCCAACGGAACAGGTTCGGGGGCACCTCCCGATAATCCTTGTGTCAGCTGAGCTAACAAAACAATAGTCCACACGAGTCCAAGCGATCACAAAACAATCCCTCGAACGACGAGATATGTCCTCAGCTCAAGTCTCGCCCCGTTCGCTTCCGCAGTCACAGATGTACGTGGGGTCTTGCCTCAGCTAAGAATCCCCACTCCTTCTCCTCAGGGATGCCGCTACCATGAGGCGACTTGATCTCTTTGCTTCAGGCGGCAGAAGAGAGGGAGCAGCAGATTCTGTAAGTGGATTTGCGCTGCTAGGTTTTTTTTTTGTTTTTTTTTTAACTCCGGGTTCAAGTGCCCGCCCCTCTCCTCCCTCCCCGCCCCCCCCCCCTGAAGACGTAATACTCACCTTCCTCCAGGCTCCAGCGGTGGCTGCAACTGTGTCTTTGTCTCGTCTCAGCGCCGGCAGTGCGTCTTGTCTTCAGCGGTCACATGGTACCGTCATTAAGGTCATGAATATGCGCATATTCATCACCTTAATGAGGGCTACCATGTGACCGCTGAAGACAGGAAGGAAGATGCTGCAGCCTGCAGAGATGCCGGGAAGTTCTGCACCGCCCGGTGAGAGGTGAGTATGACAGGGAAAAAGTATGGGGGAGCCACGCACACAGGGGCGAAGGATGGGGGAGCCATGAACGCAGGGGAGAAGGATGGGGAGCCATGAACGCAGGGGAGAAGGATGGGGAGCCATGAACGCAGGGGAGAAGGATGGGGAGCCATGAACGCAGGGGAGAAGGATGGAGAGCCATAAACGCAGGGGAGAAGGATGGGGATCCATGAACGCAGGGGAGAATGGGGGAGCCACGCACACAGGGTGGGAGGATGGAGTATTAATATGGAGTATAAATACTAGGCCCTATAGGGGGGACGCAGTGTGTATAAAAAGGAGAGGTCAGTGTAAAGAGCATGTACCATAAGAGGGACAGTGTGGGGGTCATATTTTGTGCAGACAATATAGTGAGGGGCAATTTTTCATTCAGGAGCATTATAATGACACTTGTATCTTTAAGGGCATCATGTGGAGACTTTCTGCAAAAGAGCGGAGAAGATGGAAGTCTGCAGAGACGGCTGTGGATGAGAAAACTCATCATGGGGTCTGGACAAGATGAAGAAAAGGAGAACGGCTCCAGAGGCAACGTCATCTATAAGGTACCTGGATGTAAATGTTATTTGTGATACTGACTAACTCTCATGTTTTTATTTATGTTAGGAGCATTGAAGGAAATGTCCAGGTCTGTGATGAACAAATCCAAAAAATAGGTTAAACCGCACCCTATGTCCCTTATGGCCTTCCTAGGCCGCAGTTGGCAGATTAAAGCTGTAAGTTTTCTTCTCATCACTAACCGTTGTGGCGCTGTCCTCTTTTTTACATTATGGACAGGTCTGTGATGAGTCTGCAGTCATTCTTTGTGACTGCAGACTTCTGAGTTCTCACAGTGCGCACTGCACGCTGTCAGGATTCCCTCGTGCTGGCGATTTACATACATGCGGTCACGTGCTGACTAGACATGTGTGGCCTCACTCAATGAAAATGAACTGAGCGAGGCCGGGCAAGTCTAGTCGGAATGTGGTCAGAAGTATACAAATCACATGCTTGTGCTTGTGCTGACATGACTGTCCACAGGCAAGGGACAATCCTAAAAGTGTGCAGTGCATGAGTTGTGAGAATTCAGAAGCCTGTGATGTCAGTATTCAGCTCTGCAGGTTCCAGTAGTCGTCACATGGACACTTCACTCATATGTGATTTTCATACTCATGGTCCTGTGACAACGAGCTTCTCTTCTGCTTCTCTCAGTTTTTCACTGAACATTGAGAGCATTAGGGAGAGGAGCTCGTGGGTACATGACTAAGTGTGCAAATCGCATATGTCCTTGGTGGAGGGGGGGGGGGAAATGAATACTTGCCCTGGGTGCCAGAAACCCTAGATACACCTCTGCTGGTATGCTACTGTGAGCGGCGATTACCGGGTTCGGTGGGGAGATGTGTGTGCACAGGCAGTGAGGCAGGGACTGTGTGTGTGTGTGTGGGGGGGGGGGCGCCATTTTTCCTTTCGCCTCAGGCAGCAGGGAGGCTAGGTTCACCCCTGCTTCTCCTTCAAAAGTCAACTCACATCTGATCTCAAAATAAAGGTACCGTCACATTAAGCGACGCTGCAGCGATAGCGACAGCGATGTCGATCGCTGCAGCGTCGCTGTTTGGTCGCTGGAGAGCTGTCACACAGACCGCTCTCTCCAGCGACCAGCGATCAGGGGAGCGACTTCGGCATCGCTGAAACTGTCTTCAGCGATGCCGAAGTCCCCCTGTAAAAAAAAAAAAAAAAACACTACATACGCACCTTCTGTCGTCCTTCATGTCCCTCGGCGCTTCCCGCACTGACTGTGTCTCAGCGCCGGCCGGCCGTAACAGCGGTGCCCAGCGGTGAACCGCTGTTACTGCAGGTTCACCGCAGTCTCTGCTTTACGGCCGGCTGGCGCTGAGACAGTCAGTGCGGGAAGCTCCAGGGGACGTGACGGACAACTGAAGGTGAGTATGTAGTGTTTTTTTTTTACTTTTACCATAGTATCCATGGTAAATATTGGGTTACTAAGCGCGGCCCTGCGCTTAGTAACCCGATGTTTACCATGGATACCAGTGAAGACATCGCTGGATCGGCGTCACACACGGCGATCCAGCGATGTCAGCGGGAGAGTTGCGACGAAAGAAAGTTCGTGCACTCTCCCTGCAACCAGCGATATCCCAGCAGGATCCAGATCGCTGCTGCGTGCCAAACATAGCGATATCGCTATGCAGGACGCTGCAACGTCACGGATCGCTGGCGATATCGCTGCAACCTCGCCTAGTGTGACGGTACCTTAAGAATGGATTGTCTGAGCTCCTGGGATCCACCCATGAAGGGGGGTAGGGGTCACACCTCTGTTCAATGGTTGGGTCCATCAGAAGATTCTAGACTGTTCAGCTCCATAGTATGTACATTTGACTAGCCACCTGCTGTGAGGAAGAATGGCTATTCCTTCACTAGTTGACAAAGCTTAATTACATTAAAGCGTAGGGCTGCAAGTATTGGGGGAAGGAGACATTGTTACAGGTAAACTCCTAGCACAAGAAAATACATAAACTACAGCTAATAGAAACCAGAGAACAGTTACATACATCAAATGGCATATTATTCAAATACAGGACAGGGCAAAAGTACAGATCATGACAATCCCTTCCCCTCCCAATTTGTGTACGTACTAGGGACCTCTACAGGTCGCTGGTTAAGTACACACAGGCTTGGCTGACCAGACTCAGGGCTCCTCTTGCCTGGACAGTCCATCTGCATTTTGGTGTTGGCTGCCTCTTCTATACTGTATGGTAAAGTTATAGGGCTGTAGAGCCAGGCTCCATCGTAGTAAGCGTCCATTGTCCCCAGAGACTCTGTTCAGCCAGATGAGGGGATTGTGATCAGTAATCACAGTGAATTCTCGTCCATACAGATACGGTCTTAGTTTCCTGAGGGCCCACACTACAGCCAGACATTCTTTTTCAACAGTTGCATAGGCCACTTCTCGGTCCAGCAATTTCCGGCTGAGGTAGGCAATGGGGTGCTCATCCCCAGCTGCATTCACCTGGCTGAGTACAGCTCCCAGTCCATAAGCAGAGGCGTCAGTCTGCACAATGAATCTCCTCTTGTAGTCTGGAGCAGCCAGAACAGGGTCGCAGACCAGAGCGTCCTTCAGCCTGTTAAAAGCCTCATCACAGGCTGGAGTCCAGACCACCAGCCGGGGCATCGTTTTCTTGGTCAGGTCGGTAAGAGGCTTGGCCACCGTGCTGAAATGAGAAACAAATTTTCGGTAATAACTGGCAGTGCCCAAAAAAGCCATAACTTGTTTCTTAGTTTGGGGTACAGGTCAGTCTCTAATAGCTTGGATTTTGGCAGGTTCAGGACGGAGCTTCCCTCCTCCCACTCTATGCCCTAGGTACTGAACTTCACCCATCCCCAATTGGCATTTATCTGGTCGAATGGTTAGGCCTGCTGCAAGAAGCAGGTCAAGAATAACGGCAACTTGGTTCAGATGTTCTTCCCACGTCTAACTGAAGATTGCGATATCATCCAAGTAGGCACAAGCAAAGTCACCACATCCCCGGAGGATCTGGTCCACCATTCTCTGGAAGGTTGCAGGGGCAGTCTTCATTCCAAAGGGCATGTTTAGAAATTCATACAGACCAAAGGGGTTATAAAAGCGGACCGTTCTCTCCCTTCCTCCGTCAGAGGGATTTGCCAGTAGCCCTTACTGAGATCCAAGGTAGTGACATATCGGGACCCAGCCAGGCGGTCTAGAAGTTCGTCAATACGGGGCATTGGGTATGGATCACTGACGGTATGGTCGTTTAGTCATTGATAGTCCACACAAAACCGAGTACTCCCATCCTTCTTGGGTACTAACACCACAGGAGAGGCCCAAGGGCTATGGGAGGCCTGGATTACCCCAAGCTGTAACATCTCCTCCAGTTCATGCTGCATGGTGTGTCGAACTGATTCAGGTACCCGGTAAGGAGCCTGTTGTATGGGACGGATACCCTGAGTATCCACATGATGTTGGGTGATGGTGGTTCGACCTGGTTGGGATGAGAAAGCAGCCCGTCTCTGTTGAAGCACTCCCAGCATCTGTTATTTCTGTAAGGAATCCAGGTGATCTCCCAGGGGAACCTTTTCCACAGTGGATGGGGCTCTCGCTGCTTCCACGAGATCGGGTAGGGAGTCCTCATCCTCTTGACCATCTTCTGAAGCCAGCTGGCAGCTTGCTATCATTGGAATGTTCCGGTCATGGTACTCCTTAATCATATAAACATGAACAGTCTTTTGTCTTAGCCCCTGATCATCTAAAGCAAGAAGATAATTGGTGTCATTTAGTTTTCTGAGAACCCGGAAGGGACCCTCCCATGTGGTCTGCAGTTTATTCTGCCGATGGGGAACAATCATTAAGACCTGTTGTCCTTCTACAAACTCCCGATAGCGTGCTTTACGGTCATACCATGTCTTCTGTCTGGTTTGAGCCATCCGTGCATGACTCTGGGCAAAACTAGCAAGTTGAGCCAGGGTTTCTCGCAGCTTTAGGACATAAGGGACAACGGGCTCCTGTATCCTCAACTTGCCCATCCCAGTATTCCTTGAGCAGGGTTAAGGGTCCTCGGACCTTTTTTCCATAGAGAAGTTCAAAGGGGGAAAACCCAGTGGACTCCTGGGGAACTTCCCGATAGGCAAACAAGAGATGGGGTAGGTACTTCTCCCAGTCTGAATCTCTGTCAGTGAAGGCCCTTAGCATATTCTTCAGAGTGCCATTGAATCGTTCACAAAGTCCATTTGTTTGGGGATGATACGGGGTCGTTCGGATCGCTCGTACTCCACAAGTGCGCCACAGGCACTGGACCAGCTCTGACATGAACTGGGAGCCTTGGTCTGACAAGATCTCACTGGGGAATCCTACTCGGGTACAGATGGTAACCAAGGCCTCGGCCACCTTGGCTGCAGAAATACTTGACAAGGCCACAGCTTCTGAATATCGGGTGGCATAGTCCACGACAGTGAGAATGTACTGCTTTCCAGATTTACCTGGTTTAGCAAGAGGTCCAATGATATCGACAGCTACTCTTTGAAAGGGTTCTTCTATTATAGGGAGAGGCTGCAGGGGTGCCTTTGGGTGATCTCCGGGTCGCCCTCTATGCTGACATATGTCACAAGTTCGGCAGAAATGCGCTACGGCTTGGGAAATCCCCAGCCAATAGAAAGTTTGAGTCAATCGTCTCTCCGTGCGAGTTTTGCCTTGATGGCCAGCCGTAGGAATGTCATGAGCAAGGTGTAATAGGGGAATTCTGTACTTCTGAGGAATAATCAGCTGTTTGCTATAAGTCCAGGGCTTATCTAGGGAGTCGGCATTGGTAACCCGATATAGAAGTCCATTTTCTCTGATAATTCTTTCCCCGTTCTCCCCTAGCTGCCCTATCTCAGCTCGAGCTCTAAAACTAGCAAGGGTGGGGTCAGTCTCTACCTCTTGTCTAAACTGAACTTTATCCCAACTAACATTCATATTATCCCCACAAGAAGAATCACTCACCGGCTGTGACGGCAGTTCTGGTGGCCTCATTTCCATGGATGGGTTGTACACGTCCACATCCGCTGCCCTCTTGGCTTGACTTCTGGTTACCGCACCGACAAAGTGGCAATGAAGATTTCCCACATCATTTCCTAGAAGAACATCTGCAGGGAGGCCGCTCATCACACCGACCATGCATTGTTTGGCCCCAAAGCCATAATCCAGGGTCACACTCACTCTTGGAATATATCTCTGGGTGCCTCCAGCCAATTCAATAGCAATTCCTGGTCCCTTTTGAATTGCTTCTGGTTGAATTACTCGGTGATCTGCTATGGTGAGTGTCACGATATGGTATGAAATATCATAAGTTAGTTTTCTTGCTAGCATGCGGGGGCTAAAACCCCCCTCTCTCTGGTTCTCTTTCCTTCCCTGTGTTTCTAGCTGTCTGTGTAGAAGAGCTTGCCTTGTGGGGGAGTTTTATTGACGAAAGGTATTTACGACTGGCATAGCGGTAAGGGAAATTTGTGTTAGCAGGAACCGTTAGAGAAACTTCTAGAATGCATGGAAGTTCTTTGTTCTGTGTTTGGAAGATATTAGGCAAACGATTTAAAATACGAACACCAAAATATATCGTCATAATCACACTCGGTGGATCTACGCATCACTCTAAATACGGGCGTCTAACTCCATCAGGTGAAGAAGTAGAGATTGCTCTGGAAATAACAGGGCATATTTGATCTCATAAGAAAGCTCATGTTAATACAAGCGGAATGCTGGGTGTGATATGATTCTGATATGTACTGGAACTGAGTTATAAGCATTAGACCAATTTGTATTCAAAGTACTCAGACTGAAAGGTAGGAGGATCTGGAAAAGCCAGCCCTTTCTGTGAGGTCACAGACTGTAGGTTTTAAGTTGTGGGCAGCCCTTCAGGAGGAGATTTTGAGTCTGTTGCTGGAAGAACATGTGGGTCTGACCTGGAGGGCTGTACCTCATGCATTGGGATGTCTGGTTGCCTGCAATGCAATGATCTGAGAATATGTGAGTGTTATCTTTTCTTCATGTAATCCTTTTATTTTCATAATTACCTTGTACATATTTGCAATTGTCTCATTTGTAACATCTTTGTAAAATATTTTATAAACACTGCCTAAAAATCATTTATGGGGTATAATATTTAATACTAGTTCGTTCTTCCTGCCCTAAACTGTACCCTGTCTCTGAAGGGAATTACGCTACTGTTTTGGGTTTGCTTCGGACCCGGTTGATCGGAGCTGGTGGCGGCGATACCGTGTGCAGACTTTTGGGTGATTGTAGCGACTGCGGCTTGATAATTATTGTTCCTGCCTGAGCGGGAGTATTTATCGCATCGCTGCAGCCTGCCCAATAGCCAGTACATAGCAGGCAGCCATTCTAGGTGCAGTACCTAATCTGACCTGACGGTAAGGGGGGCGCCAGAGAGCTGCAAGTGTTAAGTGGAACTGTAAGCGGGATACACAAATCCCTGCAGTTCATGGTATATTGGAGAGCAGTGGGATACCTAAAATAAGCCCCTGCTGTAACCTAAGAGGTAAATAAACTTGTGTGTGTTCTTTTCATCACATTGTGGCAGTGGAGGGATAACTAGGATAAGCCCCCTGCACATGTGATAGCCGTCTGCTGGTCTAAAGTCACCCCAATCGGTGACATATTGTGGGCAGCGGCTAAGGGATCTTGACAGTCGCGGTGTGAATCGTGACATATTGGTGGCAAGGCGGTGGGATATTAGAGCATTAGTGATTTGGTTTGAGCAATCATTCCTCTCACTAAAAACTTGCAGAAAGTTCTTGCGAGAACTCTGCGCAAATAAGTTTGGAGAACGAAATCAGTGTTTATTAGTTGTGAGACAATTGTGTACTGGTAATTATCCCTTCCCTTTTTCTTCGTTTTTCTATCCTATCTTTTATTTGGCAACCATGGTTGGGCTGGGAGAAGCCTTTTATGAACAGCAGACCAGAGACACCCTTGTTGCCTTATGCAAGTCACAGCACATTGACTATGCAAGCAAAAACAAAAGCGAACTGGTCGCAGCCCTGATGCAATGGGAAGCCGCTCTAGACCACTCACAGAGCCCAGAAGCCGCAGATGCCAGCACCAGCGAACATGGTGCTGCAGCAGAGGTCCAACCACTGAATGCTCGCCCCGTTAGCAATCCGGGCGAATTGGACCCCCACCTGCAGGCGGCCTTGAAAGAATTCCCCGCTGACGACCATGAGGGACGTCGACAGCTGATCCAGCAATACCAGGAGCGAGCCGAGGCCCGAGCCGAGCGGGAGGCCCAAGCGGAGCGGGAGTACCGGCTACAGATGGCCCAACTGCAAACGCAGAGGTCGTCCCAGTCCAGCCGTGAGCCCAGCAGCTGTCATGTTCTCAATGGCAAGAGAACATAGCATCAGCGTATATAGGAACTAGCTCTTGGAAGATGGGAACTGAGCTGACCATGAACTAAACCTAACACACAACTAGCAGTGGCCGGGTAGCATGCCTACGTTGATTCTAGATGCCCAGCACCAGCCGGAGGACTAAATAATGCTAGCAGAGGAAAATATTAGTCCTAGCTCACCTCTAGAGAAATACCCCGAAAGGAGACAGAGGCCCCCCACATGTATTGGCGGTGAATTAAGATGAAATAACAAACGTAGTATGAAAATAGGTTTAGCAAATTTGAGGTCCACTTACTACATAGCAGAAGACAGAAAGGACACTTTCATGGTCAGCTGAAAACCCTATCAAAAAACCATCCAGAAATTACTTTAAAACTCTGGCATTAACTCATAACACCAGAGTGGCAATTCCTGTTCACAAGAGCTTTCCAGACACAGTAACGAAACTACAGCTGTGAACTGGAACAAAAATGCAAAAACAAACATGGACAAGAGTCCAACTTATCTAGTAGTTGTCTAGGAGCAGGAACAAGCACAGAGAGGCTTCTGATAACATTGTTGACCGGCAAGCAACTAACAGAGTAGCAAGGCTACATAGCGACTCCCACATCTTGATGGGAACAGGTGAACAGAGAAGATGAAGACACCAGTTCAATTCCACCAGTAGCCACCGGGGGAGCCCAGAATCCAAATTCACAACAGTACCCCCCCCTCAAGGAGGGGGCACCGAACCCTCACCAGAACCACCAGGGCGATCAGGATGGGCCCTACGAAAGGCACGAACCAAATCAGAGGCATCAACATCAGATGCATTCACCCAAGAATTATCCTCCTGGCCGTATCCCTTCCACTTGACCAGATACTGGAGTCTCCGTCTGGAAACACGAGAGTCTAAGATTTTCTCCACAACGTACTCCAACTCACCCTCAACCAACACCGGAGCAGGAGGCTCAACGGAAGGCACAACCGGTACCTCATACCTGCGCAATAATGACCGATGAAAAACGTTATGAATAGAAAAGGATGCAGGGAGGTCCAAACGGAAGGAAACAGGGTTAAGAATCTCCAATATCTTATACGGGCCGATGAACCGAGGCTTAAACTTAGGAGAAGAGACCCTCATAGGGACAAAACGAGAAGACAACCACACCAAATCCCCAACACAAAGCCGAGGACCAACACGACGGTGGCGGTTGGCAAAAAGCTGAGTCTTCTCCTGGGACAACCTCAAATTGTCCACCACCTGCCCCCAGATCTGATGCAATCTCTCCACCACAGCATCCACTCCAGGACAATCCGAAGATTCCACCTGACCGGAGGAAAATCGAGGATGAAACCCCGAATTACAGAAAAACGGGGACACCAAAGTGGCAGAGCTGGCCCGATTATTGAGAGCGAACTCTGCCAATGGCAAAAAAGCAACCCAATCATCCTGGTCAGCAGACACAAAACACCTCAGATATGTCTCCAGGGTCTGATTAGTCCGCTCGGTCTGGCCATTCGTCTGAGGATGGAAAGCGGACGAAAAAGACAAATCTATGCCCATCCTAGCACAGAATGCCCGCCAAAATCTAGACACGAATTGGGTCCCTCTGTCAGAAATGATATTCTCAGGAATACCATGCAAACGAACAACATTCTGAAAAAACAGAGGAACCAACTCGGAAGAAGAAGGCAACTTGGGCAGAGGAACCAAATGGACCATCTTAGAGAAACGGTCACACACCACCCAGATGACAGACATCTTCTGAGAAACAGGCAGATCAGAAATAAAATCCATCGAGATGTGCGTCCAAGGCCTCTTAGGAATAGGCAAGGGCAACAATAATCCACTAGCCCGAGAACAACAAGGCTTGGCCCGAGCACAAACGTCACAAGACTGCACAAAGCCTCGCACATCTCGTGACAGGGAAGGCCACCAGAAGGACCTTGCCACCAAATCCCTGGTACCAAAAATGCCAGGATGACCTGCCAACGCAGAAGAATGAACCTCAGAGATGACTCTACTGGTCCAATCATCAGGAACAAACAGTTTATCAGGTGGGCAACGATCCGGTCTATCCGCCTGAAACTCCTGCAAGGCCCGCCGCAGGTCTGGAGAAACGGCTGACAAAACCACTCCATCCTTAAGGATACCTGTGGGCTCAGAGTTACCAGGCGAGTCAGGCTCAAAACTCCTAGAAAGGGCATCCGCCTTAACATTCTTAGAACCCGGTAGGTATGACACCACAAAATTAAACCGAGAGAAAAATAATGACCAGCGCGCCTGTCTAGGATTCAGGCGCCTGGCGGTCTCAAGATAAATCAAATTTTTGTGGTCAGTCAATACCACCACCTGATGTCTGGCCCCCTCAAGCCAATGGCGCCACTCCTCAAAAGCCCACTTCATGGCCAAAAGCTCCCGATTCCCAACATCATAATTCCGCTCAGCGGGCGAAAATTTACGGGAAAAGAAGGCACAAGGCCTCATCACGGAGCAGTCAAAACTTTTCTGCGACAACACTGCCCCAGCTCCGATCTCAGAAGCGTCGACCTCAACCTGAAAAGGTAGAGCAACATCAGGCTGACGCAACACAGGGGCAGAGGAAAAACGGCGCTTAAGCTCCCGAAAGGCCTCCACAGCGTCAGGGGACCAATCAGCAACATCAGCACCCTTCTTAGTCAAATCGGTCAATGGCTTAGCAATATCCGAAAAACCAGCAATAAATCGACGATAAAAGTTAGCAAAGCCCAAAAATTTCTGAAGACTCTTAAGAGAAGAGGGCTGCGTCCAATCACAAATAGCTTGAACCTTGACAGGATCCATTTCAATGGAAGAGGGAGAAAAAATATATCCCAAAAAGGAAATTCTCCGTACCCCAAAAACACACTTAGAACCCTTCACACACAAAGAATTAGACCGCAAAACCTGGAAAACCCTCCTGACTTGCTGGACATGAGAGTCCCAGTCATCCGAAAAAATCTGAATATCATCCAGATACACAATCATAAATTTATCCAAATAATCGCGAAAAATATCATGCATAAAGGACTGGAAAACTGACGGAGCATTTGAAAGACCAAAAGGCATCACTAAATACTCAAAGTGGCCCTCGGGCGTATTAAATGCGGTCTTCCACTCATCCCCCTGCCTGATTCGCACCAAATTATACGCCCCACGAAGGTCAATCTTAGAGAACCACTTGGCCCCCTTTATGCGAGCAAACAAATCAGTCAGCAACGGCAATGGGTATTGATATTTAACAGTGATTTTGTTCAAAAGCCGATAATCGATACATGGTCTCAAAGAGCCGTCTTTTTTTGACACAAAGAAAAAACCGGCTCCTAAGGGAGATGATGATGGACGAATATGTCCCTTTTCCAAGGACTCCTTTATATATTCTCGCATAGCAGCATGTTCAGGCACAGACAGATTAAACAAACGATCCTTTGGGTATTTACTACCCGGGATTAAATCTATGGCACAATCGCACTCTCGGTGCGGAGGTAACGAACCAAGCTTGGATTCTTCAAAGACGTCACGATAGTCAGACAGAAACTCAGGAATTTCAGAGGGAATAGATGATGAAATGGAAACCACAGGTACATCCCCATGAGCCCCCTTACATCCCCAGCTCAACACAGACATAGCTCTCCAGTCGAGGACTGGGTTGTGAGATTGCAGCCAAGGCAATCCTAGCACCAAATCATCATGTAGATTATACAGCACCAGAAAGCGAGTAATCTCCTGGTGATCCGGATTAATACGCATAGTTACTTGTGTCCAGTATTGTGGTTTATTATTAGCCAATGGGGTGGAGTCAATCCCCTTCAGAGGAATAGGAGTCTCCAAAGGCTCTAAATCATACCCACAGCGTTTGGCAAAGGACCAATCCATAAGACTCAAAGCGGCGCCAGAGTCGACATAGGCATCCGTGGTAATAGATGACAAGGAGCAAATCAGGGTCACAGATAGAATAAACTTAGATGGTAAGGTGCAAATGGAAACAGATTTATCAAGCTTTTTAGTGCGCTTAGAGCATGCTGATATAACATGAGTAGAATCACCACAATAGAAACACAACCCATTTTTCCGTCTAAAATTCTGCCGCTTGCTTCGGGACAGAATTCTATCACACTGCATACTCTCTGGCGACTTCTCAGTGGACACCGCCAGATGGTGCACTGGTTTGCGCTCCCGCAAACGCCTATCGATCTGAATAGCCATTGTCATGGACTCATTCAGACCCGCAGGCACAGGGAACCCCACCATAACATCCTTAATGGCATCAGAGAGACCCTCTCTGAAAGTCGCCGCCAAGGCGCACTCATTCCACTGAGTAAGTACAGACCATTTACGGAATCTTTGGCAGTAAATTTCCGCTTCATCTTGCCCCTGAGATAGGGACATCAAAGTTTTTTCTGCCTGAAGCTCCAAATGAGGTTCGTCATAAAGCAACCCCAAGGCCAGAAAAAACGCATCCACATTGAGCAACGCAGGATCCCCTGGTGTCAATGAGAAAGCCCAGTCTTGAGGGTCGCCCCGGAGCAAGGAAATCACAATCCTGACCTGCTGTGCAGGGTCTCCGGCAGAGCGAAATTTCAGGGACAAAAATAATTTGCAATTATTTCGAAAATTCTGAAACCCAGATCTATTCCCCGAGAAAAATTCCGGCAAAGGAATTCTCGGCTCAGATACAGGTGCATGACAAACAAAGTCTTGCAAATTTTGTACCTTCGTGGCGAGATTATTCAAACCTGCAGTTACACTCTGAAGATCCATTACAAACAGGTGGACACAGAGCCATTCAAAGATTAGAAGGAGAAAAAAAAAAAAAAAAAAAAAAAAAAATCTCAGCAGACTTCTTATTTCTCTCCTTTCTCAGCCAAGGATTTTAACCCTTTAGGTGGCCGGTCAAACTGTCATGTTCTCAATGGCAAGAGAACATAGCATCAGCGTATATAGGAACTAGCTCTTGGAAGATGGGAACTGAGCTGACCATGAACTAAACCTAACACACAACTAGCAGTGGCCGGGTAGCATGCCTACGTTGATTCTAGATGCCCAGCACCAGCCGGAGGACTAAATAATGCTAGCAGAGGAAAATATTAGTCCTAGCTCACCTCTAGAGAAATACCCCGAAAGGAGACAGAGGCCCCCCACATGTATTGGCGGTGAATTAAGATGAAATAACAAACGTAGTATGAAAATAGGTTTAGCAAATTTGAGGTCCACTTACTACATAGCAGAAGACAGAAAGGACACTTTCATGGTCAGCTGAAAACCCTATCAAAAAACCATCCAGAAATTACTTTAAAACTCTGGCATTAACTCATAACACCAGAGTGGCAATTCCTGTTCACAAGAGCTTTCCAGACACAGTAACGAAACTACAGCTGTGAACTGGAACAAAAATGCAAAAACAAACATGGACAAGAGTCCAACTTATCTAGTAGTTGTCTAGGAGCAGGAACAAGCACAGAGAGGCTTCTGATAACATTGTTGACCGGCAAGCAACTAACAGAGTAGCAAGGCTACATAGCGACTCCCACATCTTGATGGGAACAGGTGAACAGAGAAGATGAAGACACCAGTTCAATTCCACCAGTAGCCACCGGGGGAGCCCAGAATCCAAATTCACAACAAGCAGCGCTCAGACACCAAAGCCCCGGCCCGACCACTTTCCTGTTATGGAAAAGGATGGGGACTTGGACACTTTTCTGCGGGCCTTTGAGAAAGCCTGCAGACAGTACCAGCTACCTACACAAGAATGGGCACGATACCTGACACCAGGGCTGAGAGGAAAAGCTCTGGAGGCGTTTGCTGCCCTCCCTCAAGAACAAGATGGTGACTATGAGGCCATCAAGCAGGCTCTCATAGCCAAGTACCAGCTTACACCCGAGGTGTACCGTAAAAAGCTTCGGACCCTCCAACGTGGCCCACACGACAGTTACAGTGATGTGGTGCATGGACTGGGGACCCACTTTGACCAGTGGACCCAAGGACTGTCAGTGACCACCTTTGCACAGCTGCGAGACCTGATGATCAAAGACCAGTTCTTCCGTCTATGCCCAACTGAGGTGCGACAGTTCGTGATGGACAGAGAACCCAAAGACGTGACGAAAGCAGCACAGATTGCCGATGCCGATGAGGCCAACCGTAGATCGGAAGTGCGGAAGCCAGTCACCTCCAGCTGGAGAGGGGGTAAGCCTGCAGCCAACGCCAGTACCCCTGCCAGCCAACACACCAGAGGTCCTGTCCCCGTGGCCAACAGCACCAGACCTACCATCGAACTTCGCCAGTGTTACCACTGCAGGCAGACTGGACACCTCAGTCACCAATGTCCAGCCAAGCAGAAGAATCCCCCAGCCAAGGCCCCAGGGCCGAATGCAGCAGTTCTTTTGGTGGGTGGTGTGGTTGGGAGGGTGTGTGACAATGTACAGCCTGTCACTGTGGGAGGTCGTGTTGATACCGGCCTCAAGGACACCGGGGCTGAACGAACCCTCATCCGACCCGAACTGGCGGCCCCTGAAGAAATCATTCCGGGGAAAACCCTAACTGTCACTGGGATTGGGGGCATCAGCTGTCCCTTACCGATGGCCCGGGTTTTTATTGATTGGGGTGCCGGGAGCGGGGTGAAGGAAGTGGGGCTGTCTGATAATTTGCCCACTGATGTTTTGTTGGGGACTGATTTGGGGAGGTTGGTTGCATACTTCGTGGATGACCCTCCTCCCCAATCTACTAATGAGGGTAAAGCTAACCCTGATGATGATGATGATGGGAAATCGCATGTGTTACCTGACCATGCTTTATCTTGTAATGATGCATCTGTTAACCATTTTTTCCCTAGGATTGATGGTGAAAATGTTGTACCTGTGCCAACTGTATCTGATAATGATGTTTCTGTGAAAGTTGCTGTGTCCATAGGTACAGGAGTGCTCAGCCACGTCGCTCTGCGGAGTGAGACGGCTGAGGAACCCCTAGCAGGGGCAAGTGCCGGTGCTACAGGAAATGGGGAGATACATGGGAACCATGAGGAAGGTGATGCCATGCAATCGACCAGTGCCACCGAGGAAGGTAACTGGCCCATAAGTAGCAATGCTCCTGAGGTAACGGGGGTGGATGGGGAGGTAGAGCCCAAAGCAGCATCAGCTGATGGGTCTGTAGAAATCCCCGGGGAGACAGCCTACGTAGCTGCTGTCACCCGCAGTCAGAGTGCCCGGAACGCAGATAACGGTCTGCCTCCCGGACCCTCCTCAGTTATCAGTATGACGGAACCAGAGGTGGACCCAGAGCAGGTCCAAGAGGGCTCCCGTGGGGAAGGGACCCTAACGTCACTTCTGGCTTCCCCTAGCCAGGAGTTTCTGGCCGCTCTGCACACAGATGCGAGCCTAGAGAGTTTGAGACAACTCGCCGGGACGTCATTCTCCGAGACTGATAAGGAGAAGGTGTTCTGGGAAGGAGGAAGGTTGTACCGGGAGACAGTACCCGGAGAATCACAAAAGGAGTGGTTGAGGGAAAGACAGCTGGTCGTCCCGCAGCAATTCCGGGGTGAGTTGTTGCGGATTGCCCATGAGATCCCGCTAGCTGGACACTTGGGGATCAGCAAAACTAAGGCCCGGCTGTCTCAACACTTCTATTGGCCTAAGATGGGGACAGATGTGTCAAACTACTGCCGCTCCTGTGTCACCTGTCAAAGAGTGGGGAAGGCGGGGCCTGCTCTTAAGGCTCCCCTGATCCCTTTGCCAGTGATAGAGGAGCCTTTCCAGAAGATTGCGGTGGACATTGTGGGCCCGCTGGCCGTCTCCAGCAGCTCTGGAAAGCAATATATTCTTACTGTGGTAGACTACGCTACCCGGTACCCAGAGGCGGTAGCTCTGTCGTCAACTAGGGCAGATAAGGTGGCGGATGCCCTGTTGGCCATCTTTTCACGTGTAGGTTTTCCCAGGGAAATGCTTACTGATCGAGGGACCCAATTTATGTCTCACCTAATGGAGGCTCTCTGTAAGAAAATGCAGGTGAAGCACCTGGTATCGAGTGCGTATCACCCACAGACCAATGGCTTGTGTGAACGCTTCAATGGTACCCTCAAACAGATGCTACGCATGCTGGTTGAGACACAAGGGCGCGACTGGGAGCGGTACCTCCCACACCTGCTATTCGCTTACCGAGAGGTTCCGCAGGCCTCGACGGGGTTCTCCCCCTTCGAGCTCCTGTATGGCAGGCGAGTCCGGGGACCCCTTGGGTTGGTAAGAGAATCCTGGGAAGAGGAGCCGAACCCTTCCGAAGTGTCCATAGTGGAGTATGTCATGCGCTTCCGTGACAAGATGCAGACCTTGACGCAGTTGGTGCATAACAACATGACGCAGGCTCAGGCTGATCAGAAGCACTGGTACGACCAGAACGCCCGGGAGCGGACCTACCACGTGGGTCAAAAGGTGTGGGTGCTGGTTCCTGTACCAACGTATAAGCTTCAGGCAGCCTGGGAGGGCCCGTACGTCGTCCACCAACAGCTCAACCCGGTCACCTATGTGGTCACGCTTGACCACACTCGGGGTAGGCGAAAGGCCTTTCACGTCAACATGATGAAGGCTCATCACGAACGTGAACCCTTCGTCCTACCAGTCTGCAGCGCACCCGAAGAAGGGGAGGAAGACACCCTCCTGGACATGCTGGCCCAAGCCAAGGCCCGTGGGTCCATTGAGGACGTGGAGGTAAGCGCCTCGCTAGATGAACCACAGCGGTTGCAGTTGCAAACCACACTGGAACCCTTCCGGGTCGTGTTCTCCAACCGGCCTGGAAGGACTGAGTTAGCGGTCCATGAGGTGGACACCAGGAATCACGCCCCACTACGGCGAACACCCTATCGAATCTCTGACCAGGTGCAGCAGATTATGCGCCAGGAGATCGATGAGATGTTACAGCTGGGGGTGATTCGACGGTCAAAGAGCGCGTGGGCCTCACCTGTAGTTCTCGTGCCAAAGAAGGACCGGACCACCCGGTTCTGCGTGGGCTACAGGGGGCTCAACGCCATTACAGCCTCTGACGCGCACCCAATGCCGCGCATCGAAGAGCTGCTTGAGAAATTAGCGGGCGCAAAATACCTGACAATAATGGATCTGAGTCGCGGATACTGGCAGATTCCCCTGAGCCCCGAGGCGCAGGAGAAGTCCGCCTTTATCACGCCCTTTGGACTGTACGAGTCCATGGTCATGCCCTTCGGCATGAAGAATGCCCCTGCCACCTTCCATCGGATGGTCAATCTCCTGCTTCAGGGACTGGAGAAGTACGCCGTGGCGTACTTGGATGACATTGCCATCTTCAGTCCCTCCTGGGGGGAACACCTGCAGCATCTCGAGGAGGTGCTCGGGCGAATTCACCGAGCAGGACTGACTATCAAGCTGGGAAAGTGCCAGATGGGCATGAGGGAGGTCCACTACCTGGGGCACCGGGTAGGCGGAGGCACCCTGAAACCGGAGCCTGACAAAGTGGGCGTGATCGTGAACTGGCCCACTCCTGGGACCAAGAAACAGGTGATGTCCTTCCTGGGCACTGCAGGGTACTATAGGCGCTTTGTGCAGCACTATAGTAGCCTGGCAAAACCTTTGACGGACCTCACCAGGAAGAAGCTACCCCACATCGTCAACTGGACAGATGGCTGTGAGGGGGCCTTCCAGGCGTTGAAAACAGCACTGTGCAACGCTCCTGTGTTGAAAGCAGTCGACAGCAGTCGACCGTTCTTGGCACAGACCGACGCCAGCGAGTTTGGCCTTGGTGCTGTCCTCAGCCAGGTTGACTCGGAGGACCAAGAGCACCCCGTGTTGTACCTGAGCCGGAAACTTTTGCCGAGGGAAGTGGCCTACTCCACCATTGAGAAGGAGTGCCTGGCCATAGTCTGGGCCCTGCAGCGCTTGCAGCCCTACTTGTACGGTCGCACCTTCACGGTGGTGACCGACCACAACCCTCTGCGCTGGCTAAGCACCATGTGTGGAACCAATGGCAGGTTGCTACGCTGGAGCCTTGCCCTTCAGCAATTTGACTTCACCATTAAACACAAAGCGGGCAAAGAGCATGGGAATGCAGATGGGCTCTCCCGCCAGGGTGAACCCACGGAGGTGCGCATGGAGGCATACCGAGAGGTTCTGCCACCGTAGCGCACGCCAAAAGGGGGAGGTGTCACGATATGGTATGAAATATCATAAGTTAGTTTTCTTGCTAGCATGCGGGGGCTAAAACCCCCCTCTCTCTGGTTCTCTTTCCTTCCCTGTGTTTCTAGCTGTCTGTGTAGAAGAGCTTGCCTTGTGGGGGAGTTTTATTGACGAAAGGTATTTACGACTGGCATAGCGGTAAGGGAAATTTGTGTTAGCAGGAACCGTTAGAGAAACTTCTAGAATGCATGGAAGTTCTTTGTTCTGTGTTTGGAAGATATTAGGCAAACGATTTAAAATACGAACACCAAAATATATCGTCATAATCACACTCGGTGGATCTACGCATCACTCTAAATACGGGCGTCTAACTCCATCAGGTGAAGAAGTAGAGATTGCTCTGGAAATAACAGGGCATATTTGATCTCATAAGAAAGCTCATGTTAATAGAAGCGGAATGCTGGGTGTGATATGATTCTGATATGTACTGGAACTGAGTTATAAGCATTAGACCAATTTGTATTCAAAGTATTCAGACTGAAAGGTAGGAGGATCTGGAAAAGCCAGCCCTTTCTGTGAGGTCACAGACTGTAGGTTTTAAGTTGTGGGCAGCCCTTCAGGAGGAGATTTTGAGTCTGTTGCTGGAAGAACATGTGGGTCTGACCTGGAGGGCTGTACCTCATGCATTGGGATGTCTGGTTGCCTGCAATGCAATGATCTGAGAATATGTGAGTGTTATCTTTTCTTCATGTAATCCTTTTATTTTCATAATTACCTTGTACATATTTGCAATTGTCTCATTTGTAACATCTTTGTAAAATATTTTATAAACACTGCCTAAAAATCATTTATGGGGTATAATATTTAATACTAGTTCGTTCTTCCTGCCCTAAACTGTACCCTGTCTCTGAAGGGAATTACGCTACTGTTTTGGGTTTGCTTCGGACCCGGTTGATCGGAGCTGGTGGCGGTGATACCGTGTGCAGACTTTTGGGTGATTGTAGCGACTGCGGCTTGATAATTATTGTTCCTGCCTGAGCGGGAGTATTTATCGCGTCGCTGCAGCCTGCCCAATAGCCAGTACATAGCAGGCAGCCATTCTGGCGACTAATTACCCTAGGTGCAGTACCTAATCTGACCTGACGGTAAGGGGGGCGCCAGAGAGCTGCAAGTGTTAAGTGGAACTGTAAGCGGGATACACAAATCCCTGCAGTTCATGGTATATTGGAGAGCAGTGGGATACCTAAAATAAGCCCCTGCTGTAACCTAAGAGGTAAATAAACTTGTGTGTGTTCTTTTCATCACATTGTGGCAGTGGAGGGATAACTAGGATAAGCCCCCTGCACATGTGATAGCCGTCTGCTGGTCTAAAGTCACCCCAATCCGTGACATATTGTGGGCAGCGGCTAAGGGATCTTGACAGTCGCGGTGTGAATCGTGACAGTGAGGAACGCCCCAGTGTCACGGAAGCCAACAACTTTTTGGCCATCCAGCACGACCTCCTGTAGATGTTTGTGCTGAAGCTCAGAAGAACAGGTGGCTGCGGCTCGCACCCCATAGACTCCTGGTAAGGGATCCAGGGGATCCGAGTCACTTGGCAAGTCATCAGGGACTATATCCAGCTCTTCTCCTGGTGAGGGGGTCTGTAGATAATGAACGGGCAAAGGCGGTCTGTAGCGGTTCTGCCTCCGAACACCTGGACATTGGAATTGCAGATGCCCAGGCTGCCCACATCCATAACATCTGCGCTCTGGGATTCTTCCTCCATGTCGTATTCCCAAAGGTGGAGCAGGAGTAGTGCGAGGCACAGTCACCCGAAGGTCACCATGAGTTGGTGGTCTAGTGGGATGGTAAATATTGGAGGCCGAAGGACCAGGGGCTGCCAGCGTTGGGGGGCTGGTAGTTTTTTTCTCACTGAGTAGTAGTTTTTTCCACTGAGGCTTGATGGTGAGAACCTCATCAGCTAGAGCTGCAGCTTCCTCCACAGTGGATGGTCTCCTCTCACGCACCCATTCCCGGATCTCAGCACGGCACTTGAAGTAAAACTGCTCTTTTAGGATAACCTGGAGAAAGGTCTCCCAGGTTAAGGCCTCCTCTGCTTCCAGCCAGCGATGACATATTTGTTTGAGTCTGTGGGCATACATCTTGAAAGACACTTCCTCATCGAAGGCTAAAGTACGGAACTGAGTCTTGTAAGTGTCTGGCGTCACAGCATAATGTTCTAGAATAGTCAGTTTAATCTCCACATACTCACAGTTCTCTCAAGGGCCCATAGCTGTATAGGCTGCGGCAGCTCCACCCTCTAAGAGCCCCACCAGATGTCGGACTCGCTCCCTGTCCGGGACTACCATTAATCGACACTGATGCTCAAAGTCCTGGAAGAAGCCCTCAATGTCGCCTGCAGCCTCATTAAACGGCTTGAAGTCTTTGCGGGACACTCTGGGGAGTTCCCTCATGGTGGGTGCTGGGGTTACAGTCTGTCTGGAGCTTCTAGCTGCTTCCAAAGCGATCTGCCTCTCCAGCAATGCCATCTCCTGAGCTCTGTCCTCGGCTCTGTGAATGGCCTCCCTCTCCTCGGCTCTGTGAATGGCCTCCCTCTCCTCAGCTCTGTGAATGGCCTCCCTCTCTCTCTCTCCTCGGCTCTGTGAATGGCCTCCCTCTCCCTCTCCTGAGCTCTGTGAATGGCCTCCCTCTTATCGGCTATGGTGGCCTCCTCTCCCAGCAATGCCAACTCCTCCTCGTACCACACAACCCACTGACTTTTTTGGGTATTTACCTCCGGCTGCAGTCTTTCCTCCATTTGCTGTGAGGATCCTTCCTCAGCGTCATCTTGCAGGCGAACTCCTTCCAAAGCCTCAATTAGTTGCTCCTTGGAGAGCCCCTTGTAGCTGACTCCCAGTTCACGGGCCTTTGTTTGTAAGTTCACCACAGTCCAGTTCTTGTACTCTGCAGTGCTGGTTCCCTATGTTGGGCCGTTGTCCTCCATTCCTTCTGCTCTGATCCCACTGCTGCCACCAGTTTGTGACGGGGTGTACGGCAGAGCAAGAAGTGACAACAGGCCAAGGGATGATTCCACAGATTTATTATCAAGAACGCTGGAACAACACATGCAGGTAGATCTACAGAGTCCACAATTAGTCCAACGGAACAGGTTTATGGGCACCTCCCGATAATCCTTGTGCCACCTAACAAAACAATAGTCCACACGAGTCCAAGCGATCACAAAACAATCCCTCGAACGACGAGATATGTCCTCAGCTCAAGTCTCGCCCCATTCGCTTCCGCAGTCACAGATGTACGTGGGGTCTTGCCTCAGCTAAGAATCCCCACTCCTTCTCCTTCAAAAGTCAACTCACATCTGATCTCAAAATAAGAATGGATTGTCTGAGCTCCTGGGATCCGCCCATGAAGGGAAGTAGGGGTCACACCTTCTATTCAATGGTTGGGTCCATCAGAAGATTCTAGACTGTTCGTCTCCGTAGTATGTACATTTGACTAGCCACCTGCTGTGAGGAAGAATGGCTATTCCTTCACTAGTTGACAAAGCTTAATTATATTAAAGCTTAGGGCTGCAAGTATTGGGGGAAGGAGACATTGTTACAGGTAAACTCCTAGCACAAGATAATACATAAACTACAGCTAATAGAAACCAGAGAACAGTTACATACATCAAATGGCATATTATTCAAATACAGGACAGGGCAAAAGTACAGATCATGACAGCTGTGTGTACAGTTATATGGCCGTATACTATACAGGCTGTGTGTGCAGTTATATGGCCGTATACTATACAGGGCTGTGTGTACAGTTATATGGCGTATACTATACAGGGCTGTGTGTACAGTTATATGGCCGTATACTATTCAGGCTGTGTGTACAGTTATATGGCCGTATACTATACAGGCTGTGTGTACAGTTATATGGCAGTATACTATACAGGCTGTGTGTGCAGTTATATGGCCGTATACTATACAGGGCTGTGTGTAAAGTTATATGGCCGTACACTACACAGGGCTGTGTGTACAGTTATATGGCCATACACTATACAGGGCTTTGTGTACAGTTATATGGCCGTATTCTATTCAGGCTGTGTGTACAGTTATATGGCCGTATACTATACAGGCTGTGTGTACAGTTATATGGCCGTATACTATACAGGCTGTGTGTGTACAGTTATATGGCCGTATACTATACAGGGCTGTGTGTACAGTTATATGGCCGTATACTATACAGGCTGTGTGTACAGTTATATGGCCGTATATTATACAGGGCTGTTTGTACAGTTATATGGCCGTATACTATACAGGCTGTGTGTACAGTTATATGGCCGTATAATATACAGGCTGTGTGTACAGTTATATGGCCGTATATTATACAGGGCTGTGTGTACAGTTATATGGCCGTATACTATACAGGCTGTGTGTACAGTTATATGGCCGTATACTATACAGGCTGTGTGTACAGTTATATGGCCGTATACTATACAGGCTGGGTGTACAGTTATATGGCCGTATATTATCCAGGGCTGCATGTGCAGTTATATGGCCGTATACTATACAGGGCTGTGTGTACAGTTATATGGCAGTATACTATACAGGGCTGTGTGTACAGTTATATGGCCGTATACTATACGGGCTGTGTGTACAGTTATATGGCCGTATACTATACAGGCTGTGTGTGCAGTTATATGGCCGTATACTATACAGGGCTGTGTGTACAGTTATATGGCCGTATACTATACAGGACTGTGTGTACAGTTATATGGCCGTATACTATTCAGGCTGTGTTGTAACAAAACACTCCGGGATCGCCTTTGCTGGGGTCAAAGGTCACGTGGTTTGTGCATTGAACTCTGAGGCGACAGCAGGTTTCCGAGTTCGCCGACCTTAGGTCAGAAAGCAACATAGAAAAAACAAAACATAAAAATAAATCCTAGCCTGTCCGGCTCTAACTAAACCAATACGTTGCTATCTAACAACTGGGGGGGCTACTCCCACCCAGCTAACAACACACAGTCCTTGAGCACAGCTCTCACTCACGTTTGTCTCACACAGACAGGCATTCTGTGTGCCCCAGGCTGATCATGGAAACCCCCAGCTGGACATCCTTTATTCCTCCACTTATTAACCCCTCGGTATCCTGAAGTTACTGAGCGGTCTAACTCACATAGGACAAGTACCTGGGCGAGATATATCTGCCCCGGACTACCAGACCAACATGACTCTTACATATCCCCCCCTTTGCTCAGACCACTCCGGTCGAGCAAGAGCACTTCCGAAACAGTGCACTCGGGACAGGGCATCAGCGTTCCCCATCTGCATTCCGGGGCGGTGCTCCACCGTAAAAGAGTACGCCTGCAGAGCAAGGAACCACCGGGTTACTCGACTATTACGGTCCTTGTGGAGGTGCATCCACTTGAGAGGGGCATGGTCCGTGACCAGCCTAAACTTCCTACCCGCCAGGTAATACTTGAAGGAGTCGAGAGCCCATTTAATGGCTAGGCACTCTTTTTCAACTACGGCATACCTCTGCTCATGTACATTCAGTTTCCGGCTGAGGTAGAGGACCGGGTGTTCCACTCCTTCCCTCACCTGCGAAAGTACAGCTCCGACACCCGTATCAGAGGCATCAGTTTGCACCACAAACTCGCTGCTGAAATCAGGAGCCACTAGCACGGGCTGAGAGCACAAAGCCCGTTTCAGGCTGTGGAAGGCCTATTCAGCAGCCGAGGTCCATTTTACCATAACGGAACCCTTCCCTTTGGTGAGGTCCGTCAAAGGGGTAGCCATGGCTGCAAAATTGGGTATGAACCGGCGATAATAGCCGGCAATCCCCAGGAAAGCTTGTACTTGTTTCTTGTTTACTGGTTGCGGCCAGCCCTGAATTGCCTGTATTTTGTCGATCTGTGGTTTAACCACTCCTCTGCCAATCACGTAGCCCAAGTAGCGGGCTTCTTCAAGTCTGATGTGGCATTTCTTGGGGTTCGCTGTTAAGCCCGCGCCTCGTAGGTCATCAATCACTGCCTGTACCTTCCGGAGGTGAGTTTCCCAGTCCATGCTGTAAATTACGATGTCATCCAGGTAGGCCGAAGCGTACTGCCTGTGGGGCCTCAAGACTTGATCCATCAATCTCTGGAACGTTGCTGGAGCTCCATGAAGTCCAAACGGCATGTAGACATACTGGAACAGACCTTCCGGTGTAGCAAATGCCGTCTTCTCTCTGGCCGCCTCCGCTAGAGGGATCTGCCAGTACCCCTTTGTTAGATCCAGGGTCGTAATGTATCAGGCTTTACCAAGCCGGTCAATTAACTCATCGACCCGAGGCATAGGGTACGCATCAAATTTAGAAACCGCATTCAGTTTCCTAAAGTCATTACAAAACCGGATGGAGCCATCCGGTTTAGGTATCAACACGATTAGACTGGACCAGGCGCTGTGCGACTCCTCAATGACTCCTAAGTCCAACATTGCCCTTACTTCCCGGGAGACGGCTTCACGGCGCGCTTCCGGGATCCGGTAGGGCTTCGTATGAACTGTGACCTCAAGGTCGGTGACAATCTCATGTTTCACCAGCTTAGTCTGGCCAGGTTTTTCCGAGAAAAACCTGTCGGTTCTGTAACAAAAACTACTTAACTTCAGATAGATTTCTGTAGTTCCGAGAGAGTCTCGGCCGTCTGCACCTCCGGTACGGTTGGAGAGCAAACCGGACGGGGCAGATCTTCCGTTAGGGCAGAGCGGTCTTTCCATCTTTCCAGGGCTTTATCAGATTCACATGATAAATCTGTTCTGGTTTTCTCTTACCAGGCTGGTATACTTTATAGTTCACTTCACCAACTCTACCTACGATCTCAAAGGGGCCCTGCCATTTTGTCAGAAATTTACTATCTGCCGTAGGGATCAGGATCAACACCCTATCCCCAGATGCAAATGTACGGACCTTAGCGCCTCTATCATAACTTTGCCTCTGGGCTCCCTGGGCCTGTAACATATGGTCCTTAACAATGGGCATCACAGCGGCAATACGGTCCTGCATTTGTGTAACATGGTCGATCACCGTTTTAAAGGGAGTGACTTGTCCTTCCCAAGTCTCTTTTGCGACGTCCAACAGTCCACGGGGATGACGGGCGTACAACAGCTCGAAGGGCGAAAAGCCTGTGGAAGACTGGGGAACTTCCCTAATGGCAAACAGCAAATAGGGTAACAAGTAATCCCAGTTCTTCCCATCTTTGTCTATCGCCTTCCGGAGCATCTGTTTTAAGGTTTTGTTGAACCGCTCAACCAGGCCATCTGTTTGGGGGTGATAGACAGATGTACGCAACAGATCTATTTGTAAGAGTTGGCAGAGCTCCTTCATTACCCTCGACATAAAGGGAGTCCCCTGGTCGGTGAGTATCTGTTTTGGAATTCCCACCCGACTAAACACTTGTACCAATTCCTTAGCAATCTGTCATGATTCTCAATGGCAAGAGAACATAGCCCAGCATATACAAGAACTAGCTCTTGGAAGATGGGAACTAAAACTGACCATGAACTAAACCTGCCGCACAACTAACAGTGGCCGGGTAGCGTGCCTACGTTTTATCCCTAGACGCCCAGCGCCAGCCGGAGGACTAACTAATCCTATCAGAGGAAAATACAGTCCTGGCTCACCTCTAGAGAAATTTCCCAAAAAGGCAGACAGAGGCCCCCACATATATTGGCGGTGATTTAAGATGAAATGACAAACGTAGTATGAAAATAGGTTTAGCAAAATTGAGGTCCGCTTACTAGATAGCAGGAAGACAGAAAGGGAACTTTCATGGTCAGCTAAAAACCCTATCAAAACACCATCCTGAAATTACTTTAAGACTCTAGAATTAACTCATAACACCAGAGTGGCAATTTCAGTTCACAAGAGCTTTCCAGACACAGAAACGAAACAACAGCTGTGAACTGGAACAAAAAGCAAAAACCAATAAGGACAAAAGTCCAACTTAGCTGGGAGTTGTCTAGAAGCAGGAACATGCACAGAAAGGCTTCTGATTACATTGTTGACCGGCATGGAACTGACAGAGGAGCAAGGTTAAATAGAGACTCCCACATCCTGATGGGAACAGGTGAACAGAGAGGATGATGAACACAAGTTCAATTCCACCAGTGGCCACCGGGGGAGCCCAGAATCAAATTTCACAACAGTACCCCCCCCTCAAGGAGGGGGCACCGAACCCTCACCAGAACCACCAGGGCGATCAGGATGAGCCCTATGAAAGGCACGGACCAAATCGGAGGCATGAACATCAGAGGCAGTGACCCAAGAGTTATCCTCCTGACCGTATCCCTTCCATTTAACCAGATACTGGAGTCTCCGTCTGGAAACACGGGAGTCCAAGATCTTTTCCACAACGTACTCCAACTCACCCTCAACCAACACCGGAGCAGGAGGCTCAACGGAAGGCACAACCGGCACCTCATACCTGCGCAATAATGACCGATGAAAAACATTATGAATAGAAAAAGATGCAGGGAGGTCCAAACGGAAGGACACAGGGTTAAGAATCTCCAATATCTTGTAAGGGCCGATGAACTGAGGCTTAAACTTAGGAGAAGAAACCCTCATAGGGACAAAACGAGAAGACAACCACACCAAATCCCCAACACAAAGCCGAGGACCAACACGACGACGGCGGTTGGCAAAAAGCTGAGTCTTCTCCTGGGACAACTTCAAATTGTCCACCACCTGCCCCCAAATCTGATGCAACCTCTCCACCACAGCATCCACTCCAGGACAATCCAAAGATTCCACCTGACCGGAGGAAAATCGAGGATGAAACCCCGAATTACAGAAAAAAGGAGACACCAAGGTGGCAGAGCTGGCCCGATTATTGAGGGCGAACTCCGCCAACGGCAAAAAAGCAACCCAATCATCCTGATCTGCAGACACAAAACACCTCAAATATGTCTCCAAGGTCTGATTAGTCCGCTCGGTCTGGCCATTAGTCTGAGGATGGAAAGCAGACGAAAAAGACAAATCTATGCCCATCCTAGCACAGAATGCCCGCCAAAATCTAGACACGAATTGAGTTCCTCTGTCAGAAACGATATTCTCCAGAATACCATGCAAACGGACCACATTTTGAAAAAACAGAGGAACCAACTCGGAAGAGGAAGGCAACTTAGGCAAGGGAACCAAATGGACCATCTTAGAGAAACGGTCACACACCACCCAGATGACAGACATCTTCTGAGAAACAGGAAGATCCGAAATAAAATCCATCGAGATGTGCGTCCAAGGCCTCTTCGGGATAGGCAAGGGCAACAACAATCCACTAGCCCGAGAACAACAAGGTTTGGCCCGAGCACAAACGTCACAAGACTGCACAAAGCCTCGCACATCTCGTGACAGGGAAGGCCACCAGAAGGACCTTGCCACCAAATCCCTGGTACCAAAGATTCCAGGATGACCTGCCAACACAGACGAATGAACCTCAGAGATGACTTTACTGGTCCAATCATCAGGAACAAACAGTCTACCAGGTGAGCAACGATCAGGTCTATCCGCCTGAAACTCCTGCAAGGCCCGCCGCAGGTCTGGAGAAACGGCAGACAATATCACTCCATCCTTAAGGATACCTGTAGGTTCAGAATTACCAGGGGAGTCAGGCTCAAAACTCCTAGAAAGGGCATCCGCCTTAACATTCTTAGAACCCGGTAGGTATGACACCACAAAATTAAACCGAGAGAAAAACAACGACCAGCGCGCCTGTCTAGGATTCAGGCGCCTGGCGGACTCAAGATAAATTAAATTTTTGTGGTCGGTCAATACCACCACCTGATGTCTGGCCCCCTCAAGCCAATGACGCCACTCCTCAAAAGCCCACTTCATGGCCAAAAGCTCCCGATTCCCAATCTCATAATTCCGCTCGGCGGGCGAAAATTTACGAGAAAAAAAAGCACAAGGTCTCATCACGGAGCAGTCGGAACTTCTCTGTGACAACACCGCCCCAGCTCCGATTTCAGAAGCGTCGACCTCAACCTGAAAAGGAAGAGCAACATCAGGCGGACGCAACACAGGGGCGGAAGAAAAGCGGCGCTTAAGCTCCTGAAAGGCTTCCACAGCAGCAGGGGACCAATCAGCAACATCAGCACCCTTCCTAGTCAAATCAGTCAATGGTTTAACAACATCAGAAAAACCGGCAATAAATCGCCGATAAAAATTAGCAAAGCCCAAAAATTTCTGAAGACTCTTAAGAGAAGAGGGCTGCGTCCAATCACAAATAGCCTGAACCTTGACAGGATCCATCTCGATGGAAAAAGGGGAAAAAATGTATCCCAAAAAGGAAATCTTCTGAACCCCAAAAACGCACTTAGAACCCTTCACACACAAGGAATTAGACCGCAAAACCTGAAAAACCCTCCTGACCTGCTGGACATGAGAGTCCCAGTCATCCGAAAAAATCAGAATATCATCCAGATAAACAATCATAAATTTATCCAAATAATCGCGGAATATGTCATGCATAAAGGACTGAAAGACTGAAGGGGCATTTGAAAGACCAAAAGGCATCACCAAATACTCAAAGTGACCCTCGGGCGTATTAAATGCGGTTTTCCACTCATCCCCCTGCTTAATTCGCACCAAATTATACGCCCCCCGGAGATCAATCTTAGAGAACCACTTGGCCCCCTTTATACGAGCAAACAAATCAGTCAGCAGTGGCAACGGATATTGATATTTAACCGTGATTTTATTCAGAAGCCGATAATCAATACACGGCCTCAAAGAGCCATCTTTCTTAGACACAAAGAAAAAACCGGCTCCTAAGGGAGATGACGAAGGACGAATATGTCCCTTTTCCAAGGACTCTTTTATATATTCTCGCATGGCAGCATGCTCAGGCACAGATAGATTAAACAAACGCCCCTTAGGGTATTTGCTACCCGGAATCAAATCAATAGCACAATCGCACTCCCGGTGCGGAGGTAGTGAACCAAGCTTGGGTTCTTCAAAAAGGTCGCGATAGTCAGACAAATATTCAGGAATCTCAGAGGGAATAGATGATGAAATGGAAACCAAAGGAACGTCCCCATGAGTCCCCTTACATCCCCAGCTTAACACAGACATAGCTTTCCAGTCGAGGACTGGGTTATGAGATTGCAGCCATGGCAATCCAAGTACCAAAACATCATGTAGATTATACAGCACAAGAAAGCGAATAATCTCCTGATGATCCGGATTAATACGCATAGTTACTTGTGTCCAGTATTGTGGTTTATTACTAGCCAATGGGGTGGAGTCAATCCCCTTCAGAGGTATAGGAACTTCCAGAGGCTCTAAATCAAACCCACAACGCTTGGCAAAGGACCAATCCATAAGACTCAAAGCGGCGCCAGAGTCGACATAGGCGTCCGCGGTAATAGATGATAAAGAACAAATCAGGGTCACAGAAAGAATAAACTTAGACTGTAAAGTGCTAATTGAAACAGACTTGTCAAGCTTCTTAGTACGCTTAGAGCATGCTGATATAACATGAGTTGAATCACCACAATAGAAGCACAACCCATTTTTCCGTCTAAAATTCTGCCGCTCACTTCTGGACAGAATTCTATCACATTGCATATTCTCTGGCGTCTTCTCAGTAGACACCGCCAAATGGTGCACAGGTTTGCGCTCCCGCAGACGCCTATCGATCTGAATAGCCATTGTCATGGACTCATTCAGACCCACAGGCACAGGGAACCCCACCATAATATCCTTAATGGCATCAGAGAGACCCTCTCTGAAATTCGCCGCCAGGGCGCATTCATTCCACTGAGTAAGCACAGACCATTTACGGAATTTTTGGCAGTATATTTCAGCTTCATCTTGCCCCTGAGATAGGGACATCAAGGCTTTTTCCGCCTGAAGCTCTAAATGAGGTTCCTCATAAAGCAACCCCAGGGCCAGAAAAAACGCATCCACATTGAGCAACACAGGATCCCCTGGAGCCAATGAAAAAGCCCAATCTTGAGGGTCGCCCCGGAGCAAGGAAATTACAATCCTGACCTGCTGTGCAGGATCTCCAGCAGAGCGAGACTTCAGGGACAAAAACAATCTGCAATTATTTTTGAAATTTTGAAAACAAGATCTATTCCCCGAGAAAAATTCAGGCAAAGGAATTCTAGGTTCAGACACAGGAGCCTGAACAACAAAATCTTGTAAATTTTGAACTTTCGTGGCGAGGTTATTCAAACCTGTAGCTAAACTCACAGGATCCATTTCAAACAGGTGAACACAGAGCCATTCAAGGATTAGAAGGAGAGTGAGAGAGGAAGGCTGCAGTATAGGCAGACTTGCAAGTGATTCAATTATGAGAACGCTCAGAACTGAAGAAAAAAAAAAAAAAAAAAAATTTTCAGCAGACTTCTTTTTCCTCTCCTTTCTCTGTCAACATTTTAACCCTTTTATGGCCGGTCAAACTGTCATGATTCTCAATGGCAAGAGAACATAGCCCAGCATATACAAGAACTAGCTCCTGGAAGATGGGAACTAAAACTGACCATGAACTAAACCTGCCGCACAACTAACAGTGGCCGGGTAGCGTGCCTACGTTTTATCCCTAGACGCCCAGCGCCAGCCGGAGGACTAACTAATCCTATCAGAGGAAAATACAGTCCTGGCTCACCTCTAGAGAAATTTCCCAAAAAGGCAGACAGAGGCCCCCACATATATTGGCGGTGATTTAAGATGAAATGACAAACGTAGTATGAAAATAGGTTTAGCAAAATTGAGGTCCGCTTACTAGATAGCAGGAAGACAGAAAGGGAACTTTCATGGTCAGCTAAAAACCCTATCAAAACACCATCCTGAAATTACTTTAAGACTCTAGAATTAACTCATAACACCAGAGTGGCAATTTCAGTTCACAAGAGCTTTCCAGACACAGAAACGAAACAACAGCTGTGAACTGGAACAAAAAGCAAAAACCAATAAGGACAAAAGTCCAACTTAGCTGGGAGTTGTCTAGAAGCAGGAACATGCACAGAAAGGCTTCTGATTACATTGTTGACCGGCATGGAACTGACAGAGGAGCAAGGTTAAATAGAGACTCCCACATCCTGATGGGAACAGGTGAACAGAGAGGATGATGAACACAAGTTCAATTCCACCAGTGGCCACCGGGGGAGCCCAGAATCAAATTTCACAACAGCAATCGTCTTGGTAGCTGTGTTACGCAAAGGGATGGCTTCTGGGTAATGAGTGGCATAGTCCACGATGACGAGAATATGTTGGTGCCCACGTGCGGACCGGGGAAGGGGCCCAACCAAATCCATCCCAATCCTCTCAAATGGGACTTCTATGATAGGGAGGGGTACCAAAGGACTACAGAACCGAGGTTTAGGTGCAGAGATTTGGCACTCTGGACAGGACTCACAATAATTACGCACATCATTATGCATACCGGGCCACACAAAACAATGTGATATCCTTTTTGTGGTTTTCTGTACCCCCTGATGTCCCCCCATTATATGCCCGTGGGCCAGGTCGAGTACCTTCCGGCGATAAGGTTTTGGTACCACTAACCGTTGTACCGTGTCTTCCCCTTTTTTCTCTACCTGGTAGAGCAAATCATTCTCAAGTACCATGTATGGGTATGCCAGACTAGTGTCAGGTTCTACGGGTACCCCATCTATCATTTTTACATTTTTCCTAGCTGGAGACAGGGTAGGATCTTTCATTTGCTCGCTGTGGAAGTCATCCGACTGGACTTCCAAATCTGGTAGGCAGGGTTCTGGACGGCAGTCTGCTTCTGCCTCTCGCTGAGTTTCCTCAGTTTCCCCCGCCATAACTGAGAAGGGGAACTGAAAGTTAGATTTAACACCCTCCCCAGCAACGTCTTCCTGTGGGGCGTCCTCTAGGGGCTCAGGACCTCCCGATGGCATGGGAGAAGATTCACGGGCACAGCTACCGTGAAGGAGCAACTGATTCTCCCACAACTGCCAGAAATGGGGAAAATCCCTGCCTAGGATTATATCCTGTAACAATGCGGGTACGAGTCCCACTTTGTGTTGCACAGACCCATAGGGAGTGGAAATCCATATGACTGCTGTTAGGTACGAGCAAGTGTCACCATGCACACACATTACAAAAAACTTGTCAGACGGACCAGATGGAAGTGCCACCAGGCTTGCTTTCACCAGAGTCACCACACTTCCAGAGTCTAGTAATGCCACAACATTCTTCCCATCCACAGATAATTCAGTAACAGGACAGTTCGCAGAAACATGGCCCTTCTCATGGCAGCGGAAACACCTAACAGGCTCCCTACTGAGACCACCGTCCAACACTCTCGGTCTCGGAGTGCGAGCAGTCCCGTGTTCCTCCCCCACAGTTTTAGGCGATTTTCCTTCACCCGCAGTCCCTGGAACAGTCTTACCGGTTCCGCGAGGAGGAGGCACGGACCGGGTGCTAGCGGTTTAGTCGGGAAGTCCTTCCGCCACGGAATAACGCTCGACCAACTCCACAAGTTGATCCGCGGTCGTGGGATTTCCTTGGCTTACCCACCTTCTCAGCGCGGGTGGTAGTACCCTCAGGTATTTATCCAGGACAATCCGCTGGATTATTTCTGTTGTGGTCAGTACCTCGGGTTGCAACCATTTCTTTGTTAAGTAGATCAGGTCGAACATCTGAGACCGCGGCGGTTTATCTGGCTGGTATGTCCACTGGTGTACCCTCTGTGCACAGACAGCCGTCGTCACCCCCAGCCGGGCCAGGATCTCAGCTTTCAGCTTCTCAAAGTCCTGAGCGTCTCCCGGGTCCAAGTCATGGTAAGCTTTTTGGGCCTCGCCGGAGAGAAACGGGGCAATCAAATCGGCCCAACGTGTCTTCGGCCACTTCTCCCTCAAGGCCGTCCGCTCAAACGTTGTCAGGTATGCCTCGACGTCATCTTCTGCAGTCAGCTTTTGCCAGTATCGACTCACATGGATCCTTCTGGACTCTGCTTCCGGGTCCACCTCAGGCATGCTCACCAGGCGCTGCGCCACCTGTTGGAGAAGCTGGCGGTGTGCACCCGTCATATCCACTAACTCCTTCAGCTGTGCGGCCATCAAGCGATTAGCTTCATGCTGTGTGGCAGTGGCCTGCTGCTGTACGGCAGTGGACTGTACTAGGGCTTTCACCACGTCTTCCATACTGTCGCCTGTGCCACGTAAATGCCCACATTCTCCACCATAATGTAACAAAACACTCCGGGATCGCCTTTGCTGGGGTCAAAGGTCACGTGGTTTGTGCATTGAACTCTGAGGCGACAGCAGGTTTCCGAGTTCGCTGACCTTAGGTCAGGTTTATTAAAGTGAAAGCAACATAGAAAAAACAAAACATAAAAATAAATCCTAGCCTGTCCGGCTCTAACTAAACCAATACGTAGCTATCTAACAAATGGGGGGGGGCTGCTCCCACCCAGCTAACAACACACAGTCCTTGAGCACAGCTCTCACTCACGTTTGTCTCACACAGACAGGCAATCTGTGTGCCCCAGGCTGACCATGGAAACCCCCAGCTGGACATCCTTTATTCCTGCACTTATTAACCCCTCGGTATCCTGAAGTTACTGAGTGGTCTAACTCACATAGGACAAGTACCTGGGTGAGATATATCTGCCCCCGACTACCAGACCGACATGACTCTTACAGTGTGTACAGTTATATGGCCGTATACTATACAGGCTGTGTGTACAGTTATATGGCCGTATACTATACAGGACTGTGTGTACAGTTATATGGCCGTATACTATACAGGGCTGTGTGTACAGTTATATGGCCGTATACTATACAGGGCTGTGTGTACAGTTATATGGCCGTATACTATACAGGGCTGTGTGTACAGTTATATGGCCGTATACTATACAGGGCTGTGTGTACAGTTATATGGCCGTATACTATACAGGGCTGTGTGTACAGTTATATGGCCGTATACTATACAGGGCTGTGTGTACAGTTATATGGCCGTATACTATACAGGGCTGTGTGTACAGTTATATGGCCGTATACTATACAGGGCTGTGTGTACAGTTATATGGCCGTATACTATACAGGCTGTGTGTACAGTTATATGGCCGTATACTATACAGGCTGTGTACAGTTATATGGCCGTATACTATACAGGGCTGTGTGTACAGTTATATGGCCGTATAGTATTCAGGCTGTGTGTACAGTTATATGGCCGTAAACTATACAGGCTGTGTGTACAGTTATATGGCCGTATACTATACAGGCTGTGTATACAGTTATATGGCTGTATACTATACAGGCTGTGTGTACAGTTATTTGACCGTATACTATACAGGCTGTGTGTGCAGTTATATGGCCGTATACTATACAGGCTGTGTGTGCAGTTATATGGCCGTATACTATACAGGCTGTGTATACAGTTATATGGCTGTATACTATACAGGGCTGTGTGTACAGTTATATGGTCGTATGCTATACAGGGCTGTGTGTGCAGTTATATGGCCGTATACTATACAGGCTGTGTGTCACGATATGGTATGAAATATCATATAAGTTTAGTTCTGTTGCTAGCAAGCTGTGGGCAAAAAAGCCCCCCTTCCCTTTCACACAGCCAAGAGCTGCCTTGTCAATGTACATGGGGGAAGAGAGTTTTATTGACGAAAGGTATTTACGACCGGCATTTCCTGCTGTGTAAGCTCTTGTCCAGCTATAACTGGACTATAAACTTCTAGAACACATGGAAGTTCTTTCTTTTGTTTTTGTAAGATATTAGGCCAATCATGTGAGATAGGAACTCAAAAATATATATAATCACACTCGGAGGATCTACCCATCCCTCGAAACACGGGTTTCTAACTCCATCTAGTACGGAAGTAGGGATTTCTCTGCAAATATGTATCCCAGATAGAACAAATTTGATCTCATTGGAATGCCCACGTTAATCCGAGATGAATGCTGGGTTTGCTAGGACTATGACATGTTGTAGAGCGAAGTTATAGAAAGTAGATAAATTTAAGGTTGAAGTACTCAGAATGTAGAGAGAGGAGGGGTTGGAAAAGCCAGCCCTTTCTGTGAGGTCACAGACTGCAGGTTTTAAGTTGCTGGGAGACTTTCAGGAGGGAGATTTTGAGTCTTTACCTGAAGAGCCCAGAGTGCATGCCCTGATGCACTGGGATAGATGGAAAGTCCCCCTAGCCTGTTGCCTGCAATGCTTTGAACAACTGTACATGTTATCTTTTCTTCCTTTAATCCTTTTATTTTCATAATTACCTTGTACATATTTGCAATTGTCTCATTTGTAACATCTCTGTAAAATATTTTATAAACACTGCCTAAAAATCATTTATGGGGTATAATATTTAATACTAGTTCGTTCTTCCTGCCCTAAACCGTACCCTGTCTCTGAAGGGAATTACGCTACTGTTTTGGGTTAGCTCCGGACCCGTTTAATCAGGGCTGGTGGCAGCTTACCGTGTGCAGGCTTTTGGGGGTTTTTTCAGCGACTGCGGCTTGATAATTATTGTTCCTGCCTGAGTGGGAGTAGTTATCGTGTCGCTGCAGCGCACCCAATAGCCAGTACATAGCAGGCAGCGTTTCTGGCGACTAATCACCCTAGGTGCAGTACCTAACCTGACCTGAAAGTAAGGGGGGCGCCAGAGAGCTGCAAGGTTTAAGTGGAACTGTAAGCGGGATATACACAAATCCCTGCAGTTCATGGTATATTGAAGAGCAATGGGATACCTAAAATAAGCCCCTGCTGTAAACTAAGAGATCAATAGCCTCATGTGTGTTTTTTTCATCACATTGTGGCAGTGGAGGGATAACTAGGATAAGCCCCCTGCACATGTGATAGCCGTCTGTTGGTCTAAAGTCACCCCAATCCGTGACATATTGTGGGCAGCGGCTAAGGGATCTTGACAGTCACGGTGTGAATCGTGACAATTGGTGGCAAGGCGGTGGGATATTAGAGCATTAGTGATTTGGTTTGAGCGATCATTCCTCTCACTAAAAACTTGCAGAAAGTTCTTGCGAGAACTCTGCGCAAATAAGTTTGGAGAACGAACTCAGTGTTTATTAGTTGTGAGACAATTGTGTACTGGTAATTATCCCCTCCCTTCCTCTTCGTTTTTCTATCCTATCTTTTATTTGGCAACCATGGTTGTGCTGGGAGAAACCTTTTATAAGAAGCAGTCCAAGGACACTCTTATGGCCTTGTGCATGTCACAGCAGATTGATTGTACAAACAAAACCAAGGCTCAAATGGTCGCTGAACTGGTGCAATTTGAAGCAGACCAAGCCAGGCCACAGAGCCCAGAGGCCGCAGAAGCCGGCACAAGCGAACATGGTGCTGCAGCAGAGGTCCAACCACTGAATACGGGCCCTACTGGCACCCAAGGGGGCGCAGACCTCCTCCTGCAGCTGGCTCTGCAACAAGGCTCAGCAGATGACCTAGAGAGACGTCTGCAGCTGATCCAGCAATACCAGCGAGCCGAGCGGGAGGCTGAGAGAGCCGAGCGAGAGGCCCAGGCTCAGCGAGCCGAGCGGGAGGCTGAGAGAGCCGAGCACCAAGCCCAGCGAGAACATGAACGGGAGATGATCCGGCAGGGGGGGATGCTTTCCACTGCCCACAGCCATGAGCCCAGAAGCACTCAGATACCGAAGCCCCGGCCCGACCACTTTCCTGTTATGGAAAAGGATGGCGACTTGGACACGTTTCTGCGGGCCTTTGAGAAAGCCTGCAGGCAGTACCAGTTGCCTACACAAGAATGGGCACGATACCTGACACCAGGGCTGAGAGGCAAAGCTCTGGAGGTGTTCGCTGCACTCCCTCAAGAACAAGATGGTGACTATGAGGCCATCAAGCAGGCCCTTATAACCAAGTACCAGCTTACACCCGAGGTGTACCGTAAGAAGTTCTGGTCCCTCTAACGTGGCCCACACGACATTTACAGTGATGTGGTGCATGGACTGGGGACCCACTTTGACCAGTGGACCCAAGGACTGTCAGTGACCACCTTTGCACAGCTGCGAGACCTGATGATCAAAGACCAGTTCTTCCATCTTTGCCCAACTGAGGTGCGACAGTTCGTGATGGACAGAGAACCCAAAGACGTGACGAAAGCAGCGCAGATGGCCAATGCCTATTAGGCCAACCATAGATCGGAAGTGCGGAAGCCAGTCACCTCCAGCTGGAGAGGGGGTAAGCCTGCATCCAACGCCAGTACCCCTGCCAGCCAACATACCAGAGGTCCTGTCCCCATGGCCAACAGCACCAGACCTACCACCGAACTTCGCCAGTGTTACCACTGTAGGCAGACTGGTCACATCAGTCCCCGATGTCCAGCCAAGCAGAAGAACCCCTCATCCCAGGGCCTAATGCAGCAGTTCTTTTGGTGGGTGGTGTGGCTGGGAGGGGGTGTGATAACGTACAGCATGTCATTGTGGGAGGTCATGTTGCTACAGGCCTCAAGGACACCGGGGCTGAACGAGCCCTCATCCGACCCGAACTGGCGGCCCCTGAAGAAATCATTCTGGGGAAAACCCTAACTGTCACTGGGATTGGGGGCATCAGCTGTCCCTTACCGATGGCCCGGGTTTATATTGATTGGGGTGCCGGGAGCGGGGTGAAGGAAGTGGGGCTGTCTGATAATTTGCCCACTGATGTTTTGTTGGGGACTGATTTGGGGAGGTTGGTGGCACACTTCGTCATTGACACCCCTCCCCAATCTACTAATGAGGGTAAAGTCAACCCTGATGATGATGATGATGATGGGAAATCGCATGTGTTACCTGACCTTGCTTTATCTTGTAATGTTGCATCTGATAACCATTTTTTCACTAGGATTGATGGTGGAAATGTTGTACCTGTGCCAACTGTATCTGATAATGATGTTTCTGTGAAAGTTGATGTGTCCATAGGTACAGGAGTTCTCAGCCACGTCGCTCTGCGGAGTGAGACGGCTGAGGAACCCCTAGCAGGGGCAAGTGTCGGTGCTACAAGAAATGGGGAGATACATGGGAACCGTGAGGAAGGTGATGCCATGCAATTGACCAGTGCCACCGAGAAAGGTAACTGGCCCATAAGTAGCAATGCTCCTGAGGTAATGGGGGTGGCTGGGGAGGTAGAGCCCATAGCAGCGTCGGCTGATGGGTCTGTAGAAACCCCCGGGGAGACAGCCTACGTAGCTGCTGTCACCCGCAGTCAGAGGGCCCGGAACGCAGATAACTGTCTGCCTCCCGGACCCTCCTCAGTCATCAGTATGACTGAACCAGAGGTGGACCCAGTGCAGGTCCCAGAGGGTTCCCATGGGGAAGGGACCCTGACATCGCTTCTGGCTTCCCCTAGCCAGGAGTTTCAGGCCACTCTGCACACAGATGCGAGCCTAGAGAGTTTGAGACAACTCGCCGGGACGTCATTCTCCAAGACTGATAAGGAGAAGGTGTTCTGGGAAGGAGGAAGGTTGTACCGGGAGACAGTACCCGGAGAATCACAAAAGGAGTGGTTGAGGGAAAGACAGCTGGTCGTCCCGCAGAAATTCCAGGGTGAGTTGTTGCGGATTGCCCATGAGATCCCGCTAGCTGGACACTTGGGGATCTGTTATGATCCTAGTGGCAAGGATCGCAAATCTGACTAGCTAAGAAACTAAACCGACGACTAGCTCTGGGGAAGTGGTAACTGGATTGACCGCAACCTGATCCTATCCGCACACAACTATAGGTAGCTGTGGAACGTTACCTAGAAATCCTAGACGTCTCTTCACGGCCTGAGAAACTGACTATTCCTAGAGGGAAAGTAAAGTCCTCATTAGCCTCAGAGAAATGACCCCAAAGATATAGAAAAGCCCCGACAAATATTAACGGTGAGTTAAGGGGAAAGCACAAACGCAGAGATTAAATAGATTTAGCAAATGAGGCCCGCTAACACTAGATAGCAGAAAATAGGAAGGGAACTGTGCGGTCAATGGAAAACCCTATTCAAAATATCCACGCAGAGATGCTCGAGCCCCCGCACCAACTAACGGTGCGGGGGAAGCAACTCCGTACCCCAGAGATTACCAGCAGCAAGAAATCACATATTAGCAAGCTGGACTAAACTCATCATACACAGAAATCATATTGCAGACTGATGAGCAAAAAATAATCAAACAGAAACTTAGCTTCTCATGAAGAGACTGAAAACGAAGATAGTCAGGAGTAATCATAAGAGCACTGAATACAAGTGGAGGTGAAGCAGAGCTAAATAGGAACCTCCCTAGTGAATAACGAGGCAGCTGATCCAGCCACAGACCCGCAGGATAACAAACAAAGCCACCAGGGGGGAGCCCAAAAACAAAACTCACACAATACCACCCGTGACCACAAGAGGGGGCCCGAAAACAGAGTTCACAACAGGGATCAACAAAACTAAGGCCAGGCTGTCTCAACACTTCTATTGGCCTAAGATGGGGACAGATGTGTCAAACTACTGCCGCTCCTGTGTCACCTGTCAAAGAGTGGGGAAGGCGGGGCCTGCTCTTAAGGCTCCTCTGATCCCTTTGCCAGTGATAGAGGAGCCTTTCCAGAGGATTGCGGTGGACATTGTGGGCCCGCTGGCCGTCCCCAGCAGCTCTGGAAAGCGATATATTCTTACTGTGGTAGACTACGCTACCCGGTACCCAGAGGCAGTAGCTCTGTCTTCAACTAGGGCAGATAAGGTGGCGGATGCCCTGTTGGCCATCTTTTCACGTGTAGGATTTCCCAGAGAAATGCTTACTGATCAAGGGACCCAATTTATGTCTCACCTAATGGAGGCTCTCTGTAAGAAAATGCAGGTGAAACACCTGGTATCGAGTGCGTATCACCCACAAACCAATGGCTTGTGTGAACGCTTCAATGGTACCCTCAAACAGATGCTACGCATGCTGGTTGAGACACAAGGGCGCGACTGGGAGCGGTACCTCCCACACCTGCTATTCGCTTACCGAGAGGTTCCGCAGGCCTCAACGGGGTTCTCCCCCTTCGAGCTCCTGTACGGCAGGCGAGTCCGGGGACCCCTTGGGTTGGTAAGAGAATCCTGGGAAGAAGAGCCGAACCCTTCTGAAGTGTCTATAGTGGAGTATGTCATGCGCTTCTGTGACAAGATGCAGACCTTGACGCAGTTGGTGCATGACAACATGACGCAGGCTCAGGCTGATCAGAAACACTGGTACGACCAGAACGCCCGGGAGCGGACCTACCACGTGGGTCAAAAGGTGTGGGTGCTGGTTCCCGTACCAACGGATAAGCTTCAGGCAGCCTGGGAGGGCCCGTACGTCGTCCACCAACAGCTCAACCCGGTCACCTACGTGGTCACTCTTGACCACGCTCAGGGTAGGCGAAAGGCCTTTCACGTCAACATGATGAAGGCTCATCTGTCATGATTCCCAATGGCAGGGATGTAGTCAAAATCAGGACTAGCTCTAGGATGATGAATCTAAGCTGACCGCGATGCTGGACCTAACGTACAACTAACAGTAGCCAGGGGACATACCTGCGTTTTATCCCTAGATGTCTCGCACCAGCCGGAGATCTAGCTACCCCTAATAGAGGAAAACACAGACCTGGCTTGCCTCCAGGGAAACCCCAAAAGTGATAGTAGCCCGCAACATATAATGACGGGTAGGTAAGAGGAAAACACGTACGTAGTATGAATATAGGTTCAGCAAATAGAGGCCCACTAACTAGATAGCAGAAAATACAAAAGAGGACTTCGCGGTCAACTCAAAACCCTACAAAAACCATCCTGAAATTACTTTAACTCCGATATCAACTCATGACACCGGAGTAGTCATTTCAGTTCACTAGAGCTTCCAGCAGCAAGAGTCAAATAAATGCATGCTGGACAAACAAACACAAAAAATGCAAATGATCCAACTTAGCTGAATCAGCGGACTTGGAGCAGGTAGCAAGTAACAGAGGTATTCTGGTAACATTGATAGCCGGCACTAGAATGACTGAGGAGCCAGACTAAATAGGAAGCTCCCAATTCCTGATGGGAACAGGTGCACTGGAAATAAAAGACAAAAGTCAGCCAGTACCACCAGTAGCCACCAGAGGGAGCCCACAAACAGAATTCACAACAGTACCCCCCCCTTAAGGAGGGGGCACCGAACCCTCATGAGAACCACCAGGGCGATCTGGATGCGCCCTATGAAAGGCGCGGACCAAATCAGAGGCATGAACGTCAGGCAGTCACCCAAGAATTATCTTTCTGACCGTATCCCTTCCATTTAACCAAATATTGAAGTCTCCGTCTGGAAACGCGAGAGTCCAAAATCTTTTCCACAACATACTCCAATTCACCCTCCACCAGCACAGGAGCAGGAGGCTCGACAGAAGGAACAACCGGTACCTCGTACCTCCGCAACAACGACCGATGGAAGACATTATGAATGGTGAAAGATGCTGGTAGGTCCAAACGAAAAGATACAGGATTAAGAATCTCTAAAATCTTATAAGGGCCTATGAACCGAGGTTTAAACTTAGGAGAAGAGACCTTCATAGGGACAAAACGAGAAGACAACCACACCAAGTCCCCAACACGAAGACGATGACCCACACGACGATGACGATTAGCAAACTGCTGAGTCTTCCCCTGAGACAATTTCAAATTGTCCACCACATGACTCCAAATCCGGTGCAGTCTATCCACCATAGTGTCCACTCCAGAGCAATCCGAAGACTCCACCTGGCCAGATGAAAAACGAGGGTGAAACCCTGAATTGCAAAAGAAAGGAGAAACCAGAGTGGCAGAACTAGCCCGATTATTGAGGGCAAACTCTGCCAACGGCAAAAAGGCGACCCAATCATCCTGATCAGCAGACACAAAACACCTCAAATAAGTCTCCAAGGTCTGATTAGTTCGCTCCGTCTGGCCATTCGTCTAAGGATGGAATGCAGTTGAAAAAGACAAATCAATGCCCATCCTGGCACAGAACGCTCGCCAGAACCTAGACACAAATTGAGATCCCCTGTCAGAAACGATGTTTTCCGGGATACCATGTAAACGAACCACATTCTGAAAAAATAAAGGAACCAACTCCGATGAAGAAGGCAATTTGGGCAAGGGTACCAAATGAACCATCTTAGAAAAACGGTCACACACCACCCAAATGACGGACATTTTCTGAGAAACCGGGAGATCCGAAATAAAGTCCATAGAGATGTGCGTCCACGGCCTCTTCAGAATAGGCAAGGACAACAACAATCCACTAGCCCGAGAACAGCAAGGCTTGGCCCGAGCACAAACATCACAGGACTGTACAAAGTACGCACATCCCGAGACAGGGAAGGCCACCAGAAGGACCTGGCCACCAAATCTCTGGTACCAAAGATTCCAGGGTGGCCTGCCAACACAGAAGAATGAACCTCCGAGATGACTCTACTGGTCCACTCATCTGGAACAAACAGTCTCCCAGGCGGACAACGATCAGGCCTATCCGCCTGAAACTCCTGCAAAGCACGTCGCAAGTCTGGGGAGACAGCAGACAATATTACCCAATCCTTAAGGATACCCATAGGCTCAGAATCACCAGGGGAGTCAGGCTCAAAACTCCTAGAAAGGGCATCTGCCTTCACATTTTTTGAACCTGGCAAGTATGAGACCACAAAATTAAACCGGGAGAAAAACAACGACCAGCGCGCCTGTCTAGGATTCAGACGCCTGGCAGACTCAAGGTAAATCAGATTCTTGTGATCAGTCAAGACCACCACCTGATGTCTAGCACCCTCAAGCCAATGACGCCACTCCTCAAATGCCCACTTCATAGCCAAGAGCTCCCGATTACCGACATCATAATTTTGCTCGGCGGGCGAAAACTTTCGAGAGAAGAACGCACATGGTCTCATCACTGAGCAATCAGGACTTCTCTGCGACAAAACCGCCCCCGCTCCAATCTCGGAAGCATCAACCTCAACCTGAAAAGGGAGTGAAACATCAGGCTGGCGCAACACAGGGGCAGAAGAAAAGCGGCGCTTAAGCTCCCGAAAGGCCTCCACAGCCGCAGAGGACCAATTGGCAACATCAGCACCCTTCTTAGTCAAATCAGTCAGAGGCTTAGCAACACTTGAAAACCCAGTTATAAATCGACGATAGAAATTAGCAAAGCCCAAGAATTTCTGAAGACTCTTCAGGGAAGTAGGCTGCGTCCAATCACAAATAGCCCGAACCTTGACAGGATCCATCTCAATAGAAGAAGGGGAAAAAATGTACCCCCAAAAAGAGATCTTCTGAACCCCAAAAATACACTTTGAACCCTTTACAAACAAAGAATTGGCCCGCAAAACCTGAAAAACCCTCCTAACCTGTTGAACATGCGACTCCCAGTCATCCGAAAAAATCAAAATATCATCCAAATACACAATCATAAATTTATCCAGAAATTCACGGAAAATATTGTGCATAAAGGACTGAAAGACTGAAGGGGCATTAGAAAGACCAAAAGGCATTACCAAATACTCAAAATGGCCCTCGGGCGTATTAAATGCAGTTTTCCACTCATCTCCCTGCTTAATCCGCACCAAATTATACGCACCCCGAAGATCAATCTTAGAGAACCACTTTGCCCCTTTAATACGAGCAAATAAATCAGTCAATAGTGGCAAAGGATACTGGTATTTGACTGTAATCTTATTCAACAGGCGATAATCAATACAAGGCCTCAGGGAGCCATCTTTCTTACCCACGAAAAAAAAACCTGCTCCTAAAGGGGAGGAGGATGGACGGATATGTCCCTTTTCCAAGGACTCCTTAATATACTCTCGCATAGCAGCATGCTCAGGCACAGACAGATTGAACAAACGACCTTTAGGAAATTTGCTGCCAGGAATCAAGTCTATAGCACAATCACAATCCCTGTGAGGAGGGAGAGAACTAAGTTTAGGCTCCTCAAAAACATCACAATAGTCAGACAAAAATGCCGGAACCTCAGAGGGAGTAGATGAAGCAATGGAAACCAAAGGTACTTCCCCATGAGCCCCCTGACATCCCCAGCTTAACACAGACATTGTTTTCCAGTCAAGGACTGGATTATGAGTTTGCAACCATGGCAATCCAAGCACTAAGACATCATGCAAGTTATGCAACACAAGGAAGCGAATCACCTCCCGATGGTCTGGAGTCATACACATAGTCACTTGTGTCCAGTATTGTGGTTTATTCCTAGCCAATGGTGTGGAGTCGATACCCTTCAAAGGGATAGGGACTTCCAAAGGCTCTAGACTAAACCCACAGCGCCTGGCAAAGGACGAATCCATATGACTCAAGGCGGCGCCAGAATCCACATAGGCATCCACGGTAATAGATGATATCGAACAAATCAAAGTCACAGACAAAATAAACTTAGACTGTAAAGTGCCAATTGCAAAAGACTTATCAACCTTTTTTGTGCGTTTAGAGCATGCTGATATAACATGAGCAGAATCACCACAATAGAAGCACAACCCATTTTTACGCCTGTAATTCTGCCGTTCACTTCTGGACAGAATTCTGTCACATTACATATTCTTCGGTGCCTGCTCAGAAGACACCGCCAAATGGTGCACAGGTTTGCGCTCCCGTTAACGCCGGTCAATCTGAATAGCCATTGTCATGGACTCATTCAGACCTGTGGGCGCAGGAAACCCCACCATGACATCTTTAACGGCATCAGAGAGACCCTCTCTGAAATTCGCCGCCAGGGCCCACTCATTCCACTGAGTAAGCACAGACCATTTTCGAAATTTTTGACAATATATTTCAGCTTCATCATGCCCTTGAGAGAGGGCTATCAAGGCTTTTTCAGCCTGAATCTCCAAATTAGGTTCCTCATAGAGCAACCCCAGCGCCAGAAAAAATGCATCCACACTGAGCAGCGCAGGATCCCCTGGCGCCAATGCAAATGCCCAATTCTGGGGGTCACCCCGCAGCAAGGAAATAACAATCTTAACCTGCTGAGTGGGGTTTCCAGCGGAGTGAGATCTCAGAGAAAGATACAATTTACAATTGTGCTTAAAATTCAAAAAATGAGATCTATCTCCAGAAAAAAACTCTGGTGTAGGAATTTTAGGCTCAGACATAGAAGCATGAATGACAAAGTCTTGTATATTTTGAACTTTAGAAGCAAGACTATTTAGATTTGAAGCTAAACCCTGGATATCCATTTCTCAACAGCTGAGATCTGAGCCATTCAGGGGTTAAGAGGAGAGAAAAGCAGCAGACTGCAATTATGGCTAGACAGAACCTCAGAGTAAAAAAAAAAAAAAAAAAGGTGTCAGAAACTTCTTTTTCTCTCTTTCTTCAGCCAATACATTTAACACATTGTGGCCGGCTATACTGTCATGATTCCCAATGGCAGGGATGTAGTCAAAATCAGGACTAGCTCTAGGATGATGAATCTAAGCTGACCGCGATGCTGAACCTAACGCACAACTAACAGTAGCCAGGGGACATACCTGCGTTTTATCCCTAGATGTCTCGCACCAGCTGGAGATCTAGCTACCCCTAATAGAGGAAAACACAGACCTGGCTTGCCTCCAGGGAAACCCCAAAAGTGATAGTAGCCCCCAACATATAATGACGGGTAGGTAAGAGGAAAACACGTACGTAGTATGAATATAGGTTCAGCAAATAGAGGCCCACTAACTAGATAGCAGAAAATACAAAAGAGGACTTCGCGGTCAACTCAAAACCCTACAAAAACCATCCTGAAATTACTTTAACTCCGATATCAACTCATGACACCGGAGTAGTCATTTCAGTTCACTAGAGCTTCCAGCAGCAAGAGTCAAATAAATGCATGCTGGACAAACAAACACAAAAAATGCAAATGATCCAACTTAGCTGAATCAGCGGACTTGGAGCAGGTAGCAAGTAACAGAGGTATTCTGGTAACATTGATAGCCGGCACTAGAATGACTGAGGAGCCAGACTAAATAGGAAACTCCCAATTCCTGATGGGAACAGGTGCACTGGAAATAAAAGACAAAAGTCAGCCAGTACCACCAGTAGCCACCAGAGGGAGCCCACAAACAGAATTCACAACACTCACCACGAACGTGAACCTTTCGTCCTACCGGTCTGCAGCGCACCCGAAGAAGGGGAGGAAGACACCCTCCTGGACATGCTGGCCCAAGCCAAGGCCCGTGGGTCCATTGAGGACATGGAGGTAAGCGCCTCGCTAGATGAACCACAGCGGTTGCAGTTGCAAACCACACTGGAACCCTTCCGGGTTGTGTTCTCCAACCGGCCTGGAAGGACTGAGTTAGCGGTCCAGGAGGTGGACACCGGGAATCACGCCCTACTACGACGAACACCCTATCGAATCTCTGACCAGGTGCAGCAGACTATGCGCCGAGAGATCGATGAGATGTTACAGCTGGGGGTGATTCGACGGTCAAAGAGCGCGTGGGCCTCACCTGTAGTTCTCGTGCCCAAGAAAGACCGGACCACCCGGTTCTGCGTGGACTACAGGGGGCTCAACGCCATTACAGCCTCTGACGCGCACCCAATGCCGTGCATCGAGGAGCTGCTTGAGAAGTTAGCTGGCGCAAAATACCTGACAATAATGGATCTGAGTCGCGGATACTGGCAGATTCCCCTGGGCCCCAAGGCGCAGGAGAAGTCCGCCTTAATCACACCCTTTGGACTGTACGAGTCCACGGTCATGCCCTTCGGCATGAAGAATGCCCCTGCTACTTTCCAGCGGATGGTCAATCTCCTGCTTCAGGGACTGGAGAAGTATGCCGTGGCATACTTGGATGACATTGCCATCTTCAGTCCCTCCTGGGATGAACACCTGCAGCATCTCGAGAAGGTGCTCAGGCGAATCCACCGAGCAGGACTGACTATCAAGCTGGGAAAGTGCCAGATGGGCATGAGGGAGGTCCACTACCTGGGGCACCGGGTAGGCGGAGGCACCCTGAAACCGGAGCCTGAGAAAGTGGGTGCGATCGTGAACTGGCCCACTCCTGGGACCAAGAAACAGGTGATGTCCTTCCTGGGCACTGCAGGGTACTATAGGCGCTTTGTGCAGCACTATAGTAGCCTGGCAAAACCTTTGACGGACCTCACCAGGAAGAAGCTACCCCACATCGTCAACTGGACAGATGGCTGTGAGGGGGCCTTCCAGGCGTTGAAAACTGCACTGTGCAACGCCCCTGTGTTGAAAGCAGTCGACAGCAGTCGACCGTTCTTGGTACAGACCGATGCCAGCGAGTTTGGCCTTGGTGCTGTGCTCAGCCAGGTCGACTCGGAGGACCAAGAGCACCCCGTGCTGTACCTGAGCCGGAAACTTTTGCCGAGGGAAGTGGCCTACTCCACCATTGAGAAGGAGTGCCTGGCCATAGTCTGGGCCCTGCAGCGCTTGCAGCCCTACTTGTACGGTCGCACCTTCACCGTGGTGACCGACCACGACCCTCTGCGCTGGCTAAGCACCATGTGTGGAACCAACGGCAGGTTGCTACGCTGGAGCCTTGCCCTTCAGCAATTTGACTTCACTATTAAACACAAAGCGGGCAAAGAGCATGAGAATGCAGATGGACTCTCCCGCCAGGGTGAACCCACGGAGGTGCGCATGGAGGCATACCGAGAGGTTCTGCCACCGTAGCGCACGCCAAAACGGGGAGTTGTCACAATATGGTATGAAATATCATATAAGTTTAGTTCTGTTGCTAGCAAGCTGTGGGCAAAAAAGCTCCCCTTCCCTTTCACTCAGCCAAGAGCTGCCTTGTCAATGTACATGGGGGAAGAGAGTTTTATTGACGAAAGGTATTTACGACCGTCATTTCCTGCCGTGTAAGCTCTTGTCCAGCTATAACTGGACTATAAAATTCTAGAACACATGGAAGTTCTTTGTTTTGTTTTTGTAAGATATTAGGCCAATCATGTGAGATAGGAACTCAAAAATATATCGTCATAATCACACTCGGAGGATCTACCCATCCCTCGAAACACGGGTTTCTAACTCCATCTAGTACAGAAGTAGGGATTTCTCTGCAAATATGTATCCCAGATAGAACATATTTGATCTCATTGGAATGCCCACGTTAATCCGAGATGAATGCTGGGTTTGCTAGGACTATGACATGTTGTAGAGCGAAGTTATAGAAAGTAGATAAATTTAAGGTTGAAGTACTCAGAATGTAGAGAGAGGAGGGGTTGGAAAAGCCAGCCCTTTCTGTGAGGTCACAGACTGCAGGTTTTAAGTTGCTGGGAGACTTTCAGGAGGGAGATTTTGAGTCTTTACCTGAAGAGCCCAGAGTGCACGCCCTGATGCACTGGGATAGATGGAAAGTCCTCCTAGCCTGTTGCCTGCAATGCTTTGAACAACTGTAAGGGTATGTTCACACGTTCCTGATTTCAATCCTTTTTTTTCAGGACTAAAAACCGCAGCTCTTGGCAGAAAACGCAGGTGCGGTTTTTGGTGCGTTTTTGGTGCGTTTTTTTATGCGGTTTTTGATGCGGTTTTTGATGCAGTTTTCTCTGCAGATTGGGGATCCTAGGGTTAGTGATAGGGTTGCTATTGTAAGGTGGCATTAAGCACGGTTAATAATGGAGAGGCGTCAATAAGACGCCTATCCATTATTAATACTATTAAAGGGTTACTATAATATATGTGGACCCCCCCAAAAAAAATACATAGGGTCCCCCTATATTTTTAGGCCAGAAAGGCTAGGCAGACAGCCGTGGGCCAATATTTGAGGCACGTATTTCAGTGCCACGTATTTCAGTGCCACGTATTTAAGTGCCACGTTTCACGTGTTTCAGTGCCACGTATATACGTGCCACGTATTTAAGTGCCACGTATTTCAGTGCCACGTATATACGTGCCACGTATTTCAGTGGCACGTATATACGTGCCACGTATTTAAGGGCCACGTATTTCAGTGCCACGTATTTCAGTGCCATGTATATACGTGCCACGTATTTCAGTGCCACATATTTCAGTGCCACATATATACGTGCCACGTATTTTAGTGCCACGTACATACGTGCCACGTATTTAAGTGCCACATATCACGTATTTAAGTGCCACGTATTTCAGTGCCACGTATTTAAGTGCCTCGTTTCACGTATTTCAGTGCCACGTATATACGTGCCACGTATTTAAGTGCCACGTATTTCAGTGCCACGTATATACGTGCCACATATTTCAGTGGCACGTATATACGTGCCACGTATTTAAGGGCCACGTATTTCAGTGCCACGTATTTAAGTGCCACGTATTTCAGTGCCATGTATATACGTGCCACGTATTTCAGTGCCACGTATTTCAGTGCCACGTATATACGTGCCACGTATTTTAGTGCCACGTACAGACGTGCCACGTATTTAAGTGCCACATATCACGTATTTAAGTGCCACGTATTTCAGTGCCACGTATTTAAGTGCCTCGTTTCACGTATTTCAGTGCCACGTATATACGTGCCATGTATTTAAGTGCCACGTATCACGTATTTAAGTGCCACATATTTCAGTTGCACGTATTTTTGCTATTGTAAGGTGGCATTAATCCCGGTTAATAATGGAGAGGCGTCAATAAGACGCCTATCCATTATTAATGTTATTAAAGGGTTAAATGGCGGAAAAAATTGGCGTGGGCTCCCGCGCAATTTTCTCCGCCAGAATGGTAAAGCCAGTGACTGAGGGCAGATATTAATAGCCAGGAGAGGGTCCATGGTTATTGCCCCCCCCTGGCTACAAACATCTGCCCCCAGCCACCCCAGAAGAGGCACATCTGGAAGATGCGCCTATTCTGGCACTTGGCCACTCTTCCCACTCCCTGTAGCGGTGGGATATGGGGTAATGAGGGGTTAATGCCACCTTGCTATTGTAAGGTGGCATTAAGCCCGGTTAATAATGGAGAGGCGTCAATAAGATGCCTATCCATTATTAACCCAATGAAAGGGTTAAAAAAAAAACCACAAACACTAGAAAAAAAATATTTTAATGAAATAAAGACACCCACTTTTTGACCATATTTTATTGTACGCTCAATCCGTCCTGAAGACCCTCGACCTGAAAAAGATGAAAAATAAAAAAACAAATTCATACTCCCTGGCCCTGTCCGCAGAAATCCATCGAGGGTCCCACGAAGATCTTCCATGGAGAACAGACACATCCAGAGATATGTCTGCTCTCCACAGCTGTAGCAACACACTGACAGGAGCCATAGTTCCTGTCGGTGTGTCACTGCGCTTGCGCGAGCGAGTTTACCGGCGGTCATTGACCCCGGCACTCTCGCTTAACGGCAGTGCTGCGTGGGAAAGTTCAACGCAGCTGTACTGCCGTTAACCGAGACGCCGGAGCCATTGAACTCCGGAACAGTACGCGATACACTGCTAGGAGCTTCGCTCCTGGCAGTGTATCGCCGGAGAGCAGGGGATCGGCGTGGGACACTCGTTTTATGGATTCTGCGGACAGGGAGTATGAATTTGATTTTTTATTTTGTGATTTTTTCCTGGAGGATCGAGGGCTTCGCCTACAAGTGTGCTGTTGGTGAGTATATACTCTGTGTTATATGTTGTATGTACTGTGTGTCATGTATGTGTATTGTGTGTGTTTTGTGTAACTTTACAATTGTGCTAAGTCGCCGGACACAGGGACAACTCTCCCATCCTAATACCGGATGGGAGTAGTAGTCCCATACGGCGACTTAGCACAATGGTGGCACTATCGTCGCATGGGGACACACACGCACACACACACACACACACACACACACACACATACATACCAAATCAATCAGACGCCCGACATCGATCCCCATGCGACGGTATGCCTCCATGACAGTCTCTTCGGGAACGACACTCCGCCCATGCACTTCCGCCCGCTTCCCCGCACTTCCTGCTGCAGCGGTTCTGCACCACAAACCGCAATAAAACCCGCAGATATATTTTTGATCTGCGGGTTTTACTGCGGGTTTGACCTCACAATGGAGGTCTATGGGTGCAGAACCGCTGCTGTTTCGGACAAAGAAGTGACATGCTCCTTCTTTTTTCCCACAGCTATTCAGCGCGGCTTTTTTTTTTTAATTCAGGATCATGTGCACAGTGGTTCCTGTTTTCCATAGGGTACATTGTACTGTACCCTGCATGGAAAAAAGCTGCGGAACCGCAGCGGCAAAACCGCTGCGGTTCCGCTGTAAAAAACGCACTGTGTGAACATGGCCTTAATCCTTTTATTTTCATAATTACCTTGTATATATTTGCAATTGTCTCATTTGTAACATCTTTGTAAAATATTTTATAAACACTGCCTAAAAATCATTTATGGGGTATAATATTTAATACTAGTTCGTTCTTCCTGCCCTAAACCGTACCCTGTCTCTGAAGGGAATTACGCTACTGTTTTGGGTTAGCTCCGGACCCGTTTAATCGGAGCTGGTGGCAGCTTACCGTGTGCAGGCTTTTGGGGGTTGTTTCAGCGACTGCGGCTTGATAATTATTGTTCCTGCCTGAGTGGGAGTAGTTATCGCGTCGCTGCAGCGAGCCCAATAGCCAGTACATAGCAGACAGCGTTTCTGGCGACTAATCACCCTAGGTGCAGTACCTAACCTGACCTGAAAGTAAGGGGGGCGCCAGAGAGCTGCAAGGTTTAAGTGGAACTGTAAGCGGGATATACACAAATCCCTGCAGTTCATGGTATATTGAAGAGCAGTGGGATACCTAAAATAAGCCCCTGCTGTAAACTAAGAGGTCAATAGCCTCGTGTGTGTTTTTTTCATCACATTGTGGCAGTGGAGGGATAACTAGGATAAGCCCCCTGCACATGTGATAGCCGTCTGTTGGTCTAAAGTCACCCCAATCCGTGACATATTGTGGGCAGCGGCTAAGGGATCTTGACAGTCACAGTGTGAATCGTGACACTGTGTGTACAGTTATATGGCCGTATAGTATACAGGGCTGTGTGTACAGTTATATGGCAGTATACTATACAGGGCTGTGTGTACAGTTATATGGCCGTATACTATACAGGGCTGTGTGTACAGTTATATGGCAGTATACTATACAGGCTGTGTGTGCAGTTATATGGCCGTATACTATACAGGGCTGTGTGTGCAGTTATATGGCCGTATACTATACAGGCTGTGTGTATAGTTATATGGCCGTATAATATACAGGCTGTGTGTACAGTTATATGGCGTATACTATACAGGGCTGTGTGTGCAGTTATATGGCCGTATACTATACAGGGCTGTGTGTACAGTTATATGGCCGTATACTATACAGGCTGTGTGTATAGTTATATGGCCGTATACTATACAGGCTGTGTGTACAGTTATATGGCCGTATACTATACAGGGCTGTGTGTACAGTTATATGGCCGTATACTATACAGGGCTGTGTGTACAGTTATATGGCCGTATACTATACAGGGCTGTGTGTACAGTTATATGACCGTATACTATACAGGCTGTGTGTACAGTTATATGGCCGTATACTATACAGGCTGTGTGTACAGTTATATGGCTGTATACTATACAGGCTGTGTGTACAGTTATATGGCCGTATACTATACAGGCTGTGTGTGCAGTTATATGGCCGTATACTATACAGGCTGTGTATACAGTTATATGGCCATATACTATACAGGCTGTGTGTGCAGTTTTATGGCCGTATACTATACAGGCTTTGTGTGCAGTTATATGGCCGTATATTATATAGGGCTGTGTGTACAGTTATATGGCCGTATACTATACAGGGCTGTGTGTACAGTTATATGGCCGTATACTATACAGGCTGTGTGTACAGTTATATGGCCGTATACTATACAGGCTGTGTGTACAGTTATATGGCCAAATACTATACAGGCTATACAGGCTGTGTGTACAGTTATATGGCCGTATACTATACAGGCTGTGTATACAGTTATATGGCTAAACCAGGGATTCAAGCTTGAGGAGGATAATTTGCATATTCCAGGTGCCTTCTGGGAAAAGCGAAGAGTCTCCCTCAGCAAGAAGATCGTTGGGTACAGCCGGGACCAGCTGCTTGGAAAGCATCACCAAACCAGGGATTCAAGCTTGAGGAGGATAATTTGCATATTCCAGGTGCCTTCTGGGAAAAGCGAAGAGTCTCCCTCAGCAAGAAGATCATTGGGTACAGCCGGGACCAGCTGCTTGGAAAGCATCACCAAACCAGGGATTCAAGCTTGAGGAGGATAATTTGCATATTACAGGTGCCTTCTGGGAAAAGCGAAGAGTCTCCCTCAGCAAGAAGATCGTTGGGTACAGCCGGGACCAGCTGCTTGGAAAGCATCACCAAACCAGGGATTCAAGCTTGAGGAGGATAATTTGCATATTCCAGGTGCCTTCTGGGAAAAGCGAAGAGTCTCCATCAGCAAGAAGATCGTTGGGTACAGCCGGGACCAGCTGCTTGGAAAGCATCACCAAACCAGGGATTCAAGCTTGAGGAGGATAATTTGCATATTCCAGGTGCCTTCTGGGAAAAGCGAAGAGTCTCCCTCAGCAAGAAGATCGTTGGGTACAGCCGGGACCAGCTGCTTGGAAAGCATCACCAAACCAGGGATTCAAGCTTGAGGAGGATAATTTGCATATTCCAGGTGCCTTCTGGGAAAAGCGAAGAGTCTCCCTCAGCAAGAAGATCATTGGGTACAGCCGGGACCAGCTGCTTGGAAAGCATCACCAAACTGCGCGCCTTTCAGCGCGCAAATTTTTGCCTGTAGGACATTATTGCAAGAAAGCTTGGCTGAGTAGATTACACAAGAAGGAAAACACACAGCAAGTCAGCAGGATCTAGGAGCAACATGGCAGATGTGACAACCTACATGGTGAGCTGCAGCATGTGCTACATGTTCACAGATCGACCAGAAGAATCCAATTTCACCTGTCAGAAGTGTAGACTAGTGGCCCTTTTAGAAGAAAAGGTGCGGGGTCTGGAAGAAAGAATAGCAACTTTAAAACTCAAAGAGAATGAAGACTTCCTAGACAGAACAGAAGCATCTCTACTGGTCACAGAAGTTGAAAAAGTGTCAGAGAACCTGCAAAAGCAGATGAGTGGAAGCATGTGACCAAAAGAAGCAAGAATACCATGGAGAAATCACCAATCACACAACTGAAGAACTGATATCAAATCTTTGTAGAGGATGAAGATGGCACACCTAAGGATGAAGCACTACCAGCAAGCAAAAAAGAAAAGGGTACACAGCAACAAGTGACAGCAAAAAGTACAGCCAAGAAGCAACGAAGAGTGGTGGTGGTGGGAGACTCACTACTGAGAGGCACAGAAGCAGCCATCTGCAGACCGGATATAACCGCAAGAGAAGTATGCTGCCTTCCAGGTGCGATGATCAAGGATGTGACCGATAGGATACCAAAGCTCTTCAGCTCCAAGGACGTCCACCCATTTCTTCTGATACATGTTGGCACCAATGACACGGCAAGGAAGGACCTACCGACAATCTGCAAGGACTTTGAAGAGTTGGGGAAGAAGGTAAAGGAGCTGGATGCACAGGTAGTTTTTTCTTCTATCCTTCCAGTAGACGGGCATGGCACCAGGAGATGGAACAGGATCCTTGATGCGAACAACTGGCTGAGACGATAGTGCAGACAACAAGGATTCGGATTCCTGGACCACGGTGTGAATTACTTGTACGATGGACTCCTCGCCAGAGATGGACTACACCTCAACAAACCTGGGAAATACACATTCGCCAGAAGATTCGCTACACTCATCAGGAGGGCGTTAAACTAGAAGAAGAGGGGACGGGAAGAAAAACAGTAGACTCGAAAAAAGAAGACCCAGGAAAACATACTCAGAAGGGAGGTAAGAACATTTCTAAAACAATCCACAGCGAGGAGATTGGAACAAAACAAAATCCTCTAAACTGCATGCTCGCAAACGCCAGAAGCCTGACAAACAAGATGGAAGAACTAGAAGCAGAAATATCTACAGGTAACTTTGACATAGTGGGAATAACCGAGACATGGTTAGATGAAAGCTATGACTGGGCAGTTAACTTACAGGGTTACAGTCTGTTTAGAAAGGATCGTAAAAATCAGAGAGGGGGAGGGGTTTGTCTCTATGTAAAGTCTTGTCTAAAGTCCACTTTAAGGGAGGATATTAGCGAAGGGAATGAGGATGTCGAGTCCATATGGGTCGAAATTCATGGAGGGAAAAATGGTAACAAAATTCTCATTGGGGTCTGTTACAAACCCCCAAATATAACAGAAATCATGGAAAGTCTACTTCTAAAGCAGATAGATGAAGCTGCAACCCATAATGAGGTCCTGGTTATGGGGGACTTTAACTACCCGGATATTAACTGGGAAACAGAAACCTGTGAAACCCATAAAGGCAACAGGTTTCTGCTAATAACCAAGAAAAATTATCTTTCACAATTGGTGCAGAATCCAACCAGAGGAGCAGCACTTTTAGACCTAGTACTATCTAATAGACCTGACAGAATAACAAATCTGCAGGTGGTCGGGCATCTAAGAAATAGCGACCACAATATTGTACAGTTTCACCTGTCTTTCACTAGGGGGACTTGTCAGGGAGTCACAAAAACACTGAACTTTAGAAAGGCAAAGTTTGACCAGCTTAGAGATGCCCTTAATCTGGTAGACTGGGACAATATCCTCAGAAATAAGAATACAGATAAAAAATGGGAGATGTTTCAGAACATCCTAAATAGGCACTGTAAGCGGTTTATACCTTGTGGGAATAAAAGGACTAGAAATAGGAAAAACCCAATGTGGCTAAACAAAGAAGTAAGACAGGCAATTAACAGTAAAAAGAAAGCATTTGCACTACTAAAGCAGGATGGCACCATTGAAGCTCTAAAAAACTATAGGGAGAAAAATACTTTATCTAAAAAACTAATTAAAGCTGCCAAAAAGGAAACAGAGAAGCACATTGCTAAGGAGAGCAAAACTAATCCCAAACTGTTCTTCAACTATATCAATAGTAAAAGAATAAAAACTGAAAATGTAGGCCCCTTAAAAAATAGTGAGGAAAGAATGGTTGTAGATGACGAGGAAAAGGCTAACATATTAAACACCTTCTTCTCCACGGTATTCGCGGTGGAAAATGAAATGCTAGGTGAAATCCCAAGAAACAATGAAAACCCTATATTAAGGGTCACCAATCTAACCCAAGAAGAGGTGCGAAACCAGCTAAATAAGATTAAAATAGATAAATCTCCGGGTCCGGATGGCATACACCCACGAGTACTAAGAGAACTAAGTAATGTAATAGATAAACCATTATTTCTTATTTTTAGGGACTCTATAGCGACGGGGTCTGTTCCGCAGGACTGGCGCATAGCAAATATGGTGCCAATATTCAAAAAGGGCTCTAAAAGTGAACCTGGAAATTATAGGCCAGTAAGTCTAACCTCTACTGTTGGTAAAATATTTGAAGGGTTTCTGAAGGATGTTATTCTGGATTATCTCAATGAGAATAACTATTTAACTCCATATCAGCATGGGTTTATGAGAAATCGCTCCTGTTGTCAAACCAATCTAATCAGTTTTTATGAAGAGGTAAGCTATAGGCTGGACCACGGTGAGTCATTGGACGTGGTATATCTCGATTTTTGCAAAGCGTTTGATACCGTACTGCACAAGAGGTTGGTACACAAAATGAGAATGCTTGGTCTGGGGGAAAATGTGTGTAAATGGGTTAGTAACTGGCTTAGTGATAGAAAGCAGAGGGTGGTTATAAATGGTATAGTCTCTAACTGGGTCGCTGTGACCAGTGGGGTACCACAGGGGTCGGTATTGGGACCTGTTCTCTTCAACATATTCATTAATGATCTGGTAGAAGGTTTACACAGTAAAATATTGATATTTGCAGATGATACAAAACTATGTAAAGCAGTTAATACAAGAGAAGATAGTATTCTGCTACAGATGGATCTGGATAAGTTGGAAACTTGGGCTGAAAGGTGGCAGATGAGGTTTAACAATGATAAATGTAAGGTTATACACATGGGAAGAAGGAATCAATATCACCATTACACACTGAACGGGAAACCACTGGGTAAATCTCACATGGAGAAGGACTTGGGGATCCTAGTTAATGATAAACTTACCTGGAGCAGCCAGTGCCAGGCAGCAGCTGCCAAGGCAAACAGGATCATGGGGTGCATTAAAAGAGGTCTGGATACACATGATGAGACCATTATACTGCCTGTGTACAAATCCCTAGTTAGACCGCACATGGAGTACTGTGTCCAGTTTTGGGCACCGGTGCTCAGGAAGGATATAATGGAACTAGAGAGAGTACAAAGGAGGGCAACAAAATTAATAAAGGGGATGGGAGAACTACAATACCCAGATAGATTAGCGAAATTAGGATTATTTAGTCTAGAAAAAAGACGACTGAGGGGCGATCTAATAACCATGTATAAGTACAGGTCCTTCTCAAAAAATTAGCATATAGTGTTAAATTTCATTATTTACCATAATGTAATGATTACAATTAAACTTTCATATATTATAGATTCATTATCCACCAACTGAAATTTGTCAGGTCTTTTATTGTTTTAATACTGATGATTTTGGCCTACAACTCCTGACAGGAAAAACCTGTCTCAATAAATTAGCATATCAAGAAAAGGTTCTCTAAACGACCTATTACCCTAATCTTCTGAATCAACTAATTAACTCTAAACACATGCAAAAGATACCTGAGGCTTTTAAAAACTCCCTGCCTGGTTCATTACTCAAAAACCCCATCATGGGTAAGACTAGCGACCTGACAGATGTCAAGAAGGCCATCATTGACACCCTCAAGCAAGAGGGTAAGACCCAGAAAGAAATTTCTCAACAAATAGGCTGTTCCCAGAGTGCTGTATCAAGGCACCTCAATGGTAAGTCTGTTGGAAGGAAACAATGTGGCAGAAAACGCTGTACAACGAGAAGAGGTGACCGGACCCTGAGGAAGATTGTGGAGAAGGACCGATTCCAGACCTTGGGGAACCTGAGGAAGCAGTGGACTGAGTCTGGTGTGGAAACATCCAGAGCCACCGTGCACAGGCGTGTGCAGGAAATGGGCTACAGGTGCCGCATTCCCCAGGTAAAGCCACTTTTGAACCATAAACAGCGGCAGAAGCGCCTGACCTGGGCTACAGAGAAGCAGCACTGGACTGTTTGCATGTCATTCGGAAATCAAGGTGCCAGAGTCTGGAGGAAGACTGGGGAGAAGGAAATGCCAAAATGCCTGAAGTCCAGTGTCAAGTACCCACAGTCAGTGATGGTGTGGGGTGCCATGTCAGCTGCTGGTGTTGGTCCACTGTGTTTCATCAAGGGCAGGGTCAATGCAGCTAGCTATCAGGAGATTTTGGAGCACTTCATGCTTCCATCGGCTGAAATGCTTTATGGAGATGAAGATTTCATTTTTCAGCACGACCTGGCACCTGCTCACAGTGCCAAAACCACTGGTAAATGGTTTACTGACCATGGTATTACTGTGCTCAATTGGCCTGCCAACTCTCCTGACCTGAACCCCATAGAGAATCTGTGGGATATTGTGAAGAGAAAGTTGAGAGACGCAAGACCCAACACTCTGGATGAGCTTAAGGCCGCTACTGAAGCATCCTGGGCCTCCATAACATCTCAGCAGTGTCACAGGCTGATTGCCTCCATGCCACGCCGCATTGAAGCAGTCATTTCTGCCAAAGGATTCCCGACCAAGTATTGAGTGCATAACTGAACATTATTATTTGATGGTTTTTTGGTTTGTTATTAAAAAACACTTTTATTTGATGGGACGGGTGAAATATGCTAATTTATTGAGACAGGTTTTTTGGGTTATCAGGAGTTGTATGCCAAAATCATCAGTATTAAAACAATAAAAGACCTGACAAATTTCAGTTGGTGGATAATGAATCTATAATATATGAAAGTTTAATTGTAATCATTACATTATGGTAAATAATGAAATTTAACACTATATGCTAATTTTTTGAGAAGGACCTGTATATAAGGGGACAATACAAATATCTCGCTGAGGATCTGTTTATACCAAGGAAGGTGACGGGCACAAGGGGGCATTCTTTGCGTCTGGAGGAGAGAAGGTTTTTCCACCAACATAGAAGAGGATTCTTTACTGTTAGGGCAGTGAGAATCTGGAATTGCTTGCATGAGGAGGTGGTGATGGCGAACTCAGTCGAGGGGTTCAAGAGAGGCCTGGATGTCTTCCTGGAGCAGAACAATATTGTATCATACAATTATTAGGTTCTGTAGAATGACGTAGATCTGGGGATTTATTATGATGGAATATAGGCTGAACTGGATGGACAAATGTCTTTTTTCGGCCTTACTAACTATGTTACTATGTTACTATGGCTGTATACTATACAGGCTGTGTGTACAGTTATATGGCCGTATACTATACAGGCTGTGTATACAGTTATATGGCCGTATACTGTACAGGCTGTGTGTGCAGTTATATGGCCGTATACTATACAGGCTTTGTGTACAGTTATATGGCCGTATATTATGCAGGGCTGTGTGTACAGATATATGGCCGTATACTATACAGGGCTGTGTGTACAGTTATATGGCCGTATACTATACAGGGCTGTGTGTACAGTTATATGGCCGTATACTATTCAGGCTGTGTGTACAGTTATATGGCCGTATACTATACAGGCTGTGTGTGTACAGTTATATGGCCGCATACTATACAGGCTGTGTGTGTACAGTTATATGGCCGTATACTATACAGGGCTGTGTGTACAGTTATATGGCCGTATACTATATAGGCTGTGTGTACAGTTATATGGCCGTATACTATACAGGCTGTGTGTACAGTTATATGGCAGATACTATACAGGCTGTGTGTGCAGTTATATGGCCGTATACTATACAGGGCTGTGTGTGCAGTTATATGGCCGTATACTATACAGGGCTGTGTGTGCAGTTATATGGCCGTATACTATACAGGCTGTGTGTACAGTTATATGGCCGTAAACTATACAGGCTGTGTGTGCAGTTATATGGCCGTATACTATACAGGGCTGTGTGTACAGTTATATGGCCGTATACTATTCAGGCTGTGTGTACAGTTATATGGCCGTATACTATACAGGCTGTGTGTGTACAGTTATATGGCCGTATACTATACAGGCTGTGTGTGTACAGTTATATGGCCGTATACTATACAGGGCTGTGTGTACAGTTATATGGCCGTACACTATACAGGCTGTGTGTGCAGTTATATGGCCGTATACTATACAGGGCTGTGTGTACAGTTATATGGCCGTATACTATTCAGGCTGTGTGTACAGTTATATGGCCGTATACTATACAGGCTGTGTGTACAGTTATATGGCAGTATACTATACAGGCTGTGTGTGCAGTTATATGGCCGTATACTATACAGGGCTGTGTGTACAGTTATATGGCCGTATACTATAAAGGCTGTGTGTGCAGTTATATGGCCGTATACTATACAGGGCTGTGTGTGCAGTTATATGGCCGTATACTATACAGGCTGTGTGCGCAGTTATATGGCCGTATACTATACAGGCTGTGTGTACAGTTATATGGCCGTATACTATACAGGGCTGTGTGTACAGTTATATGGCCGTATACTATACAGGGCTGTGTGTACAGTTATATGGCCGTATACTATACAGGGCTGTGTGTACAGTTATATGGCCGTATACTATACAGGGCTGTGTGTACAGTTATATGGCCGTATACTATACAGGCTGTGTGTACAGTTATATGGCCGTAAACTATACAGGCTGTGTGTGCAGTTATATGGCCGTATACTATACAGGCTGTGTATACAGTTGTATGGCCGTATACTATACAGGGCTGTATGTACAGTTATATGGCCGTATACTATACAGGCTGTGTGTACAGTTATATGGCCATATACTATACAGGGCTGTGTGTACAGTTATATGGCCGTATACTATACAGGGCTGTGTGTACAGTTATATGGCCGTATACTATACAGGGCTGTGTGTACAGTTATATGGCCGTATACTATTCAGGCTGTGTGTACAGTTATATGGCCGTATACTATACAGGCTGTGTGTACAGTTATATGGCCGTATACTATACAGGGCTGTGTGTGCAGTTATATGGCCGTATACTATACAGGGCTGTGTGTACAGTTATATGGCCGTATACTATACAGGCTGTGTGTACAGTTATATGGCCGTATACTATACAGGGCTGTGTGTGCAGTTATATGGCCGTATACTATACAGGGCTGTGTGTACAGTTATATGGCCGTATACTATACAGGCTGTGTATACAGTTATATGGCCGTATACTATACAGGCTGTGTGTGTACAGTTATATGGCCGTATACTATACAGGGCTCTGTGTACAGTTATATGGCCGTGTACTATACAGGGCTGTGTGTGCAGTTATATGGCCGTATACTATACAGGGCTGTGTGTACAGATATATGGCCGTATACTATTCAGGCTGTGTACAGTTATATGGCCGTATACTATTCAGGCTGTGTGTACAGTTATATGGCCGTAAACTATACAGGCTGTGTGTACAGTTATATGGCCGTATACTATACAGGCTGTGTATACAGTTATATGGCCGTATACTATACAGGCTGTGTGTACAGTTATATGGCCGTATACTATACAGGGCTGTGTGTACAGTTATATGGCCGTATACTATACAGGGCTGTGTACAGTTATATGGCCGTATACTATTCAGGCTGTGTACAGTTATATGGCCGTATACTATTCAGGCTGTGTGTACAGTTATATGGCCGTAAACTATACAGGCTGTGTGTACAGTTATATGGCCGTATACTATACAGGGCTGTGTACAGTTATATGGCCGTATACTATTCAGGCTGTGTACAGTTATATGGCCGTATACTATTCAGGCTGTGTGTACAGTTATATGGCCGTAAACTATACAGGCTGTGTGTACAATTATATGGCCGTATACTATACAGGCTGTGTATACAGTTATATGGCCGTATACTATACAGGCTGTGTGTACAGTTATATAGCCGTATATTATACAGGCTGTGTGTGCAGTTATATGGCTGTATACTATACAGGCTGTG